>NW_025401096.1:358796-717592 GCF_011075055.1 Mangifera indica | reverse complement strand
TGCAAAAATGTTCTTCCTAAGACATTTTGTAAAAATATCCGCAAGTTGATTTTTGATAAATACAAAGTTAAGACAAATATCATCCTTTTGAATATGGTATCAAATAAAATGATATCTAATTTCAATATGTTTGGTTCGAGAGTGTTGAATAGGATTTTTGGATAAGCTAATAGCACTTGTGTTATCACACAGGATTGGAGTTTTAGATAGACTAACTTCATAATCCCTAAGGGTTTGTTGCATCCATAAGGCTTGGGCACAATAACTATTGGCAACAATATATTCTACTTCTATGATCGATAAAGCTATGGAGTTTTGTTTTCTTTAAAAGCATGAAATTAATGTGTGACCTAGAAAATAACAAGTACCGCTAGTACTTTTTCTATCGACTTGGCTCTCAACAAAGTCAACATTCGAATAGCTCATTAGGTCAAAAGAAATTTCTCTAAGATACCACAAGCCTAAAAATCTAGTGTCATGTAAATATTTGAAAATTTTTTTAAGGGCTTTTAAATGAGATTGCTTTGGACATGATTGAAATCGAGCATATAAGCATACACTAAACATAATATCAATTCTACTAGCGGTTAAATATAAAAAAGAGTTAATTATACCTCTATACATTTTAACATCAACGTTTGACCCACTTTCATCTTTGGTGAGTTTGATAGTTAAACTTATTGGTGTACTTGAGGCTTTTAGTCCTTCCATACCAAACTTCTTTAATAAGTCTTTGATGTATGAAGATTGGTTGATGAAGATGTCTTATTTGCTTTGCTTGATGTTAAGTTTGAGAAAATACTTGACTTCTCCTATCATGCTCATTTCAAATTCTTTGCTCATAAGACTAGAAAATTCTTCACAATAGAGCCAAAAATGATATCATCAACATAAATTTGAACTAAAAGTATATCATTTTCTTTGTACTTAATAAATAATGTAGTATCTACTTTTTCAATGTAAAAGCCTTTTTCAAGCAAAAATTTACTTAAACGTTCATACCATGCTCGAAGTGCTTGTTTTAAACCATAGAGAGCTTTTTGGAGTTTAAAAACATGGTTTGGAAAATCATGACTTTCAAACCAAGCAGGTTGTTCAACATAAACTTCCTTCATGATAAATCAATTTAAGAAAGCACTTTTGACATCCATTTGATATAAAATAAAATTTTTAGAACATGCAAATGCCAAAAGCATCCTAATGGATTTTAGTCTAGCTAGTGGTGCAAAAGTTTCTTCAAAATCTATTCCTTCTTTTTGGTTGTAGCCTTGAGCCACTAATCTAGCTTTATTTTTATCAACCACTCTGGACTCATCCATTTTGTTTCTAATAGCCCATTTTGTGCCAATAACAGATTGGTGATCTGGGCAAGGGACTAGTTCCCAGATATTATTTCTTTCAAATTGATTTAGTTCCTCTTGCATGACTAAAATACAAAACTCATCATTTAATGCATCATGAAATGTTTTTGGTTCAAATTGTAAAAGAAATGTAAAAATGTTACAAAGATTAAAGGATAATCTAGGTTTAACACCTTGATTTTCTTCACCAATAATCAATTCTTTAGGATGAGCATTTGCATACCTCTAAGCCTTAGAGAGATCTTTATCTTCTTTATATTTTGGCTCTTGTTTTGTCTCATCCTTAACCTTATTTGGTGAATTAGGAATTTCTATTTGGTCTCCATTCTTAACTTGATCATCATCAAAATCAACTTGCACACTAGTTAACGGATTAGATTTATCAAAAATAACATGCATAGATTTCTTGACTACTAGTGTTCTTTTGTTAAACACCCTATCTGCATTGCTAGATGATAAATATCCAAGAATGATGCCAATGTCCGATTTTGAATCAAATTTTCCTAAATTTTCTTTTGTGTTCAAAATAAAGCTCTTGCATCCAAAAACTTTAAAATAACCAACATTTGGTTTTTTATTTTTTCAAAGTTGATATGAAATTTTATCTAATGATGGTCTTATTAAAACATGATTTAAAATACAGCACGCAGTGTTTATAGCTTCAGCCCAAAAATATTGTTTGAGGTAAAGCTTATTCATTTAGCATGGTTCTAGCCATCTCTTAAATTGCCCTATTCTTTCTTTCAACAACACTATTTTGTTAAAGAGTTCTAGGACAAGAGAATTGATGTTCAATACCATGCTCATCACAAAAGTTTTCAAATAAATGATTTTCAAATTCTCCTCCATGATCACTCGTAATGCAAGAAATATGTATTTCTTTTTCTTTTTATATTTTCTAGTCAAATTTTGAAAATGCATGGAAGGATTCATCTTTTGATGTAAGAAAAATTACCAAGTGAATCTTGAAAAATCATCAACAATAACAAAAGCATAATGTTTTCCATTTAGGTTTGCAGTTCTTGAAGGACCAAAAAGATTAATATGAAGAAGTAGTAAAGGTCTAGATATAGAAATATAAGTTTTACTTTTAAAAGAACTTTTTGTTTGTTTACCAAATTAACATGCATCACAAATTTTATCTTTAACAAAATCTATTTTTGGAACACCTCTGACAAGCTCTTTCTTTGAGATTTTTAAAATCAAGTCCATGCTAGCATAACCTAATTTTTTATGCCACAACCAACTATTTTCATACAACGCGAAGAAACATAGATTTTCGTGAGATACATTATGTACATCTATAGTGTAAACATTTCCATCTCTATTTCCTAAACATATTGGCTTTCTATCACTCATATTTTCTATAATGCAACTATTTGGCTCAAAAATAACTCTAAATCCTTTATCACATAGTTAACTAATGCTAAGAAGATTACGTTTAAGATTATCCATCAAAAGAATATATTCAATGATAATGTGAGAGTTGTTACCAATATCTCCAATGCTAATAATTTTACCCTTTGCATTGTCTCCAAAGATGACATGTCCTCTATCTTTCTTGTTTATTGTTAAGAATTGTGAAATATCTTTGGTCATGTGTCTTGAGCAAACACTATCGGGGAACCATTTGCTTTTTCTCCTTTTATTTTTTGGTCCCTAAACACAATGAGATATTCAAGAATTTGTCTTAGGTACCCAAATTATGTTAGGTCATTGGTGGTTAGTTTTTGTTCCCTTAGGAACCGATACTTTCTTAGAGCCCAAATGATGTTTCTTTTGAATTAGGCAAGACTATGATATGTGACCTTTATTTCCACAATAAATGCAAGTTATATTTGATTCACTTAAAGTTGAGACTTTGGCAAAATAATTTTTTAAATATTTTGCTTTGAAAAAAGGTTTATAATCAAATCCTCTTTGGTTTAAAACACCCTTTTGTACACCAGACATTTTATCAAAATATCCTTTTCATTTTGAATTTTAAAACTATTTAACTTAAATCCTTTGCTTTCCTTTTTAAAGCTTCAATTTCAGTTTCTATAGTTTCTTTTTCTTTTTTAGCTATGCAAAGATCATTTTCAAACTTTTTTTTTCTTTTTCAAAAATGGAACACTTGTTTTCTTCATTTTCTTTTCCTTTAAACTTGAAGTTGTTTTTGTTAAAAAATTCATTTTCTTTCTTTAAATACTTATTTTCTTTTTCTAAGTTTAAGTTTTTCTTTCTAAGAGTTACATTTTTATACATACAAAGAGCAAGTTTTTCATTCATCTCTTCAAGTGTATCATATAACTCTTCATATAAGGGGTTTTCATCTATCTTATCATCTATATTATCTAAATCATCAACATTATTAGATGAGTTAGAGGTAATTACCTCATTATTTGTAATTGTCATGAAACACATGTTAGCTACTTCATTATCCTCTTTTTCGAATTCATTTTCATCGCTATCGTCTTATGTAGCCTTCATTGCCTTCTTTTTTTATCTACCAATTTTAAAGAGAGGCTCATATTTGATATGTCCCAACTTCTTGCATTCATAGCAAACAACTTGTTCTTTCCTTTGTCTTTCTTCTCTTTCACCTTTAGTAGCCTCCATTTTTGTGAAGTTTCCATTTCTTCTTAGTTTTATATTTCTTAGAAGTTTTCCAATCTTCCTAGTCAAGAGGGCAATATCTTTATCTTCATCATTTGATATCTCCTCTTATTTTTCTAGGAACTTTTCACTCTCTTTGATAGATAATTTGAAGGCGATGCTATTTTTCTTCTTCTCCACTTTTTCAATTTATCATTGTTTCATAGTGAGTTCATGAGTGAAAAATGACCCTAAAAGTTCTTCAAGAGGTAAAGTCTTGACATCTTTTGCTTCTTCAATTGCCGTCACTTTGGGATCCCAATAAAGAGGCAAACACCTAAGAAGTTTCTTAACATTTTCTTGGTTATTGTAAACCTTAACAAAATTTTTCAATTCATTTACAATAGTAATAAATCTATCAAACATGTCACTAATAGTCTCATCGTCTTTCATTTTAAATAACTTATATGAGTATGTAAGCATACTAATTTTAGTCTCTTTGACTTGTGAAGTTCCCTCATTTGACACCATTAATAATTCTCAAATTTCTTTAGCCGAGATACAAGCTTGTACCTTGTTGAAGTTATATTCATTTAATGCACAATATAACACATTCATAGCTCTAGCATTAATGGCAATATTTTTCTTATCTTGAAGGGTTATTTCTTCCTTGGTTTTAGACACTTATATTCCATCTACTTCTTTCATAGGAACAAAAGGTTCATCTTGTACTACATTCCACAATTCATAATCATTTTAAAGGAAAATCAACATACAATTTCTCTCATGGGCATATTCGATGCATCAAACAATCATGGTCTATTGGGTTCAAGCCTTTTACTAACAGTATGAGATTTTCCTAGCTTTATGACCATTGCTCTAAACAGTTAAGTTTACGAAAATGAACAACCTTACTCTGATACCAAATGAAAGATCGAATGCCCTAAGGGGGGGTGAATTAGGCAATCTAAAATAATCTTTACCAAATTAAAGAAATAAGACAATTTATTTAATTTAAAAAATGTTGACTATTTTAATGCAATTTAGGAGAATGACAAGAGATATTTTGAATAATTAACACAATCAAAATAACATAATACAAAATATAAGTTTGAGGGATGAAAAAATCAAATACACGATATATAGTGGTTCGACATAACCCAATTACGTCCACTTCTTCAAGCTATCTCTCTTAGAGTATTCCACTAATCCTTGGTTAACAAAAACCTAACCAAGCTTTTCTTCACAACAAAAATAGTTTCCAATGTGCTTTACAATTACTAAAACTCGATTTTTCCTCACTAAAATTTTTTTAATCTCTTTAGGAGTGAACCTTACTCTTTTATAGTGTGAATTTTTGTATGAATTCAAAATATAATCTCTCTCAAAGAGTGTATATAAAAATTTAAGCTTATTGCAACCCAATGCAAGTGAAATCAAAACGTGTGTAAGCGAGGGTTTTGAATAGAGAAGAGAATTTATAAGTGAATAGCCCAAAAATGATTTGCTTTCAAATATATAAAAGTTCTTAGTGGGAAAATTCTATCCCAAGTGAATTTGATTGAGTTTATATAAGGGAAAATGAGAAAAGTTGCCATTGTATACAAAAACTAGCGGTTTTAAGTTTCTAAAAAACACAAAATTTAGTCAATCGATGTAATTCGATCAATCAAATGTAATTCAATCAATCGGATATGATGTGACACTTTCATGGTGTCTATATGACACTAGCCCTTAGAAAATTTAAAACAAAATTTGGTCAACTAGAAGGAATTTGGTCAACCAAATTTTTAAAAGCTAAAATGCATGGCTTTTGGATAATTTGGAAGCTACCATTAAAGAATTCAACTAGTCAAATTCGATCGACCAAATTTTATTATATTTACCCTTTAAATTTCTGAAAATTTTATTTGCCTCCTAAACCTTTGAAAAGTAACAATTTAACCCATTTTTGAACATTCTTTTCAAAACCAACTTTGAAATATGAAAATGTAGTTCACAAAACTTCATTATTTTAAATGAGTTAATAAACTTTGATAAAAATTTGGCTTAATCCATTAAGTTTAAAAACAACATTTTAACCCAAAATGTGAAAGATATGAAAATAAATTTTTGAGTGAGCTTTCACATGCAAATAAATATTCTAATAAAAAAATGCTTCAAGATTACAAACATATCTGTCTAAACTTGAGTTTTTCCTCAAATCTTTATGAATTCTTCATTTGAGTCTTATCTTTCATGTTTATCTTGATACTCCTTTAAGTGCATTTTATGAATTCTTGCAATCTAAACTCATACTCAAGCAAAGTCATTAATCAATATACATAGGGACATATTAGTTTGTTATCATCATAATAAGAGTATAATGATTCCTTGAGTCAACATGCATGAGGTCTCCTCATTAACACTTTCTATGATGGTTTAGGCAAGTATAACATCGTTCATAAATGTTATATCATAATTAAATATTTGTTTATCAATTCCCTGTTAACTTATTACTGTTGACATTATGACAGTGCCCTGAAATTTATAAGGCTACACCATAAGGGATCCTACATTGACATCTGTTCCGACAGTAAAGGTATGTATACTGTCAACTATAGACATTGTAATCTCTATAAAACACTTTGATTAACCAATATAAAATATTTTAATATTGTTACAAGATATCGGCGATAATGGATCACCCCATAAGATTTTCCCATTGATATTGCTATGATGATTTAGGTTAGTATAACATTATTTGTTAATATTATATCATAATTACACATTTCATTATAGGTTCCCTATTAACTCATTATTGTTGATATTGTGACAGTGTCTCGGTGTTAATGAGGCCACATCGAGGGGGTATCCTATATTGACACCTATTTCGATAGTAGAGGTACATATATTGTCAACTATATACTTTGTAATTTATGTTAAACACTTTGATTAACCAATATAAAATGTTAATATTATTACAAGATGTCAGCGATGATAGATCACCCTATGAGAATTAGCCATTATCACCTTCTTTGATGGTTGTACTAAACTTTTAGATTAACCAATAAAAACTGTTAATTTTGTTAATATAAATTGTCATTTACCTTTTATTTGTTGTTATAAGAAGATATCCGATTGGTCTATCTTAGCACACCAAGTAAAAGGAAAAAGGTGATTGATGTTGTCTTTCAGGATGACGAGTTGATTGGCATTACTTGTCTAGGGGACAATATGGTTCAGTTCCCGACAGAGGGGGAGATAATTCAAGTTTTCAAATTTCATAAATGTTTTCATTATATCATGTATGTATGATAAAAAATTATATTATTTATTTATTGTTTTTATGTATTTAACTCTAGTTGGTCCAAAAATTTGATATAATCGACCTAACTTCACTTATAGATTCCCCGACTATGACTCTTGCCTTATAAAAGGTTTTAAAACAAATTTGAATATTTTACAAGTTAGTGTAATTTTAAATGACATATTATTTGTTTTGGTATAGTATTTTCGCACACGTCATGGTTGACTTGTTAAGAAATGACCACTTATTCGTAGCTGATACACAAATTCATTAAAACCATGAATCCATTGGGGGAGTCCGATTGTGCTATTATCGAGTACTGAGCAGGGGACAATTTTTAAGAAATGGTATGTAGAACCCGATCTATTCGAGAAACGGAAGGTGTATGACATAAGGATGAGGACTAAAGTTTCCTTTTGGGGTATAATCATTGACACATTTGGATGGTTGTCCGATGAAGTGAGTTCACTTGGTCAATTAATTTTGATTTTTAACATAGAATATCGTTCAGATGCGTGATAATGTTATATTATCTATTTTTACAGCACATGGATTCATTTTTTGGATTATTACATTAATGACAAGATGATATTATTTCGAGGGTCCATCAGAACTAGATGACAGTTCTAGGTTGTTTTGTTGCACACATCCCTTATGAGTATGCCACATGGAGAAAAAATCAATATAACTACCTGTTTCCTCCACTCTTCACATGATTGGTGGATAGGGATTATCCCTTTTACTTATGTTTGCAACCCTGGGGTGTGCTAGATGAGGTGAGAATTAGATTCTCAATTACTTTACAAGGATTACTAAATTAAGGTCTAATATATGTATTTTATTAATGTGTGCAGGTTTTTATCACGATAAACTTCTATAATACACATTAGGTAGTAGGCGTCCTAGATTTGAAGGAGTGGAAAATCACAGTGTATGACTCGTTATAGAGTTTTACTACTAACCTGAAGATATTTAGCATAAAGATGTTGGGCTATACATTGATGATACCACATTTGCTAGTTGCGACATCATTTTGGTCTTACACGGGTTATACTCTATAGGACGATCAATTTGCATTATATAAGGTAGTGGATAAACTGTAATAGGCATCTTTATCAGATGATTGTGGTGTGTTCATCTTATGTTATGTCAACTGTTTGACACTTGGCCAATCATTATCTTTTGAGGCCAAAGACTGGTTACGCCTACGGATGCATTTAGCCACATAGTTATTTTTTCAAGATATTGATTGATCTTTATATTATAAGCATTTGTATATGTACATACGTTTATTCATTCATATGTTTTATACGTTAATATGTCTATATGTTTATTCATTTATATGCGTTTGCCATTTATATAATTACTATAACTAATACGTCAAGTGAAAAAAAATCGACTGAAAATGGATATATGAAATCAACATTGACATATATGTAACGATTACAAGCCAAAATTTTATAGATACATTAACAAGTACAATCATAAGATTTAAAGATAATATATTACAATCACAAACTTTATATATAAAGTAAAAAGTACAATCACAAATTTTATACCAAAATGAACAAGTACAAATACAAGTGTAGTTTTTTTTCACTTTTCTTTTTACTTGTTAAACTTGATGGTATAGAACTAGGTATCAAAACAGGATTCTTGCAATTCTGTCTCATATGTCCAAGTTTGTGACATCAGCTACAAATAAGTTGTTCAACAATGTTTCTTTATAAAAGACGTCTGTTTTTTTAGCTCGATGTCTTGCACGATGACAACAAATAAATGGTGGATGGATAACACTTGCCTCTTTTGCATGTAACCAATCTGATTGATCCTCTACTGGATTGATAGCCACTATGTATACTGCATGGTAAAAGGCGGTGCTATAGAATGGATGCGCCCATTAAACATAGGTGGTGAGCTTTATATATTTGGCAATGGTAATGACATGCATGCAAGGAACCTGTGATACATGTCTGCTCCACAAGGTCAACCACATCATTGTATTGGCCACTATCAAGAACCTCATACTATTAAGATGTAATAGGATGCACCTCCAAGTTTGAAGACTTTTGCATACATTTGACAATCTTTTTCTTTGCCCAAAGTGTTATCGGGTTGGTGTAAGCATCTACAAATTATATAAATGCAAACAAATATGGTAAGTAATTAAGTATAAATATAAATAAACACATTTATAACATATTATAATATTAAATATGTACTTACTTGCATGATTTCTTATTTCATAAAACCATCGTTGTAATATACCTCTGATGAACTTGA
This sequence comes from Mangifera indica, assembly GCF_011075055.1. Lineage (NCBI taxonomy): Eukaryota > Viridiplantae > Streptophyta > Magnoliopsida > Sapindales > Anacardiaceae > Mangifera > Mangifera indica. Next base: position 708,082 of record NW_025401096.1, on the reverse strand, counting down.
TAAGTATAGTAATAGGTAAACGTCTAGCGTGTCGGACAAGTGCATTAAACAACTCAGGGATATTGGTAGTCATTATATTATACCTATGCTTCGGAAATATGCCTTTACCTATCAATCGAAACCCACCTCACACAGGTATGTTGCTGTATCAGGGTGTATATGGGATAATGATTTCATTGTCTCTCGAAATTCATACTTCATGTATGTCTTAACTATTTTCCAATACATCCATGTAGCCTTTGCATTCTTCTTGTACTTGGATCATAAGTTATAATGAAGGTGATGGTAACAACACCTATGGTGCACACCTGGGAATACTTCAACCATTATAAAAAATATACTTATATGTTGATCTGAAATCATTATAAATAAGGAACTTCGCCTAAACAATCCTTTAATTTTGTTAAAAACCAACACCATGTGTTATGATATTCTTTAGGACTGATGCCAAAAGCTAATGGGTATATCTGATTATTATCATTTAACGTAATAACAATAAATAATTGACCCAGATATCTATCCTTTAAGAATGTAACATTAATACAAATAACTAGCCAGATATGTTGTTGTAATGCATGGATATTATAAGCCAAGGCCATGTAAAAGTATTTAAATCATTCTTGCTCATCCTTTAGTGTATGTGTCACTGTTCCCCGATTACAATATACTAAATTATAATAATACTTTGATAGCAACATAAACAACTCTTCTAGTATGCCCCTCAATTTTTGAAGTGTCCAATTTCTCACCTATCATGCTTGTCCATATAATATATTAATTTTATATCGGTTGACGATATTCACAATAATCTTTTTTGGTCGATAAACATGATCAACCAATATAAATTTGATCCTCAAAATTTGCCCTAAAGCTCAAGCCCCTGCTTACCTATGATGAGGTAATATCTGATCTCTAGGGCATGTGTGCTAGCTATCCATACAATGTAGTTTGAAATTATCACTTTCTCCTACCTTAATTACCCGTGCACACCATTTACATTGTTCATTACTGTATTTAACCTCCTATCTAGGGCTGGATACGAGCCGAGCCGAGCCCGAACAGGGCCCAGCTCGTTTTCAGTGAGCCCAAGCTCGGGCTCGCACGAGCTCGCTAAACATATGTTCGTGTTCGGTTCATTTCATAATTTTAGTGTTCGGGTTCAGGTTCGCTTTAGGCTCGTATTTCCAAGGAAAAACGACGTCGTTTCTTCTTTGAAATAAATGTTTTTTTATTTGAGTGTTCGACTCGCTTAACCAATGTTCGTGTTCAGGCTCGTATTCGTTTTTGCTTAAAATTCAAGCTCATGTTCGGGCTCGGGCTCGTTCAAGGCAAGCTCGGGTTCGGGCTCGTTCGAGCAAAGCTCGTTTTGAGCCGAACAAGCTTGCTTCGAATCCACTCCTACTCCTATCTATGTGTGTTTGACTTGTGCACTCTAAATTGATATCCTTTCTCAAAAGCATCTGAGTTATCGCATCAATGACATGTTTTTTACTTGAAAATAATATACCAATTTTTGGAGAATCGCCATCTCTTTGCACTCTTTAGCTTCTAGATATAAATAGTTGGTCAGGAAAAGGTGGTAACTAATGAAATGCATCAATATGAACATTTCCACCAACAAGATTTGTTTACAGGAAATTACTTGTACGTCCAATATCTTCATTAACATATGTCTTCTCTTTGAACTCCAATTCCTCGATAAGAATATCATGCATAACATTCCCATCAAATTCACTCTAATCTATAAATTTTTTTTTGTTGCCACGAACAAATTTTTTTACATTATACAATACATCAACATCAACATCATTTAAGTATATAAAGTCTCCTTCAGAAAATTCTTGTTTCGGATTGATCATAATATTTTAAATCACAAATCAATCTTTTAATCTTCTAGATAACTACTTGGCTCACCATCTTGCAAACCTTCGTTTGCTTGTTAAGCCTTATAACTATCATCATTAATTATAGTTGTTACAAAAATTGGAACACATTCTTTAAAGAGGTTAGATAGACTATTAAGAACTTCATCATCTTCAAGATGTCGCCGTTAAGATGCCTTAGTTTAATGCTTATCTGAATGTTAAATATCAATCTATTTATTTTGCATTTTTCGCTCACTATTTGGATTAATCCCTCAAATGTTGTGTGTTTTGGAATTTTAATCAATTTTTTGTTACCTCCAACATATTTTATTATATTATCACCCCTTTTAATCCACTTTTCCCCATATCTAATTGAAGCATATTTAGCTATTTAGATTAATCCTATAATGAAATATATAATCAACATAAAAAACATGATCGAAAATACTATTTACAGATTTGTGTGACATTATTTTATTATTAAGTTAGAATTACGTGATTTTATTTTTATTACACAATTACACCTATTCCATAATTCTATTACATATTGTGACTATTAATATACTTTGATTAATGTAATACTAATTTTTGAAAATATCACTTTACTCTTATATTGTAAAATATTATTTTACCTTCAAATATTATTTAATATCTCGAACATCTTTTATTGTAAAATATCATTTGACTGTCAAATATTATTTAATATCTCTAACATTTTTTATTATAAAATATCATTTCACTCCTTACTATTGTAATAATTACAAAATACTCCCTATAGTTTTTATCAATTTAATTTTTACACACAACTTTAAATTTATTATATAAAACACCACATATAATTGCATTATCAATTAAATAATAATAATTGAAGTTATAATACGTATAAATGTCTCAATATCACAAACTTTTTTCTTTTCGTTCGAAATCCCTATCACGAACTTTTTTTCTCTCTTTAAAAATCTCTCTCGATTAATGAATAAAATTGTATATGTTAATAAATAAAAAAAATGATATGTTTTATATAAAATAAAGAAATAGTAGTTTTGGTATTTTTTGGATATTTAGAAAATTTTCGTTTAAATCCTTTAAAATATAGATATTTTCGTTTAAACCTCAAAATTAGGGATAACTTTGCTTATTACTCATAAAAAATGAGTGAATTAATTAATTTCCCTATAATATATTATATATATAAATATAATATTCAAATCCTATCTAACAACATATTAATCTTTATTTTAGTTATTTTTATTGACAATCTCATCAAACTCGTTAAACTATAACTATACGTACAATGAATATAATACTCTTCTATTTATTTATATATATATATATATATATATATATATATATATATATATATAATGTTAAATTTTCTACAAATATTTTATATTAGGTAGAAATTTGAAGAAAATATATTTGATTATATTTGAACTAATAAAAATTTATAGGTTGAATTAGACAAATAATCAGAAAACTAATATATGATATTAGGAACTAATTCCTCTATTTATGAAATGATAATCTCACTACTTAAATGTGAATCCTTTGACATCTCTCGACATGGACTTTCATGAAAAACTTAATTTTATTTTTCAAAATACTTTTTATATATTTAAAATAAAATAAATATATTATAATAATTCATTTAAAACTTTAACTTAACCAAACTCATGGAAAGACACCAAAAATGTCATAAACCACATTAAAACAACAAGCTATATACACAGTGACAATGCACGTCTTTAACCTTACATGACATACTAGTTGAAGTCCCTCATTTAAAGCTAGTGACCTGCCAAATTACATTCCTTTCATTATTATGTGAAACTGAATGAGAAATTAAGTTTGATGGAGTCAAATAACTTACCATATATTGACACATCCTTAGCCCAACTTGACATATAGGTTATTAAACCTTTGATGGAGTCCAATAAACTATTATATATTTGTTAATACGCTCCCTGAAAACTTCACAATATCTTAACCTATTGAAATTTATCATTAAGGGAGATTTTAGAAGAGGAAGATTAGTTATTACAATTGAGGTTATTTTCAGGAGCTTTACAAATTCAAGGATATAACTTAGTCAAGTATTTCTATAATCTCTATTTTTAATTCAATATTTTATAATTTGTGTGAAGATTTTACGAATCAAATTGAATTATGTTTCGTTCATGTAAATTAATCTTACTATATATGGTTTATTATACGGGTTAGATATGTTCCTAGAGATAAGAACAAATCAAATTAGACACCACTGACCCATGGTGAGATCAAGGGAGCATTCAAGCCAAGAAAAGAGGCACCAAATATGAGATAGGTGCAGTTGCACCCTATTTATGGAATGTTAAGTCCACACAAGTAGTAAAAGTTTTCTAACATGAGTGATCTTGTCATGGTTAAGGAATGGATAAAGGTTGTAAAGAGTGTCATGTCCTTTTTCATCATGATAAAAGCTAAAAAAATTCGATATGCCACCTATTTGTTTCGAATGGATACGAGAGTATAGTGGAGGATGACCTCAGAGCTAAATGATATGTCAAGATTGCCTTGGATAGAGTTTCGAGAAATGTTTGATGATGAGTATAAGTTAGCTAGCCTAACCTTCCCAAAAGCACAAGAGTTCTTTCATCTATAGTAGGAGTTGAGCACAATAAAAGATTATGCCACCCGGTTTAACTCTCTAGCGAGATATACTTCTGTGTTAGTGACTTTTGCATAAGGGTGAATAGAGAAGTTTATTCTTGGCTTGAATCATGTCATAACTAGGTTATGATGATGGAAGACCACTTTCTAAGGGTGCTAAATCTGGTCAAATCTAGATAGATAGTAAATAGTAGGGACCTTTCTCTCTCTACAACTACCAACGACTTTGTTCTTGTTAGACTTTCAGGATTAATGTGCTGATAACGTCCAACTTATTTTCTTGAAACATGAAATTTTGTCGTTTTGGAGCTTTTTGAATTATGACACCCCTTTCTTGATGCATACCTCTATATGAAATATGATCTTAAAAGATGTGCACTACTTGACTTCTTAACCAAAATCAGAATTAAAAGCATGATATTAAATACTTACACTTAAATGCATGCAAAAAAGTGCAAGAAATAACTTATTTATAAATACTGAAAACCAACCATAAGTTTTGTGTCTAAAATCCAAACTCAAAGATATAAGTGCTTAAGCATAAACTATAAAGTCTCAACTAAAAGCAAATACATAAAATGTCATAAACATAAAATAACAAATTTGCCCCTTGTCCTTATGCATTATTCGACTAGACCCCTGGCTCTCATACATGTCTTGTTACTCACTTTTACCAGTAAAACAACATAAAAGAAATGCATGAGTGAAAAATACTTAGTAAGCATGTGACCTTTCATATAGCCTTATTGCTTTCACATAACTTACCACTTACACATATAATTGGTGGATACCTAGTGTATATCATTTTTTGTAACATTCCTGAATTTTGACTCAAATTCAACTCGATTAAGATCTGTATTGTTTTTCACATAGTAAGACACTTTCTATATAGCTTACTATCATATTTTGCCTTGCTAAGGTCTTTTTATTCCCTTTCTTTTCCCTTCCCCTCCTTGCATATAGTTTAGGGATAAAATAATATTTTCCTCTTCTTAGTGTATGCACTGGGGTTTCTCTATCTTGCACCCTCGTGTCCCTCTAATAACACATACATGGGCATGTTACACTTCTTGCACCCTCTTGTTCTTCATGTTGCTTGTACATGGGCATGTACAACTCTTGCATCCTTGTGTTTGCTACTTAGACACGATTTGCTTTCTAAAATCAGCACAGGTGTTCACTTTTGGGGAAACCACACATGGGTGTGTGTCCTATACCACGTGGTTATGTAAACATCTTCTCAAAACAAACGTGTTGCTACACTCAACTTCCTTTTTCATGAAAAAGGTACACGAGCATGTAAACCATCCTACATTACCATGTATCACAATCTACAAATCATGCTTTACTATTTTTTTTTTTAATGAATTCTAACCAACTTCTAACAATTCAAACATACACATTCACTCTTAACATGTCTTTAGTCATTCTAAATATCTTTTCATTATCCAAAACACACAATATAACACCCAAATCACAAATCATGAACCATATCATCATATGTTCTTAACCTTAACATAACTAACGCAAACATAGTCTTTTTATTATCTCATCATGCTTTAACAATCATAATCCATCATAGAATCATCTTAAGCCTCAAACCATAATTAAGAGGAATGTAGGTTTATGCACATATAGCATAATTTTATACATATAGACATATCCAAAACCAAATTAACTAAAGAAAGCACCATACTTACTTAGATTCCCTCGACAAGCTTTTTTCTCAAGGCTATGACGATTTCGATGACCAACAACTTCCTTCCAGCATCTAAGAGGTTGAACTTTCTCTCCAATCTATTTGTGTGGTTATGGGTGCAAAAATAATAATAAAATTAGGTTTTGTGCCCCCTTTTTATTTTCATTACCAAACATAACACATAGGTATGCATTTCCTATACATGAGTGTGTATGGTGTTATCCAACTAAAATAGTCTTTGATTTTGTCACAAACCTCATCTTATCTCAATTACAAATTCAGTTGACGGTAACACACGGTTGTGTGCTCTAGCACACATAGGCAGATGCCCTCCAACACTTAGTCATTTTCACCTACTCAGCAATAAATGACTTTTATGCCCTTCCAACACACGAACAGATGCAACAATGTGATGTACTGTTGTCTCTAAAAAAATCTCATCATTAATCACACTTAAATACAAAGAAAAAAATACTAAAATGTCTTTGAGCTTATCTGTGGGTGTTACATTTGCTAACTTCCATTTATCCCTACAAAAATGGTAATTAAATGGATGTGGCAGAGAAATGGAGGAAGGAAGTTTGGAACATATAGGAGGAGAAAGGGAAAGTAAATGTGAGAATGGAGAGAGGATTCAAACCAGTAAGTGTAAGTGGTATTACATCTGTTATAAGATTTAAAATATGACATAAATACTCTTTAATTATTAAAATTAATAGTTGACTTTATTAGATAAGTGAAAAAATATCATTTTCAAACTTAAAGAGTAGGAATATGTCGTTTCATCAAACCTTGGGTCAAAATAGTCAATTGACATTTTTATTACATCTGGTTTGAGTAATATTTTATTAAAAAATAGAAGACTATTATAAATATAATTTATATAACAGAAAACTACTATCTTTGCTAAAATTAGTATGTATAATTAATTATTGAATTTATTTAATTAAATACTAAGATATTATACTATTTGAATATTCTTAAAAGATTAGTGTATATATAAATTAGTACTTTTTTTTTTGTTTAATTGACATGTGTTATGTTAAAGTATTTGATCAACATATTTGTCAAAATATTCTTCATGTTAATAATATATTAGAAATTTTTTTATATTTTCAAATTATAAAATTAATTAATTATATTTTTTTCAAGTTATTATCTTATTACCTTTTTTTTATATATTCTTTAGTTACTTACTATTTTAATTGAAAAAAATGATATTTTTGTTCTAAAATTTTAATAAATAAAGATAAAATTATAATAAAGTTAAGATTATTTTGATAATTTTTTTATTACTTAAGTTGGAGGTAATAGTCAAACAAACCAAGCAATAATAAAAGAAGTCTACTGAAATTGAATTTGTTTTGAAATATGATTATAACCATGAGAAAACTAGTAAGAGCAAGAGAAGCATCTTGTAGATATAATATTACAATATCAGAGTGAATTGTTGAGAATAATGATCGTCGAGAAAAGAAAATGCAGTTTTGGAGGTGTAACTATAATTTTTTAAAAGATAAGATGTCGGTTGTAATGAGTAGAAAAAATAAATACTAATAAGGGGAAAGGTAAGTTTTCCAAATTAAACTAAAAAAATTGTATGTTTCTAAAACTAAGTTAAAGAAAATAAATAAAATTTTATTTTTTAATATTACTTATTAAATTATATTTATACATTTATAATTAATATATTTTTTTAATGATAACGATTGTAACATCCGAATTCAGGTGTGTTAGTAAACTCCACTTCCAAAATTACCCCTAGAGTTGATTTTATAACTTATTGTGTAAAGAAATTGTAAAAGAATTATAGAAAACTACTAAATGAGCAATATTTTTCAAAGGGGGTAAAATGGTCATTTTATAAAGATTCAAGGGACAAAGTGGGAATTAAAATTGAATGGCACACTTGAAATTATATGGTGGTGCTAAGGGTTTTGGGTAATTGACTAAGGATAAAATAGTCATTTATGGAAAAGATTAAGGGCAAAATGGTCCAAAAGACTTACAAACTTATGCCTATTCATTTTCTCCTTCATTCTGCCGAGAACCTCCATTGTTTGAACTAAAGCTTTCCTTTAATTAAAAATTCATCCAAAAACCTAGCTAAACCACTTAATTTCCAAAGCCTCCAATTATAAAAAGTATAGATCTGTCAATTCTGGTCAGTTTTAAGGTACGAAATTTAATTTTTAAGATATGCCAAGTTTAGGGTTTTGATGGATGATTATATTTTTGGTTGATTAAGGTTGCCAGAAAGAAGAAAAGAAGGTGAATAAGCTTAAATCATCTATTTAGCAAATAAAATGTAAGAATTTCATACTTTACATATTTGAAGTAAATTTGAGTTAGGTTATTTAAATAACCTTTACTTATATAAGTGTGTAAAGTATTAGAATTAAGGTGATTTATGCTTAAAAGGATAAAGAAATTCATTAGGATTCATGATGTAATTTTTGGCCATAAGGGCAAAAATGTCATTTTATATGATATAGGTTAATTTTGCTTAATTATGTGCATGATATGTGAAATAACCCTTATATTAAGCCTACATTGTATATTTTGAAATTAATTCAATACATGAGATATATATAAATGCATGAGGAAATAATATGATGTTTGATAAAGAGTAAAAAGAATAAGGAAAAATAATGAATGGGTATATTTCATATTATGGTTATATACGCATACATGAGGAATCATAGCATATGCATGATTTAGAAAAAATAAAGAAAGAGGAAAAATATTTTCTAAGTCATGCATGCTTTCAGAAAATGGAAAACAAGTATTTTTGGTTTTATAATGACTCATATGATACAGGAAAGCAGAAAACATACTTAAAATCCTTACACGCGAGCTGTACTGTGTGGACAACAAAGAAAATAATTGGTTGTACTGTGTGGACAACCAACTGTATTGTGTGGACAACAAAGAAAGAATATCAGTTGTACTGTGTGGACAGCCAAAGAAAAATATTAGCTGTACTGTGTGGATAGTAAAGAAAAATATTAGATGTACTGTGTGGACAGCAAAGAAAAAAAAATATGCATGTAAGAGAGAGTTATACTTTGTATGGTGACTGCAAGTACTATCATATGTGGTCTAGACCGGTCAATGAGAAAGAGAGAGAAAAAAAATTAGTAAATATTTTATGAAAGTCATTTGCAGTAGAATTATGCATACAAGCCTGTGTGGCTGATAAAAAGTTAAGAAAGATGTACGACCAGAAAATAGAAATGTTATGGCACTCATACATGCATAAACATAACGAGTGAATCATATCTGTATAATAAGGAAATGAATAAATGGGTGAAAGAAAAGAATTATGATATGTGTTTAATGCGTGTTTTATGTCAATTATTTTGTTGTAAATAGCTCAGACACGCTGAGTATGGAAGAGATTAGTACTGGTATGAAATACTTTGAGTATTGAGTATGATTTTCTTACTAAGCCTTAGTCGCTAACTCCGTTTAATTTAATATTTTATAGGTAAAGAAATGCAGCAAAGGTTCCCGGGGAGCACTAATAAGACATGAGGCTGAGGGAGGAAGACACCATATTTTTGTTGATGTATATGTGAATATATGCATATATATATACACTTGATGTAGATATTGGTGGATATGTATATATATGATTTTGTATAGCTATATCTATATATGTATATATATATGACTAGTTATGAAAATTGATTATAAAGTTTTTGTGGGTGATAATTTTTATAATTGTTATTATTATGTACTCATTTTCTTAATTGTGATTAAGTTGATGAAAATTTAATCGGTTGTTAGGACTGGTTTATGTGAATTGTTAATTGGGAGTGTTACAGGGCATAATGAAAAAGAGAAAAAAATTCCCCGGGCCCTATAAAATAGGGGAATTCTTGCCATTTTTCTGTAACACACCTATTGGTTAGGAGAGGTTACAACGATTGTATTTAATTTTTTTAAAATTAATAAATATGATTTTGTCAATGAACTCCCTTATTGTAAGAATAAGTTTTTTTGTTTGATTTTATATCGTATCAGTTGATGGGTGATATTTTTACTTCACCTAGCTCATTCCACCCTAAGTTCTTTTAACCATCTCTTCTAAAGTCCTATGGACAAGTAAATATTCTGAGAACTACATACCCCAATGTTTACTCGAACAATAAAATAATTTGCATTCATTTTTAATATATAAATAAATATATACTTATATTTATTATTATATAATTAGATAATTTTAAATTAAAGATAAAAATAATATCTAATTATATTATAATAATACATATAAATATGAGAAAATTAAATTAAATGTCTAAAACTAAGGGGGTCTAAGTGAAATTACCTAAAACAATTAGATTAAGCGAAAATACCTCTTTTGTGAAATGACCAAACTACCCCTATATATAAACCAAGAATTTTCCATATTTCTCCGTTATTTTGCCACAAATTCATTGTACAAATTCAAAGAATTTCGGGTCTCCCCACAGGTCTTCCACAGGCAAAGCGATTTTCATCGATTTTCATGTTTTTTTACGATCGAAAATGGCAAAAAAAGTTAGTACATCATCCTTACTCTTGTTTGAATTTTAATCGATTTTCATCGATTATTGAGATTTGAGGGAGATTTTGAGGTTTGAATTTTTAGGGTTTCGATTTTGAACAATGCATAAAATGTTTTGATTCTTGGTTATTTTGGTTGAAATTCTTGAGGGGTTTTGTGTTATAAGATATGTAGATTTGATTTGTGTTGAACTTAGAGACTGAAATGACGATATCTGATCGGAAAATGGGCTAGAATTGCTTGCAATGGGGTTCGTGGGAACGGTGTATCCCACGAACCGAATGAAACCTCCTATAGGCAAGAATGATCGCCCGTGGGAAGGGGTAAATTTAGCTTTTTCAAAATACTAGGGCCCAAGGAGATAAGAGGGAAATCCACAAGGGTCCGTGTGATATTTTATAAAAAGTTGTGGGTTGATCCATGAAAATTGTGGGTTGGGGCGAAATTTACTTTTTTAAAACTATAAGACCTATAGAAGATTAGAAAATTAATAAAGGGGCAAAGAAAAACTATTGGACCTTTTTGAGAGTAGAAATTTTGTAAGGGGTAAATTGATATTTTCCACACTTATGGTTTTTCGATGTGCAGTTTTCGAATTTCATATCTATTTTTCCTGTTTTAGGGTTTTTCGATATATAGTTTTCAAATTTGACTTCCGTTTCTTCATTTTTTTTATGTTTTTCTAGACATGTTTTACGATGTAATTTTTGAAATTCAGATATGTTTTTTCAGATTTCTGAGCGATGTTTTGATTATTGACATTATAGGGTATTTCACCGTATAGAATTCAAATTTCTATTCCATTTTTTTGATTTTTGTCATTTTAGGATATATTGACACATATTTTTCAGATTTTTGAATGATTTTTTGATTGTTGACATTCTAGGGTATTTTAACATATATAATTCGAATTTCAGTTCTATTTTTCATATTTTTGTCATTTCTAAAAAAGATCTTCAAGCTACAAACTATTTATACCCCCAATAACAGGTGACATATGCTCGACTCTGCCTCATCAAGAGGAATATCAGTCATGTCATTTCCCTCAAAGTCACCCCAATCTAGAACCCTATCTTTCTCTCTATGAGCCCATGAGTTTGTAATATATAATGCATCGTTACTGAAATCAATCAAGTCTTCCAAATCATGTTCTTTTTTAACTTCATTAATTTCTTCTTTTTCTTCTTCTTGTAATTCGATTGGGGTACATGTAACAAAAACAAGAATACATTCCTGCAAGTATTGAAACATATCAATAAGACATTAGACATCTTCATCATTTTGGATCTGTACGGGGCAATCGAGCTCACTTTTTCTTGACTTCATGGATAGTTGAAGGTAGTTATTGATTAGATCAACATCGTAATGCTCCTTCAAAATTTGAGTAAATCCTTCAAATGTTGTTCTAGAAGGAATTTTAATCAGTTGTTTACATCCTCCAACATATTTCATTGTGTTGTCATCACGCTGAATCTATTCTCCTTAGAAATGAACCGATGCATAACCCATTATAATTATGAATCCTACAATGACAAATTTTTGGAAAAAATAAATATTTATAAAAAAAAATTCACAATAACCATTTATTGATAGATATACCACCTGTAATTTCCCAAAATATCTCAACCTACTCATAACATGTCATTTAAAACTATTTTAGAATATTTAATATCAAAATACCCTTATATTTTTTCAGCATTCCAATTAACCCCCTATAATTATCTAACATTCATGTAATACTCTCACATGTTATCTTATATGGAAATGCATCTATTTACTCATAACATATCATTTAAAATCGGTTTACAATGTTTAATATAAAAAAACTCTTATATTTTTCTAATATTTCATTTAACTCTCTATAATTATGTAACATTTCATTTAACACCCTTGTATGTTGTCTTGTATCAAAATACATTTATCTATTCCTAACATTTCATTTAAAACATTCTCACAATATTTAATATCAAAATGCCCCCTCATATTTTTGTAACATTTCATTTACCCCCATAATTATGTGACATTTCATATAACACCCTCACATGTTGTTTTTTATGAAAATGCATCTATCAACTTTAAACATATCATTTAAAATCATCTTACAATGTTTAATATCAAAATACCCCTATATTTTTTCAAAATTCCTATTAACCCCCTATAATTATCTAATATTTCATACAAAATCTCACATGTTGTCTCGTATACAAATACATCTATTTACTCATAACATATCGTTTAAAACTGGTTTACACTGTTTAATATAAAAAAACCCCCTATATTTTTTAATATTTATTTAATCCCTTATAATTATCTAACATTTTATTTAACACATTTGTATATTATCTTATATCAAAATGTATCTATCTATTCCTAACATTCCATTTAAAATATTCTTACAATATTTACTATCAAAATACCCCCATATTTTTCTACGATTTCATTTAACTCCCTTATATGTTATCTTGTTTTAAAATGCATTTATCAATTGTTAACATGTTATTTAAATTCCTTTTATATTGTGTAATATCAAAATAACCCTCATATTTTTCTAACATTTTATTTAATCTCTAAATTATTATCAAATATTCAAATGCCCTATTTACATGACATATGAACTAAATTTAACAAATAAAATTATATTTTGAATTAAGATTCATACAAATACTTTTTTCTCACAAATTAACTTTTTTCGACTTGGATTTAGAAATACGATTTCTTTCTTTCAAACGAACCTGCAGTAATTCATATTGAGTAAAAATGAGAGTGAGAGTGAGCGTTTGAGTGATATGAGAAGTGCATGTAATGAGAATGAGAGTAAAAAAGTTTATATAGATGTAGTGAAAGGTAGTTTTGATATTTTAAAAAAATATTTAAGACATTTTTGCTTAGGAATAGAAAAAATGGGTATTTTTAGTTAACAAAAAGGTAAAATGGGTATTTAATTTAATTTCCCATAAATATGTGATGTCACATAAATCTAATAATAAATAGGAAATTAATGCTGATTTATTATTACATTAATATTAATAGGAAATTAATATATAATTTCAGAGAATCAATGCTAATCAGGAAACTAATTAGTTATTTTACTAAAAAGAGTAAATATAAAAGTCAATATTTAAAAATACAATTTTTCACATTTTATTTGCCAAAATGACAACTTTTTGTTTATGATTTTATAATATCTTGTATATTATTATTTGCAAATTATCACACATGTATACATAAAAAAAAAAAAAATTTTTCATATGTTAGCAATTTTATTCACTGAAAAACTATATATATTTAAAATAAAATTTATTATAATAAATGGTTTCTGGTATAAGATCCAGACAATATTTTAACTTACCCGAAAAAAAATAATCTTCCGATACCGTTTAATATCCAAGGACAAAATTGCCATTCCATTCATCACTTTTCCACTACTTAAACGTGAATCCTTTCCCAGAGAAACTCACTACTCTCGCCGTCTCACTCCGAAAAACAAAATACAGCCATGAACAAAAACACTTCACGTCCTCTTTTCCTTCTCCCTCTTCTCCTTTTATTTAACCTCCGTTTAGTCTCAGCCCTTAATCTCAACGCAATGTCATCCGTTGATTTCATCCCCAGCCCCAGCCCCGGCTCCCAACCACTAACCAACGGTTCAGATTTCATCCGCTCCAGCTGCAAATGCACTACCTACTCCGACCTCTGCTACGACACCTTGAAACCCTACTCTAGATCCGTCAACGGGGACCTAGCAAAGCTGTCCATTGTCGCCATCGGCGTCAGCTTGGAGAAGGTGAAAACGATGGCTTCCTACTTGGCCAACCTCAGCCGCGATGCTGACCACAAGTACGATCCCAGAATGGCACAGTCTCTCCAACTCTGTCTCGATTTAATTGGTGGAGATGATGGCGCTGTGGACGATATCCAGAGATCGCTGAAACAGATGCGCGAACTGGGCGCGGCCGGGAGCTCCAAGGAAAGGCTCCGGTATTTGTTGTTTAATGTGGAGAATTGGATTACCGGTGCGTCCATTAATCATTCTGGTTGTCAGGACAGCTTCGATGATGTGGCGGATGGACCGCTGAAGGAGGATGTCATCGCTAGGGCTGAGTATGTGAAAAAATTTACTACCATTGCACTTGGTTTGGTTGAATGTTACAGTGACAAAGTAACAAGTTGATGTTGGAGACTTAATAATTTTAGATTATGAACATTAAAATTATAAATAAAGAATGAAAAACAATAAATGAGTCTATCAATCACATGCTTGGCTTCGGTAGGAACCGAATACGGTTGATCTCTAGGGCCCATGTCAATCTTTAACGATCACAAATCAATCATGACTGGTGGTTTTTAACAATGTTTTTAAAAGCGAATTAGTAATAAAATTGATTATTTTATTAATTTATAATTTAATTGATTTAATTAAATAATTTAAATTATAATTAAATTATAATATATTTAAATAAAATGATCTAATGTCACTTTTCAATTTAATTAATTTATTGTAACCCACTCAAATCAATTTAATTCAATTATTTTCTCTAATTAATATTTGTTTATTTTAAATAACTCCTCTCTCTAATAATATTTACTTATTTTCAATGACAACTTTTTAACTTTTAACCAATTAATTAATCATAATCTTTTAATATTACCCATAACCACTTATATATATATATATATATGACAAAAATCAGTCTTTTTTAGACAAATTAAACCAGATTAGGAGCTGGTTCATAGTCGAACCAATTGCACCGGTTGGCCTGGTTTGGTTTTAATAGAACTGGTTTCTAGTTTTATCTATCGTACGGCTAAAATTTTGTATGATTTCCTGTTTATCATTGTGAGATATATGAAATCACAGTTTAGAAGAAAGAGCGTTACGTGAATGAGGTTGACTTGCTTTAAACATACTTTGTTGCTAACGATGATAGCTAATCTTGATTGATCAAACTAAACTATAAAATGATGAGACTCATCAAATCAACAAGAAAACCCAAAAATTTGGGGATACAAATTACAACTTTGTCACTATGGCAATGTGGCTTGGCTTGAGTCAGTAGGGCATGGTAAAAATCTGTTAGTAAATTTTGGTTCTCGTAAACAAGACGGAAGTTGAGAATTTTATAAATTGATAGAGAAGTTATAAAAAATTATACAAGATTATCGAGCTGAAGCCAAACCTTGAAGATGAAATTGTAATTTTTATATGGTTAGAATCCTTTTAATCAAACACACAAAAGAAACACCCAAATATGCTACTAGCTATTATATAATAGCTAACAACAATGTGAAACAATCAAACATGTTATCTACACGCAACACAACTTAACTTAAAATGTGGGTGAAAACTTCTTTAATATGAAAAAACAAGATGAACAATATTTGACAATATAATTCTTGTCTCATAATCTCATCAATGTGCCAAATTCAATTTCGGATCATGTTTTATCCTTATCTCCAACAAATGTGAGATAATAATTACAGCAAGGTTATCTTCCATGTCAATGAGATGATCTCTATCTTCCATTATAGTATGCACTAAGATCTAGATATATCTAGTAAGTAATTCTATGTAATTAACCATTTCTGCTACCTATAAATGAATGTAGATTGTACATGGCTAAAATGACAACACTATTATAATTACTATCATAACTTTGTTGCATTTTCCATAAACATAAATATCATAATAGTAAACATATACTCCCAAGTCGTGGACTGAATCTCTTTAAAAATATTTTGTTCAATATCTTTTTTCCCACATAAAATTGCACCACCATTTCACCCATTTATTTTTATTCACTTGCACAAAATCACAGCTCAGTCTTGTTTTCTTCTTGTTGGTGCAATACATTGATAGTTATTACCCCTGTAACTACAAATGGAAAGAATGAGATGCTATCAATTACTATATATCATGTAAGAGAGTCGAAACTAAATCTATTAGCAACTTTTAGGTTTTAATTTCTTTCATAGTATTAGTGAAGCTGGTTAAAATTTATTGCAAACTCTATTTAATACTTACAAGCATGTTTTAAGATCAATTATTACTTTTACGAGTTAAATGTGTGATTATACTTGGAAATTAGCTAAGTATTCAAGAAACTATAAAAATTGACTTGATCAACAATTGTGCGTGGATAAGATAGATAATGTGCCACGTTGAATGTCTAAGTGAATGCATAACCATGCATCAAGTGTCGCGCAATCATGAGTCATTATAATCAGAATTATAATAAAAGGAATAAGCCCTTTGTTTCGAGGGATACTTTGGTATTCATCATTATCTATTGAGAGTTTGGTATTATTTCAGATTGTGAGAGAGATAATTTGTGAGAGAGTTTGGTATTATTTCAGATTGTGAGAGAGTTTGGTTCCATTTTCTGATGGTTTCAATGATGGTTTTTGCAACAAACCCTTTTGTTTGGTGACAATGTAAGGTCTAGAAATTGTTAAGCGAATTATGAAGCATGTTAGATGGATAGATTTTGTGTATTTATAATGATTCTTAACTATGTTGTTTGTGATTGAGGATGGATGACATAACATACTTTAAATTGAAATATTGATAAATATGGATAAATGATAGAAGTTGATGTGCCTAGAATATGACTTGTAATTTATAGGAATATAGATATTTGAGTAGACTCATCAACAACAAATCTCTGGAACGACTCGAAGTTCGTTCTACCTTATAAATGTTATACTCATTTAAATCAACAAACTCCAAGTTTGGTATATCCTATGGATAGTTGTAGCCAAATCCAATGACTTGTCTGCCAAATTTAGAGTTTGATGTGGCTACGATGCCGATGCTGTTTTAAGAGGGTTGGAACTTGTTAAAGAAGAATCAAGAAGCCCTGAGTCATGCTGTGCTAGGCTATACATAAGAATATATATATACATATATTATTTAAATTATATTCATTTTCAAATTAATCAAAACTAGAACATTACTTCTAAAATTTAATTGGAAATCTTATATTTATAGTGAGAAATACTGTAGTTATATAATAAAATAATAAAATAATTGTATAAAAAGAAAAGTAAACTCAATTATGAACAAGTTTCAATATATATATTGTAAACCCTCGAGTGAGCATAAAAGACATTTCAATCATTTTTCTATTATTCGATATTATATGTTATTATTCAAATTTTGGTTTAATTGTATGTGTGTACCCGAATTCCGAGATTATGTATGTCAGGGCATTTAGATATATATATATATATATATATATATATATATATATATATATATATATATCTTTGCATATGCTTATATAAGTATGATTTTATTATTTTGAAAATCAAAATATCCCGTTCCCATAAACCTTGCATGGAATGAGCATAACTGCCGAATTTCGCCAAAGTTAACAGTAGACAAGAGAGGGAATTGCGTGGGAAAAGATTGAAAAAAATTAATAATTGATCCGACGATATATCCATTAACCATGCAACGAGTTGGTACATCTGTCAAATTATCTCCTTCCTTCCAAGCCAAACGGGAATTTTTAAAAGAACCTTGAAAAACATATCAGCTTACCTTTTGGTGCCCATCACGCTCTGCCAGCATTGAGATCCCATTCCCGCAAAACCAAAACCTTTCATACAATTTCAAGATAGTCAATATTGACAGACCTTTGGTGGAGTCTTTTAGTACTTATTTTGTCTCCTGACTTGTAATACCTTGGCCTCCATTTACGCAAAAGGAGAGAGAACGGAGCCTTCAGTGCGCCGAAAGGAAAGGAAGTTGTCGGGGAGACCGTTGCCACGCGAAATCCTCGTAATCGCCGGAGGAGAGGTATGCCATCCACCTTTGTTTTCTGCCTAATGATTTTTTGTGATTTAAAATCTGGTACGTTGTGTATGCGTAGTTCATAGGCTTGAGGATCATACATATAATGGTGTTAGCATATTTATGTTTCTGGAATCTTAAAATCACATGGATTATGGCCGTTGTAGTGGTGTATTCTCATACATGAAAAATAATGGTTGCTGTGAATATGATGCTTTCGGGAGGTTAGTGGCTATGTCTTGTTTGGAGCACCGTCGGCGCCGCCAAGAGCTGGTTTGCAGCATACAAACGCCGGACGTGCGCACGAACTCCGGCTGGTTGCCTTTATGCGTCTGGGAGAGGCGAGATTTTGTGTGAAAATTTCATTAACGCACAGTTGAATGCCAAATATGTTTCTGCCTGGGTTGATAGGCTATGTGTGCATCCATGTATGATATAGTGCACTTGCTTCATTTAAATTATACTTCGACAACCCATAATTGCACCCATGACAAGCATATCACGTGTGTGTTGAATCCGGGGAGGATAATTTTCATGATATTCATAAACGTGCGAATGGGATTGGTGTCAGTAAGGGTTTGTAAAGGACTGGAATCAAAAAAATGGACAGGATTATGAGCATAGACAATTATGAGTCCTCTTAGAGATAAGCTGATAAGATGTCTTGGTCTTGGGAATACATAAGCTAATTGATAAGATGACTCAGCTTCGAAAAGTGAAGTGAAATTAAATTAATTGGCAATGACCATCTAAGACGGACGTCTCATTGAGTTATTTTTACGAAGGGGGTGTAATTGACACTTGAGATGGGTGTCCAAATTTAATGAATATGGATGTAAAAGCTATTTGAGACGGATACCCCATTAAATATGAAGGTGTAGGAGGCATCTGAGACGAGTGTTTAGTCGATTGCATTAAGGATGCGTGTGACGGTGAGACACTATCGAGAATATTCATGAGAAATATCATGTATACTATAAATGTCTACTAAGTATTACAACTAACATATTTATTATTGGATGTTGTAGGTAGGAGAAACAAGGATACAGACGGGAAGGCGAGTCAATGAACAAACTGAATTGCAAATTTGGCTATAGTAATTTTTTATTTTATTTTATTCTCACATCCATTACTTTATGAGCCTTATGCACATTGGGATTAATAGTATTACTTGTAATTACTGAATTTATTTTTCGAACATTTTTGGCACGCTTATTTATTTTTAATAAAAGCATAGTGATTATTCTTCATGAACATTAAATTGTGTTTTTTCAGTATTATTTTATTTTAAATATCCGCAAGTAATACGTCATTTTGAGATAATTATTTCTAGGGGTATGCTCCCAAACTAGGGTGTTACATATATATATATATATATATATATATATATATATATATATATATATATATATATATATATATATTCATTTTCAAAATCCAAGTTCTTGAATTCTACAAAAATATTATTCGTTAAGAGTGTGCGACAACATTACAAGTTATGTGAGATCGTTAGTGAAATTTGAACTCCTTGAATCCATTCATAGATAAGTTAGACAACGTAGACTAGTTGGACAATGAATTCAACGATTTGTTAGTTTGGTAGTTAACATAGTTATTTTCACAACACTGAAATTTGGTTTCTTAGCTAATACACCTTATAAAACAAACTAGTAATTAACTTATAATTTATGTGATATTGATATCTATTATTTTATTTGACAACTAATATACTTGTAAGTGAGAACAAGTTTTCGGTGTCATTGTTGAAAATTGAGGTAGTTAATATTAGTATAATTTGTGATCTTATTAGTCCAGGGATTTATTTTTTGCAATTTTAAATTTTATTTTCTCTTTGTTTTTATTTTCAAGTTTGATCACTCTTGATTTTTCTTGCTGGTACCGATTAGTTTATGACCAGGTCAAAAACCTCCAAAGCATTAGACTTTGATCCCAAAATCGAAAAAATCTCAAGCACCTAAGAAGGAGCAAGTAGGAACAAGAAGAAGAATATATTGAAGTAGATATGGAGAACGAGCAACATGCACGTCAGGACTACGTTGTACCTTTAGCACCAGATGGTTTCTTGAGTGTAGTTAACCACTTGTAGCAACTAATAATTTTGAAATCAAGTTGTCCGTTATTCAGATGATACAACAAAGGTAGTTTAGAGGAGCGACAATAGAAGATCCATAGGGTCACTATCCAAATTCACGCAAATCTGTGATACGTTCAAGTTAAATGGTATTTTGGATGAGGCTATCAAGTTGAGGTTATTCCCTTTCTCACTTAGAGATCAAGTGGCAATATGGTTAGATTTGAAACCTCCAAGAACATTTGTATCTTTGCAAGCCTTGTCGTAGGCATTTTTGATAAAGTTTCTTCCTCCTGGGAAGACTACAAAGCTCACTTCAACAAATTTCATGAGGGGTGACGAATTTTTTTGTTTCAAAAAATCAAACATTTGTCCGAAAAAGTCAATTATCATAAAAGATTAAATCATAAAAAAAGATCAAATCATCAAAAAATATATTTTACCAAAAAATAATGCCCACGAAAAAGAAAATCGTCCTTAATAACCAATTATTGTGGACGATATAATGTTTCGTCAAAAAATGATACACGTTTTGGGATAGATTTTTTTTGTCCATAAATGAATTACATTTCATTAATAAAAAAAACACATTTAGGGATAAAATTTTTTGTTCTTGCTTGTACAATGAATTAGGGACATTTTTTTTGTGCTTGAATGTACAATAAATTGAAGGATTGAATAACCTAAGGGGGGGTAAATTAAACAATTTAAAACACTTTTTTACCAAATATAAGAATCAAACCAATTTATGCAACTTAAAAAATGTTTGGTAAAAAAGTGTTTTAAATAATCAACACAATCAAATAACATATAATACAAAATATAGCTTTAAGGGAAGAGAAAATCAAACGCGCAATGTGTAGTGGTTCGATACAACTTGACCTATGTCCACTCCTCCAAACTATCTCCCTTGGAGTATTCCACTAATCCTTAGTTCCCTAACCAAGCGTTTTTTCACAATACAAATAACTTTTAAGGTGTTACTAACCTTTACAAGTGTTAGAACTTAATTTCTCTTACTAAAAATTTTTTCTAGCCTCAATAAGAGTGAAACCCACTCTCTTATAATACAAATTTATATGAATTCAAAATATAATCTCTCTCAAAAAGTGTATATGAAAATTTAAGCTTAATATAACCAAATATAAATGAAATCAAGAAAATATATAAGCAAAAGTTTTGATTATAAAAGTAAGATTTGCAAGTGAATAGCTAAAAAATGTTTGCTCTCAAATGTATGAAAATTCTTGGTGGCAAAAGTCGTTTCCAAGTGGATTTAATTGAGTTTATATAAGGGAAAATAACGAATGTTGCCGTTATACACAAAACTAACCATTTTAATTTTCCAGAAAATACAAAATTTGATCGACTAGATGTAATTTGGTTAACTGGATATGACATGATACTTCCATGACATCCACGTGACACTAGCTATTAGAAAATTTATAGCACAATTCGATTGACCTGAAGAAATTCGATCGACTGGATTTCTAAAAGCCAACATACATGGCTTCTAAATAATCCGAAAGCTACCATTAAAAAATTTAGCTAGTCTAATTTGGTTAATCAAATTTTATTATATTTTACCCCGTAAATTTTGAAATTTTGCAATTTCCCTTTGAAACTTTGAAACTTTAAAATATGAAAATTTAACCCACTTTGGAAAACTCTTTCAAAACCAACTTTGAGATATGAAATTTTAGTCCACAAAACTTCGTAATTTCAAATGATTTATTAAAATTTAATAAAAAATTTGACTTAACTTAATAAGTTTGACAAACAACATTTTAACCCAAAATTTTGAAACTTATGTAAAATGTCAATTTAACCTATTTTTAGAAAATTTATTCAAACCGTAAGTTGCGATTTGATATTTTAGTTTATAAAACTTCATAATTTCAAATAGGTCATTGAAATTTGATAAAAATTGGTTTAAGTCATTAGGTTTGAAAAATGACACTTTAACCGCAAAGTGTGAGAGATAGGAAAACAAGTTTTTTAGAGAACTTTCACATGCAAATATATATTCTAATCAAAGCTAATGAATGCTTCAACATTACAAACATATTAGCCTAAACTTAAGCTTTTCTTCAAATCTTCAAGAATTCTTCATTTGGGTTTTGTTTAGGGGTGGGGTGTGCAGTCCGATTTGAAGTAGTTTATGATATTTTTCAACCTAAACTAAAAAAATAGTTTGAAAAAATTTCCAACCAAACCAAATTAGAAATATACGATTTGGAACGGTTCGATTTATGTTTAAAACCGAATAAAAATCATTCACTTTCACTATTTCGTATTCAAGAAAAAATAAATGAATAATAACCATGATCAAAAGACATAATTAGTGGAAACTCATCATTGATGTCTTCCATCTGTAAAATTTAATAAATTTATAGTAATACTATTACAAACATAACATGCTTAATTTATAATAATAACATCACAAACACAACATAATTTATAATTTATAATAACATCATATTCAATACCCTCTAATTTAGAATACTAAATAAATACTACATAAACATTGTTTGTGAATCTCCCTTGCACAAACACCATAGTTTAAAGTATAGTTCAAAACCAAGTAGCCAAATAAGCATTATTCATTTACAAAACAAGTTTACGTAAACACATATCCAAAGTAAGTAAAATAATGCAATTACATAATGTTGAATGTTTTGCAAATCTCCTATGGAGTTTTGCATTTAATCATGTCTATAACTGTTTAGCAAGTCAAATCTAGCAAGCTCTTGATGTTGAGATAGCTTAAAGCCTAATAAATGAAACAAAATTGCAAGCAAAACGTTGACATGAAAATGGAATAGGAAAAGTTCTGACATGTGTTATTGATAATGTATAATCAATTAAAATTCATAGTCAAATATGTGTTATTGAAAGAAGTACCTTGTTTTATTGAAGATATACTTTTAAATATCTATTTTAGATCATGCACCAAAATCATTTATTGAGAACTTAGCGATATCTATTAGAAAGACAATAGAATTTAAATTATAAATCATATTAAGGTATAAGCGTAAAAAAATGTAATTAAAATTATATATTTGAAGGAAGTGACATGTACCTTTATCCAACTTTTCTATATCTTTGAGTGATTCATCCATATTACCTTTAGAGACGTGATGAAGCCAATCTTCTATTCATATGAGAGCTTGTACAATCTTTGGAGATAAAGGTGCCGTAAAGGAATCAAGAATGTGACCTCCCATACTAAATGCAAACTTAGACGCAACTGTGGAGATAGGAATTACCAATACATCTAGAGCAATTCGGGCAATAGTTGAAAATCAAGAGCTATTTAGTTTCCACCAAGCTAAAATGTCAAAAGAAACACCATCTTCTTCAAAATCCTCATCCAAACACTTATCTAGTTCAATTTTGTTTTCCATAGTACTTTGGCTTGCCTTATGCTTCTTAAATAGATTTTTAAGAAATAAATCTTTTCTTAATCCTTTTTAAGTCTCAATTTGTTGACTTAAATCAAAACTTATAATAGTTGCACTTGTATGCTTAATTGGCCTTTGTACTCATCAAACAAATCATTCAAAGCTAATTTCACCCTATATTGGGCTAATCTCATGGAAGCATAAGTTCAAAGTCATATGTGATGTTACAGATACATGAAGTTTGATGTCATAAAAGGTTTCTTAACAATGTGGTCAATTGTCTAGCTTTATCCTAATTCTCATCTGTTGGTGGCCTTTTTAAATCATCTCAAGCATTAGATTCATTAGATTCATTAGACTCATTAGATTCTAGTGATTCTTTAAGTTGTTTAGAAAAATAAGGCTTATTCTCTACAAACCCCTCAAAGGACTTCTACAATTTGTGGGTCGTATCCAACATCAAATATGTAGAGTTCCACCTAGTGGGTACATTTAGGCATAATAAGCTCTTACTCTAAATTTTCTCTTTCTTAACACATGATTTGAACTTTTGCAACCTAACTGGAGATTGTCGAATATATCTCATTATATTTCAAATGCAAGTAATATGATCTTCTGTTAATTCCAAACCATCCCTAACAATTAAGTTAACAATGTGGGCAACACATCGCAAGTGCAAATATTGTCCACCTAAAACACTTCCACCATAATTGTTTATTTTATTCTTTCCATAGCAACATCATTAGACTTGACATTATCAACTGTGATAGCCATGACTTCTTTAATTTTCCATTCAAGCAAACATTTTTCAATTGTATTCTCGATTGACTAGTGTAATTAGTGATGGGAAAAAATTCAAAATTTTCTTATGCAATTGCCAATTATTATCAATGAAATGACATGTGATGCACATATAATTAAACTTTAGTAAAGATGTTCATGTGTCAGTGGTAAAAGAAATCCTATTACAATTACTTTTTATGATTCTTTTTAACTTTCACTGTTTCTCTATGAAAATCTCATAAGAATCTCTACTGATTGTAGTATGAGATGGAACTTGAAATCTAGGTTGCATTTCCGTGCAAAAATCCCTAAACCCTTCACCCTCAACAAACTTAAAAGCAAGTTGATCCATTATAATTATTTTTCTTATGGTTTTCCTCAATGAAAGTTGATCAAATTTTCTCAAGTTTACATTACTAGCTGCAGTATCTCCTTCAACAACATTATGATTCAATATTTCCTACTTGGGGTCTATTTTATTCATAGTATTTAGAGGATTTTTCTTACTCCTAAACAAATGATTTTTTAGTGTTCTTGTTCCAAGATTTTTCGGGGAATACTTGTGCACTTGACCACAATAATTGCATTTGCTTTGCCCATTAATTAAAGAGATTAACCTATACATATATATATTTGTCACTTATATATAGCTAGGATTATAATAACTACGTATATTTAATTTCACATTGCATACACCTTCAAGAGATATTACATATTAGAAAGTTATGATCCAACTAAGTTAATGAAAGTTACATATAAATAACGAATCAAGAAACAAACCAAGCCAAATAAGTAATTATGTACATTAGTTGTCCAAATAAAGCTCGCCCCAATAGCTTCTCAATAAGCATACTAAGCATGTAAGAAAAAATTGACAGTTCAACAAATCTTTTCCATTTAGATAGATTCACATAGAGCTTTATGAGAAGTCAAAGAATAAAAACTTGTAATCATAAGTAAACAACATTCTACCAAATGAATGACAATGTTATTCAAATTTAATATACATAGCCTTGAAGACAAGTATACTAGACTTAGGATAAAAAAGGAAGAATTGAATAGACTCATAAAAAATAAAATGCTCTTGAAGTTAATTGGTTGAAAACTTGTGCCTCAAACATAATCAACATCTATTTATTTTGCACACCAAATTACTAAGAACTACCTCAAAAATGGCTTCAAATTGTAAAATCAATCTTAACAAACAGTACTTCTACTTATGCAAATACATGTCATTAAAGAAAACCATAACATATACATGAGATTTAGTTTCCAAAAAAGACAACAAAGAAAGAAGGCATTCTACACTCCCATTAAAACAAAGCCACATAAATGGACCTTGGCCATACCAACCCAAAATCAATGCATTTCTTTTAATACACTTTTCTTTGATAACTAAACCAATATTCATTAAACCATCCCAAGGGTATGAAATGCCCAACTTTAAGAGAGCTTATAATTACAATTATGGTGAACATTATAAAGAAATATTAAAAAACAAGAAATATGATAAAAAAACAACATAAAAAAATAATCATATTAAAAACACCACATAATATAAGATGTAGCATTATTGCACCAAATTGTGAGAGAGGAGTAAAAAATGCACTTATCTTCAGCTGTAAGTGCCAAAAACAAGTGTATTATATGGCAACATTACTATTAGCCATTGAAGTTTATTAATCTCACTTCATCTACACTCTACAATCATATTCAGGCACTATAAACATTATCATGACCATATTGGCTACATCTACACTGATAGCATAGAAGCATAAGCAAAATTAGACCTAAATGGTAATGGTGTTTAATACAAAAAAAGCATTCATATGCCACAAAAGTGTACAACTATTGCAAAAAATTTCTTAGATATAAGTTCTCTGTAATCTTTAGATTGCTTAATTTTGGCTTTTGAAGTAAACTAGTAACTTATTGGCGATTACAAGGAGTTAAATGATGGCAAGTTGACCGACGCTTTAGATGATGATTGAGACTAGGAAGATAGTGATAAAGCTATGGTTATTATCTGATTAGAAAGAACCATGGTGACGCTTGAGATTTAAGGTAGATTCTGTGACGTTGAAGGCAGGGTAGAAACTATTGTGAGATGAGTTAAGAACATAGGGTTGTGTTATGTTTTAATTTTTAATAATTTTTATAAAATAAAATACTACATATATATATATATATATATATATATATATATATATATATATAAATAAATATATATATGTATTTATTTATTCAGTTTACAATTTGGTTTGGTTTGAAAACCGCCCAAACCATACCAAACCTTAATTTTCAAATGGTTTGGTCTGATTTCATGGTTTGAACCAAATTATGCACACTCTTAGTCTTATCTTTGATTTCCATCTTAATACTCCTTCAAATGTATTAGATGAATTTTTGCAATTTAAACTCACACTCAAGTATAATCATTAATTAATATGATTAGAGATATATTAGTTTGTTATCATTAAAGTAAGAGCATAATGACTCTTTGAGTCAACAATCTCCCTTTTATTGATGATGATAAACACATATGCGCTTCAAGAAATTTTATAAAATATGTCAATGAATGTATTTCCTTGGAGTTAAGAAACACTTGTTTTTAAAAAAAATTTGCTAGAGTTCCCCTAAAAAATAAAGTTTCCTCCCCTTGAATACATGCACCATAAGCAAATAATAATGCAATTCATATCAATTTCAAATATCCAACATCAATTGCACAAATAATCAAAATATCTAGATCAATAAAATATTGCATCAATAATCAAATATATCCATATAACATCTATAACTTCTCCCTCTTGTTATTATCAAAAAGAAATTAGCAAATTATATAGTCAATAAGACAAAGGAAAAGAAAAAACTATGAATACATATAAATGATCACCAAAGCCATATCAAAGATATATATCAAATAATATTCCTACATCAAATATCAAATTTCCATTCATCTCAAATATATATATTAATGATACATCTCAAATATCCACATCAATGATACATATCAAATAAAACATTTACATTCATAACTTATCCCCCTTTGTCATTATAAAAAATAAATAAGTAAAGTATACATCTAATAAGGCAAAGGAAGACAAAAATTCATGAACACATAGATATAAATTATGATTATCAAAGCAAAACCAATAACAAAGTGTCCAAGCAACCATGGTCATCAAAATAAGAGCACTAATATTTAGACAATATGAAGTGTAAATTCATGTAAAATGCCAAGATATATCACATCAACTAAAAAATTGTCAATGATGCACAAACTAATCACATAATTATCAATTTAAATGAAATGAAGTACAAAAACAAGTTTCAAAATGGAACACAGTGAATAATACGTATGCACAACGACCATAATACCACATTGAAATGCAAAAATGGCTTTGAATGTATGTACAATGGCGAAAGCATAATTTCACATGAACATTCACAAATTCAAAAACTGAATACACAACCATGCTGAATATGATGAGAGGAATCCAATGGTGTAGTCAAAAATTAAAAAAAAAAATAGCTAAAAGACATATTTCAAAACAAGAACCAAAATTAAGATGACAAAATGGGGTTTTTTTTTTTTTTAATTTAGGACTTAAATTCACAAATTGATTGTAATACCCTCAAGTACATTTTAGGGGTATTTATGTCTTTTGACCCTATTTCGAGATATTTTTAGTTTTAAATATATATGTTCACATGCATGTATATGTGTGTTTTTATACATATATATATATGTATAAATAAATAAATATATATATATATATATATATATATATATATATATATATATATATAGAAATACAAAAAAAAAGACAAAGAGATTAAAAAAACAAAAGAGATAGGGATTTATATAAAGAGAAAAAGAAGACAAACCAAGGAAACTTCAAGATTTTCCATCTTCTCCCGTAAAAACTCCAACAACCAACCCTTACATGCTTGTTTTCTTCATTTTTAGAAGGAAAGTGGATGATTTGAAGAGTTTGAAAGAAGAGTAAGGAAAGAAGAGAAGAAGAAACACTTTTGGAGCTTGGTAACCAAAAGATCTCTTCCTTTTCCCTTTACCTATGTTTATATATGTATTGGATGCATGTTATATGAATATGTTAGTATGGTTTGGTGTTGATTTAAGGTGAATTTGGTGATAAAGGAAGCCAACTTGCAAAAAAATTGGCTTGAAATAAGGTAAGGGGTATCATCCTTGATATGTTGCATGTTTTAGGCTTTTGGTTCTTTGGATCTATGTTATAGATGATGATTTTGAAATTGAGAAATGTTGTTTTGCCATTTGGGATGTCTCTGTGTGTGATTTTGTTCATGGCAGAAAGTTGTATAATATTTACCGTTTTGCCACTAAATTCGTCCCTCATTTTGGCTGCTTTACCTGATGAATTTTGAGTGCTATTATATCTTGTTGGAAATATTTTTGAATCCTCTTTCCAATGATATATAGCTTGTATGAATTAGAGATCATTTGGATTGTTAAATGTTGTATGAACCAAAAGGACTGTTTTACCAAATAAATAGAAGAGTGTTTTTGCCACTGATTTCATCCTACGTTTTGACTGCCTTAACTAATGAATTATGAGTGCTATTATAGCTTTTTGGAAAGCTATTTGAATTCTCTTTTTAGTGATCTATAGCTTGTACAAATTGGGGATCATTTTGACTATTAAAGATTATATGAATCACAAGGGCTGCTTTACCAAATAAACAGAGGAGTCAGTTTTTTGCCACTGATTTCATCTCACGTTTTGACTGCCTTATCTAATGAATTATGAGTGCTATTATAGCCTGTTGAAAATCTCTTTGAATCCTATTTTCAATGATATATAGCTTGTATAAATTAGAAACCGTTTGGACTATGAAATTGTATGAAATAGAAGGCTGCCCTGTCAAATAAACAGGGCTATGAACAATATTTCACAATTTTGGAAAGGAAAAGAAAGAAAAGAAAGGAAAGGAAAGGAAAGGAAAGAAAGGATAGAAGAAGAAAAGAAGATGAAAAGAAAAAAAAACAAGGAATTTGGGGCTCAAGATTCAAAGGTCGTCCCAAGAGTAATGTCTGGTGAGTTATGAATAAATTTATATGGAAGCAAAATTAGTAAGATATAAGACCTACATGCATGCTATAAACTATGAGGAGACACTTTACACTACACCACTCGCAGTAGGGCTCATCCGCAGTAGGACACATTCGTAGTAGGACATAGAACCCCAGTAGGGTCTGCTCGCAGTAGAGCTCAATTCAGATTCAGAAATGGTGTAGTGAAAGAAAGAAAGAGAGCTCGAGCTTAGAAAAGTGCCAAATCCCTATAGTTAGCTTTCAGAAAGTATCAAATAGACACCAAATGGGACAAAGCATGACCCAAATAGTAAAAAATGAACTAGATTATCCCCTCAATTTCTTATGGAGGTTGTGAGTGAGGTTGAGTCCCGAAAGTGAGTTAGAACAGGAAAGGAGATAGTTTACTTAATTTTTTTCCCTTACCGAGTGTTTTTATCATTCCCTTTTCTTTCATGATTACAGGTACAGGTGATCGAGGTAGCTGCGAGGTAGGGTTAGGTCAGCAAAGATAGATCCAGCTGGAGCAGGTTATCTTTGGTTTATATTACATGTTCTTGTGGCTTTTGGACCTTTTTGGGATGATTGTACAGTTGTTTATGATTACTCCACGTTTTCATATGCTTTCAGATGAGTTTTCATATAAGTATACACATCTTTTGTTCGTTTCTAGATTTTCAGTTTTCTTGGAATACTTTTTAAACACTTTTAGTGATGCATTTATTTTAAAGTATTTTAAAAGAAAAAAAATAGACACTCTGGATATTAATTCGTAACATTTCTCCTTCGGTGGGTAGTATTTCTAGGGAGGGATGTTACATTGATGGTTGGGAAATGTTAGATAGATATTGGAGGGGATAAAAAGTGTGCTCAATTTGATCAAAAACAACAACAATTTGGGTGAATTTGAGCAAAAACCGAAATTCTTGGGTTTAGGGTTTTAGGAGATTTTTGTTGAAATTTTAGTTAAATTTTGATTTTTTTTTTTGAAAGGGTTTTTAGGTTAGAATGTTTAGAAAGTAAGTTTGGAATTAATTTGATGAAAAAAAATGTTTTTGAAAGTGATTTGAGAAGGTGTTGAAGTTGTGAGGTAAAGAAGAAAAGAAAAATGCAAGTTACAAGGAAGGCAAAAAATCTAAGTGAAAAGTACCCTTATAAGTGAAGAAGAAGATGGTCGACTGAATTTTAGCATTATTAGGTTGACTGAATTCTATAGTTTGTCAACTGAATTTGCATAGTACAAGACATTTTTCTATGCATTTTATTATGTCATTTTGAACATGAATGAGCTCAAATGATCCAGCTATGCAATATTAATTTAAAAACATGAAATGCAATGTAATTTGATGCAAAATATGATTACCAGGAGATCAAATACATAAACAATCAATGAACATACAATTCATGGAAGATTTTCTACCAAATATTGGCCAATCATAAAATTATGCATAAGACATACATTGACATTTTTAATTTAACCAAATCACCACAACCACAATGAAATGTAAGTGTAAATGCTAATGTGGCAATTTCATAATCCCAAGTTCATCTTGAATTTTGTAAACCGTTCTTATCTAAGAGGTTTTGTTGAAATATCTACCAGTTGATTTTTTTGTGGACACAAAGCAAGAAAATATCATTTTTTTAACATGGTCTTGAATAAAATGATATTTAATTTCAATATGCTTGGTTCGAGAGTGTTGAATGAGATTTTTGGATAAGCTAATGGCACGTGTGTTGTCACACAAGATTGGAGTTTTGGATAGACTAACTCCATAATCCCTAAGAGTTTGTTGCATCCACAAGGTTTGGACACAACAACTATCAACAATAATATATTTCGCTTTCACGGTGGATAAAGTTACAGAGTTTTTTTTTATTGAAAACCATGAAACTAATGCATGACTTAGAAACTGACAAGTACTACTAGTGCTTTTTCTATTGACTTGACTCTTGGCAAAGTCAGCATCCGAATAACTCACTAAGTCAAATGAAGTTTCTCTAGGATACCATAAGCTTAAAAATCTAGTGTCATATAAATATTTGAAAATTTTTTTAATGGCTTTTAAATGAGATTCTTTAGGACATGATTGGAATCAAGCACACACTAAACATAATATTAGGTCTAGTAATGGTTAAATATAAAAAAGAGTCAATCATATCTCTATACATTTTGACATAAACATTTGGCTTACTTTCATTTTTGGTGAGTTTAATAGTTAAACTTATTGGTGTACTTGAGGCTTGCAGTCCATTCATGCCAAACTTCTTTAGTAAGTCCTTAATATATGAAGCTTGGTTAATGAAAATGCCCTCTTTGCTTTGTTTGATGTTAGGTCCAAGAAAATACTTGAGTTCTCCCATCATGCTCATTCCAAACTCTTTGCTTATAAGATTTGAAAATTCTTTACACAAAGAAACATTAATAGAACCAAAAATGATATTACCAACATAAATTTAAAGTAAGAGTATATCATTTTCTTTATGCTTAATAAACAATGTGGTATCTACTTTTCCAATTTCAAAGCCTTTTTCAAGCAAAAATTTACTCAAAACATTAATACCATGCTCAAGATGCTTGTTTTAAACTATAAAGAGCTTTTTAAAGTTTAAAAACATGGTTTGGGAAATCATGACTTTCAAACCTAGGAGGTTGTTCAACATAAATTTTCTCCTTGATAAATCCATTTAAAAAAGAACTTTTGACATCTATTTGATATAAAATAAAATTTTTAGAACATACAAATATCAAAAGTATCCTAATAGATTCTAGTTTAGCTACCAGTGCAAAAGTTTCTTCAAAATTTATTCTCTTTTTGGTTGTAGCCTTGAGCCACTAATCTAGCTTTATTTATAATAACCACTCTAGATTCATCCATTTTATTTCTAAAACCTATTTTGTGTCAATAATGGATTGGTGATCCGAACAAGAGACTAGTTCCCAAACATTATTCTTTCAAATTGATTTAATTCCTCTTGCATGGCTAAAATTCAAAACTCATCTTTTAATCATCATAAAATGTTTTTGGTTTAAATTGTGAAAGAAATGCAAAATTATTACAAATATTGAAAGATGATCTAGCTTTAACACCATGAGTTTCCTCAGCGATTATTAATTATTTAGGATGAGCATTTGCATACCTCTAAGCTTTAGGGAGATCTTTATCTTCTTCATGTTTTGGCTCTTGTTTTGTCTCATCCTTAACCTTATTTGGTGAATTATATGAATTTCCATTTCGTCTCTATTTTAACTTGATCATCATTAAGACCAACTTGCACAATAGTTAAAAAATTAGATTTATAAAAAATAACATGCATGGATTTCGTAACTATTAGTGTCTTTTTGTTAAACACCTTATATGTTTTGCTAGATCATAAATATCTAAAAGAGATGTCAATGTCCAGTTTTTAATCAAATTTTCCTAAATTTTCTCTTATGTTCAAAATAAAACATTTGCATCCAAAACCTTTAAAATAACCAATATTTGTGTAACATCCGTCCTTAGAAGTACTACCCACCGAAAGAGAAATGTTACGAATTAATATCCGAAACGTCTATTTTTTTCTTTTAAAAATATTTTAATATGAACGTATCACTAAAAGTGTTTAGAAAGTATTATAAGAAAATTAAAAATCTAGAAGTGAACAAAAGATGTATGTATTCATATGAAAACTTATCTGAAAGCATTTGAAAACATGGAGTAATCATATACAACTGTATAATCGTCCCAAAAAGGTCCAAAAGCAACAAGAACATGTGACTGTATGCAAGTAATATAAACCAAAGATAACCTGCTCTAGTCGGATCTATCTTTACTGACCTACCTACCTCAATCACTTGTACCTACAAGCATAAAAGAAAAGGAAGTGAATGATAAGAGCACTTAGTAAGGGAAAAGAATAAAGTAAACTATCTCCTTTCCTGTTCTAACTCACTCTCGGGACTCAACCTCATTCACAACCTCCATAAGAAATCGAGAGGATAATCTAGTTCATTCTTTACTATTTGGGTTATGCTTTGTCCCATCTGGTGTCTATTTGATACTTTATGGAAGCTAACTATAGGGATTTGGCACTTTTCCAAGCTCAAACTCTCTTTCTTTCTTTCACTACATCATTTTTGAATCTGAATTGAGCTCTACTGTGAGCATGCTCTACTATGAACGGATCTTACTAGGGGTCTATGTCCTACTATGGATGTGTCCTACTACGGACGTGCCCTACTGCCGGTGGTGTAGTTTAAAGTGCCCCTTCATAGTTTATAGCATGCATGCGGGTCTTATATCTTACTAATTTTGCTTCTATATAAATTTATTCATAACTTATCAAATATTACTCTTGGCACGACCCCTTAATCTTGAGCCCCAAATTCCTTTTCTTGTTTTTTTTTCCTTTTCTTCTTCTTTTCTTTTTCTCTCCTTTCTTTCCTTTCTTTTCTTTCTTTTCCTTTCCAAAACTGTGAAATACTGTTCACAGCCCTGTTCATTTGACAGGGCAGCCTTCTGTTTTATACAATTTCATAGTCTAAACGGTTTCTAATTTATACATGCTATATATCATTGAAAAGAGGATTCAAAGAGCTTTCCAACAAGCTATAATAGCACTCATAAGTCATTAGATAAGGTAGTCAAAACGTGAGATGAAATCAGTGGCAAAAACTCTCCCCTGTTTATTTGATAAAGCAGCCCTTGTGGTTCATACAATATGTAACAGTCCAAATGATCCCCTAATTTATACAACCTATAGATCAATGAAAAGCGAATTCAAAGAGCATTCCAACAAGCTATAATAGCACTCATAATTCATTAGCTAAGGTAGTCAAAATGTGGGATGAAATCAGTGGCAAAAACTCTCCCCTGTTTATTTGGTAAAGTAGCCCTTGTGGTTTATACAATATTTAATATTCCAAATAATCCCCAATTTATACAATCTATAGATCACTAAAAAGAGAATTCAAAGAGTTTTCCAACAAGCTATAATAGCACTCATAATTCATTAGCTATGGTAGTCAAAACATGGGATGAAATCAGTGGCAAAAACTCTCCTCTGTTTATTTGGTAAAGCAATCATCTTGGTTCATACAATATTTAATAGTCCAAATGATCTCTAATTCATACAATCTATATATCATTGGAAAGAGGATTCAAAAAGATTTCCAAAAAGATATAATAGCACTCATAATTTATTAGGTAAGATAGCCAAAATGAGGGACGAAGTTAGTAGCAAAACTGTAAATATTATGCAACTTTTTGCCATGAACAAAATCACACACATAGACATCCCAAATGGCAAAACAACATTTCTCAACTTCAAAATCATCATTTATAACATAGATCCAAGGAACCAAAAGCCTAAAACATGCAACATATCAAGGATGATACCCCTTACCTTGTTTCAAGCCAATATTTGCAAGTTGGCTTCCTCTTTCTTGTTTTATTTTCTTTATCATCAAAATCACCTTAAATCAACACCAAAACATACTAGCATATTCACATAACATGCATTCAATATATATAAACATAGGAAGAGGGAAAAAGAAAGAGATCTTTTGGTTACCAAGCTCTAAAAGTGTTTCTTCTTCTTTTCTTTCCTTACTCTTCTTTCAAACTTTTCAAATCATCCACTTTCCTTCTAAAAATGAAGAAAACAAGCATGTAAGGGCTGGCTGCTGGAGTTTTTATGGGAGAAGATGGAAAATCTTGAAGTTTCCTTGTTTTGTCTTCTTTTTCTCTTTATATAAATCCTTATCTCTTTTTTTTTTCTTTTTATCTCTGTCTTTTTTTTATATTTCTATATATATATATATATATATATATATATATATATATATATATATATATTTATTTCTTTATGTATATATATGTATATATATGTTTATATAGATATATATATATAAAGACACATAAACATGCATGTGAACATATATATTTAAAACTAGAAATATCTCGAAATAGGGTCAAAAGACATAAATACCCCTGAAACATACCTGAGGGTATTACAATTTGGCTTTTTGTTTTTTCAAAGTTCAAAAGGAGTTTTATCCAAGGATGGTATTAAAACATGACATGCAATGTTTACGACTTCCGCCCAAAAATATTGAGATAAAGCTTTTTCATTAAACATGACTCTAGTCATCTCTTGAATTGTCAAATTTCTTCCTTTCAACTACACCATTTTGTTAAAGAGTTCTAGGACAAGAGAATTGATATTCTATATCACGCTCAACACAAAACTTATCAAATAAATGATTTTTAAATTCTCTTCTATGATCACTTCTAATGCAAGAAATATGCATTTCTTTTTATTTTGGTATTTTTTGGACAAACTTTGAAAATGCATGGATGGATTCATCTTTTGATACAAGAAAAAGTACCCAAGTGAATATTGAAAAATCATCAACAATAACAAAAGCATAATGTTTTCCACTTAGGCTTGTGTTTCTTGAAAGACCAAAAAGATCAATATGAAGATGTTGTAAAAGTCTAGATGTGGAAATATGAGTTTTGATTTTAAAAGAACTTTTTTTTTGTTTGCCAAATTGACATGTATCACAAATTTTATCTTTAACAAAATATACTTTAAAAAGACCTTTGATAAGCTCTTTCTTGGAGACTTTTGAAATCAAGTCCATGCTAGCATGACCTAATATTTTATGTCACAATCAACTATTTTCATGCAATTTTGAGAAACATAGATTTTCATGAGATGTATTTTCTATATGTATAATATAAACATTTTCATCTGTATTTCCTACATAAATTGACTTTCTATCATTCATATTTTTTATAATGCAACTATTTGGCTACAAAAAACTTTAAATCCTTTATCACATAATTGACTAATGCTATGAAAATTATACTTAAGACTATCAACTAGAAGAATATTTTCAATAAAAATGTTAGAGTTGTTACCAATATCTTTAATGCCAATAATTTTATAGTGGCATGCCCTCCATCTTTCTTGCTTATTGTTGAAAATTGAGAAATATCTCCAATCATGTGTCTTGAGCAAACGCTATCGAGATACCATTTGTTTTCTCTCCTTTTGTTTTTCCATTCCTAAACATAATAAGACATTCAAGAATTTGTCTTAAGTACTCAAATTATGTTAGGTTTTTGGAGGTTAGTTTTTGTTTCCTTAGGAACCCACACTTTCTTAGTGCCCAGATGATGTTTCTTTTGAATTGGACAAGATGATGAGATGTGACATTTATCTCCACAATAATTGAAGTTATATTAAATTCACTTGAAGTTGAAGTTTTGACAAAATAGTTTTTTAAATATTTTGCTTTGACAAAAGGTTTATAACTAAGTTTTCTTTTGTTTAAAACTCTCCTTTATACACTAAACATTTTATCAAAAATATCATTTCCATTTTTGAGTTTTAAAACAATTTTACTTAAATCCTTTGCTTCTCTTTTTAAAGCTTTTAGTTCATTTTCTATAATTTCTTTTTCTTTTTAAGCTATGAAAAGATCATTTTCAAATTTTTGTTTTTCTTTTTCAAAAATGACTTACTTTATTTTCTTCATTTTATTTTCCTTAAAGCTTAGAGATTTTTCAGTTAAGAAATTCATTTTCTTTCTTTAAAGACTAATTTTCTTTTTCCAAGTTAAAATTTTTTTTTTCTAAAAGTTGCTTTTTTTGGCATATAAATAGCAAGCTTTTCATTCATCTCTTTAATTGTATCATATAACTCTTCATATAAGGGGCTTTCATCTATCTCATCATCCATATTATCTAAATCATCAATAGTATTAGATGAGACAGAGTTGGTTACCTCATCATTTGTGATTGCTATGAATCACATGTTGACTATTTTATTGTTCTTATTGTTTGATTCATTTTCATCACTATCATCTTATGTAGCCTTCATTGCTTTTTTTTTTTTTTTATCTTCAAATTTTAAGGAGAGGGCAATCATATTTGATGAGTCTTGGCTTATTGCATTCATAGCACACAACTTGTTCTCTCCTTTGTCTTTTTCCTCTTTCACCTTTAATAACCTCCTTTTTAGTGAAGTTTCCATTTCTTTTTAATTTTTTATTTCCTATAAGTTTTCTAAAGTAGGTGTGTATGAATATTTCAGCATGTCCAACACAAATTAGGGATTAAATTGTTTCAAGAGAGCTGCCGAAAAAGGACACATTGAGGCAAAGTACCGTTATAGTAGCATTCTTATATCGTTGGGAGGCAAGTTGAAGGAACATGGGTTAAAACTCTTAGCTTCCTTGAGGAGTTTCATAAACAAGGAGTTTAGGGATAAAATCAGACAAAGATTTCACTGGATGTGGCCTCGTGCTATTATAACTCTTGATATTGAAGAAGGAGATGACTCTAGTGTAAAGAGGTGTGATTGTTTGAAAAATTGGAAGGGAGTAGGATGGGAAGGAGAGGACGTTGTTGTTCCTTGTTGCGACTCGTGCTTCTGTTTTCGTGAAATTAAGTTCCTCCGTGGATTCATTTAGTGTGGTTATGTGTTCAAATAGTGATAGACTATTCGTTTTTGTTATTGTTATTATAGATAAGTTAGATTTATTGTAAAACCAAACTCATTATTGCTCAGTTAAATCAACACAGACTGCGTGTAACATAAATAAATTCTGAAAATTTTAATATCCTCTACTTGTAATCTTAAAATTGTTATATCGAACTTTAAACATCTGAATAATGGATAAATCATGGTCCAACAGTTGGAACCCCTGTAGTTTAACTCAGTCAAACTCAAAATTTGAAATGTTTTGAATATTAACTTAATTTATTACTGTCATCCCAGCTTAAAGTCCAACATGGTAGTAATTTTGATTTCAAAGAAAAAAGTTCGTTATAATGAGCTATTTTGATTTCTTTGTGTCAATAATTGAACTCGATAATATTTTTTAGATATGATTTGCTGGTTGATCGATTAAATCGGTTGACAGAGTATCAATGACAACATCACTCAATTAAAATAATATAATCTTTTATAGATAATAATTATAATTACGATGTTGAGATATTATATGTAATTATTATTCATAGTTATAAGTTTTGTGGCAAAAAGGGTCTATCAAGGTCAAAATAAGTGTTTGTTATCAGGTAAATTCAAATTTAGTCAAGTTTGTATAAGGTGAAGTTTGAGACCAATCTAAGTAAAAAAAAAGTCAACTAAAGATTTAAATTTTTAATTTATCTAATTCAATAATTATAAAATCATTTACTAGATTTGAGATTTGACATATTTGATATAGTTGGTTTTCTATTGAAAAAACAATTCAATTTGAAAGAGGTTTCATATTATAAAAAAAATTATATAATTAAGTGTATGTATATCCTAATTAGTAAAAACGTGAATTATTCGTGTTTTAAACACATTGTTTTGAATTTTTTAATGCAAAACGTATTAAACATGTATTTTTACCCTTTTTTACGTTTTCTCTTTTTTATGAATTTTTTAAAATACAAAAATATTCTTTGCATTTTCAATTAATTACTTTAATGTCATAACTATATAAAAAACCCACTTTTTTTGTCATCCAAATCCTTAATCTCTCTTGATAATTTTTTAGGATGATTGAAGAAGATCTATGAGAAGTGTTAAAATTTTATTTCATACTATTGTATTTTTAGAAATGTATTATTGACGATGTGTTGTATTAAACATGTATATATACATTTCGTATTCTTTTCGTATCCAAATTGTATGAGAGTTTTTTTATAAACATATTTTTCACTATTTATCATTTTATACCCATGTAATTCATGTATTGTTTATTTTTTTTGTTTCCGTATTTATAAACTAGGGTATGTGTGTGCGTGTGCGTAGAAGTTTAATAATTTCCAAATCGATGGGCTTTCAAGAAGTTAGAAAATGACTACAAAACTCACCTATTATTTATAGTGAATATGAATCAAGTCAGACTTGAACACCCCTAGAATCTAATTAAAAATGGCCAATTTGAGTTTGTCAAGAAAATTAATGGTTGTTTGAGTATGACTTAAATTAAAAATGATTCGGTTTGAATTCTTAGCTCAAACAATATTTCAAATCCATGACTCAATTTAGCTTAAATTTATTATTCAAATCAATAATTCAAATTTGTGACTCGAACTGATGATTTGAGTTTATGACTTATTAACAAAACAATATTATTTTGCTCAAATAATAGACAAAACCACTAATTTGACCTATGAATTCAAGTCACAAATTCAAACTATAAGTTCGAATTAAACTGAACCACAAATTCAAATTAAACTGATATGAACCACTAACTTGAGCCATAAATTTAAATCGAGTTCAACCTAAACCAAGTTGAACACCTCCTAGCTCAAGTTTGACTCAATTTAAAAAAAAAAGCTAAATCTTTTGGCTCAAATTTGACTTAAATTCAAATAAGATAAATTTAAGTCAAACAGAGTAAGCTCGATTTAGATCCAACCCTACCTATTTGACTCAAATTCTTAATTTACTTTGTTACGAATCCAAAGTAGAATTATTTCTTAAACAAATTCAAATTTCAATTTATCGATATGGAACTATTTTTTTAAGATTCAAATTAATTTTCAACTGAGTCTTGTTTTAGATAGATTCAAATCCAACCCTAAATGAGAATGTCATAAACATTAATACATTATAAAATTATTATACTAATTACAAATGTAACCAAATAGGTTGTGTTGTATGAAGTCCAATGGCACCCATTGTGCCTAGGGTTGGGCCATCATTTATTTTTTAAATTATTAAAATAATAATAAATAGTTTATAATAATTTTAAAATTAATCAAAATGAGAATAATAACTCTAAAATTTTATTGAAATATCTCATTTATGATAGAGAAAAACCATGGTTGCATGATAGAATAATAAAATAAATTGTACATAAAGCAAATTAAGTCAAATACAAAATTTACAAATACCAATATATATATATATATATATATATATATATTGCTCATTTTGTACATCTAAGTTCTTGAAGTCTTTGAAAATATTTTTGTCTACATGATTTTACATTTTGAATTTTATATTTATCCAACATTTTATGCACATAATGACCTCAATTATATTTGATTGTAAGTTTGATCTTTTATCATCAAGGATACATCCGCTTGCATTAAAAATTGATTCCGTTGTTACAACAGATATTATAACTATTTACAGATTACTTGTCATGACTAAAAACACAAAAATAAGTATTTTAATATTTTTATAATTTTATTCATCAAAATAATTATAAAAAATAAATGTTAAATGCTTCAAACTTACTCACAGTCTCCAAGTTTTCATCTAAGGTTGGCGAAACCATTGTTTCTGCTTTCCACTCAATAAATTCTTTAATGCAAAAACTTATCTATAATCCTACTGTGTAAAAAAGACAACAGTAGAAAGGTATAATAATCATTTTCTCTTTCAAAAAATTACAAAAGAAAAATAGATTATTCAACTGTACTAGGAAAAACGTGATCTTGTCATAATCACACCTCTTTTGGTGCAATTCCAACTATTTTGATCATTGGATCACACATTTGTTTGTGATTCCATATGCAATTTCGACAATTGGTCCAATAATATGGGTGATCATGATGAAGGGTAATATGATAATTTCAGAAAAGTTAAAAAGTTAGGAATCGATGATAGTTTTCTTATCTGACGCTGGGTTACGACTTGTTTTCATGAACTTAAGTTTTGGATTATTGGTTAAATATATTGATTAAGAATTCAATTGGTAGAAGCGTAATTTTCCCAAACTTTGAGTGGAACATTGTAATTTAGTCAAATTACGCTTTAAGAAGGGGTTTTTAGTAAATTCAATAAGTTCAAATAAGGATTCTCTTCCCTAGAACAACTCGGGTATACCAATCTTCCACGACTTAACAAATTTCTCAAAATAAAAATCTTATTATTCATAATATTTTAGACAAAAAAAT
The DNA here is from genome assembly GCF_011075055.1 of Mangifera indica. NCBI lineage: Eukaryota > Viridiplantae > Streptophyta > Magnoliopsida > Sapindales > Anacardiaceae > Mangifera > Mangifera indica. The sequence goes on along the minus strand of NW_025401096.1, from coordinate 666,257 downwards.
TGTTGAGATACCAATCTTCTATCTTAGCAATTTTTTTCTTTATAATTTTTATTTGTTATTCAATTTTCTTGATATTTTAAAATATGATTTATGTATTGATCGATCAAATTGGTTGGGCAAATTAATAATATTAATATGATATAATTAAAACCTTAAAATGAGTTTTATTTGTATTGATGTTAGCATGACGATAAGATCGATCTAATTGGGAGATTGAATTAGAACTTGACACAATTGACTAGTTCAACCCTAGGTCAATTTGATTTAATAGTTAAAAATGTGTTTTAGTCATATGTTAAGATTATATTTATTACTGACTCTATATTAGACCAATTTGTTTAATTTAAGCCTCAAAACTTTAGAACTCGTTGCCATGGATTGCAAAACAGAACCGGATCGGATGGCTAGACCAGTTAGTCGTGAACCAGATACTATAACTGTTTCTGCAATGCACAAAATCCTTTTTAATTAATTTTTGGACTAAACCATGGGTGGATCGATGGTTTAATGATGTCTACAGTTTAATTTGGTTCATCCTGGACCGGTTTCTACAGACGCTTGACATTGTTGACGACAACATGCATTAATATTTTCCTGCCAATACTTTGCTTCCTTTTTCTCTCAGTGGTTTCTGCTACTTCCTAGAGCTTTCTGTTGCATCTTGGAGCTTTTTGCTGCTTCTTGGAGTATTTTACTGTTGGGTTCCCTTCCTCTTTGGCTGTATTTTCCTATCAAGGAGCTGCTTTTGGGTGATTCTTTGGATGCTTTCTGGTATGCTGCTTCTGTCTGCTTCAGCTAAAGTGTGCTTTCGTGGCCTTTTCTTAAGTTGATGTAGCACATTGAAGTCAATTTTCTCTATCTCTCCTTGCCTGCGCCCGAGGATTTTGGAGAAGTCTTGCCTTGTTGCTCTTGTCTCTTGTCCATTTGCCCTCTTCTTGCTACAACTCTCCCTGGTTCCTTGCTAAGTTTTCTGCTAATTTGTTTCTGGATTTTCCAGATTTTCTTGGGTGTCATGTCTTCTTTTAGTCGCTTAGGCCCAGTTGCCTTCTGCTGGTCTCTTGGTTTTTTCTGGGTTTTGATGGTTGTTATTTCTTGTGTTTCTTATGGGGTGTGGTTTGACTTGCTGTCTTGGTTTTTATTAGTTCTTTTGTTTGATCGGTTCTGTGATCTATGAAGTTTGTTGGTTTTTGTTAGCCTTTCTTGAGTTTGGTCGAGCTTTGGTTGTTTCGGGCTCTTTTTTTTAGACTCCTCTTATTTTTTTTTGGGTTAATATATGCATTTACCTATAAAAAAAAACATGTATCAATATTTGTTATTGTTATGGATTTGTAATTTTACGTATCTCTACTCCATTGGTAATGTCATGTTAAATGTATATATTAGATTTGTATTTTGTTCAAACTTCAATTTGTTCATGTGTTTTGTATAATGTACTAGGTTTGATTATTGTTTTGATTTATGCTATAATGGTTATGTTACATAATTAATTTGTAATAATATTTAAACACGTGTTTTGTAGAGTTTGAATTGAAAATTATGCATAAAATAAAATTCAATGTGTAAATCAAATGTAATAGTATTTCAACACGTATTTTGTAAGGTTTAAATTGAAAATTATGTATCGAAAAAAAATCAGTATGTAAATCATATGTAATCAGATATAATTTTTTCAGATTTTTATATAAAATTGAAACTCTGATTGGATTGATCCATCAAAACGATTTGACCAGTTTAACCAGACTTAATACTCAAAACGATTCATATATATTTAAAAAATAAATAAATAAACTTTGTATATACAAAGTAAAGATTTAAATTTTACCTTTTTTATAAAAGTATAAATGGATTTTTTAATTGAAAGAGAAATAAAAGAAAAAAACAACCAGTGATTTAGAATCAAACTACTCAAAACTTACGTTTAGGCCCAATATTATTATAGGGCAACATGGAATGTCAAACCCAATTATGATGAAACAATAATTTGCACATTTTAAGTATGAAAAGTCTATCTTCCTATCTCTTATCTACTCTTCATTCTTGGATAGTTATCATTCCTAAAAGAATAATGTTATACACACTTAAAGTAAATATCAATTTTAATATTAATATAATATGTTATTATATAATTATGTGTTATTATATCTTTTATTTAAAATTACTTAATCAAAAAATAATATATTATCATCGTATCTAATTTAACAATACAAACATTTGACAAAAAATGAATACCCCTCCATACACAAATAAAATGATATCTCATATGGTAAGGACAACCTTCTCCTTTCTCACATCCGTCTAGCCACTCCCACCGACGTGCCCCACATCCACAGACTGATCCACCAAATGGTCGTCTTCAAATGCACCCCTCTTCTTCCTCACGAAGTCCTCTTTCTGTGCTATCCTCTTTAACTCTTACTCCTTTACCTCCTTCACCATCTTCCTCGTTGATGTCTCCCCAAAACCCTTCTCCTCCTATGATAGTGTCATTTATTTAGATTACCCCACAGTTTATATATCTCCAACATGAAACTTTTAGCTACAATAGAAGCTAATGATTTTACTATTGCTAGATTTATTTTAGTGTTTTTTAATTATTTCACTTTCCCACAAAACCAAGGTTTTGTATACAATAAGTACTTATTTGTGAGGGAGTGTTGCAAAATGAATAGGAAGAGGAAGCATAAAGAATAAAGAGGTGGAAAAAAAAAAGGAAGATCGAGAAAGAAACATGCCATGAGAAATAGTTGAAAGCGCCAACATGGTTGGTTGGTCATAAATACAAAGATAATTAATGACAACTTGGCATAAAACTCTTCTAACACAAAATCTTTCTCATTACAACACTTTATATCAATAAACTCAAGTATATTTATCAACAAGAATCCTAGAAAGGTTGACAAAGATCACAAAAACATTATCGAAGTGAGAGGATAGATCCTATTTACCTCTTTTTGCCAAAAAAATGTTGTACTAGTGAGTCTTTTTCTCTTTAGATTTGTCGGCGTTTGGTTTACTAAGGAATATAGTTGACATTGCCACTAAGAAGTTGAATGATAAAACTTTCAATACCATTCTTTTCCTAGGGTTTTTGTAAACAGATTTTGCACTCTAAACACATGGGCAGTGTCACTTAATATTTCAATTAGGTGTTGAATCAGATGACTTGACTTACATAGCAAAGATACATTGGCGTAACCTCTCCCACACACGATTGTGTGTCACCTAAAATATAAACTTTGACTTTTCAACTCATATCAACACAAGCAAAATGACTATACTACTCTTGAGATATACCTATGGGTGCTATAATTCTTCCCTTTTTAATAGGATTTCGACCTCGGAATCCACTAGAAATAGCTCAAAATGCTTTTCTTTCATAGTCTACTCTATCTCCCAAGTGGCCACCTCATTCTTATGGTTCCTTTATAGTATTTTGACCTAGGGAATCTACTAGTTACTTAGCTACTTGATCATTCTATCCAAGATTTGAACCAACTCTCTTTGTAGCTCAAGTCCATGGACAACTGTACCTCTTTTATCCTAAACACATGAGAGGAGTCACCTATATACTTATGTAACAATAAGATATGAAATATCTCATAAATAGTTCCATACTCTTTGGTAATGCAAGTCTATAAGCTACCTTGCCTATTTTCTCCACTATTTCATATGGCCTGATATACCTGGGAGCTAATTCACCTTTCTTCTTGAACCTCATCATATGCTTGGAAGAGGTTACTTTGATAAAAACTCTATCATCCATATTGAACTTTAAGTCTCAACATCTCTGATCGAATAACTCTTTTGTTAGTCTTGGGTTTGCTTTATCCTTTGCTTGATCAACTACACATTTTTGATCATTTTCTGAGTCAATTCTAGCCTAAAGGACTGAGCTAAAATGTTTTTCTTGCCCAACTTGTTCTAGCGAAGAGGAGAACGACATCTCCTACCATAGAGTGTTTTATAGGGCACTATTTGAATTATTGCTTGGTAGTTATTATTACATGCAAAATCTACTAAGGCTAACATCTTAACCCAACTTACCCTATGATCCAAACAATAGACTTTTAACATGTTTTCTAGTGCCTGATTGGTCATCTTTGTCTAAACATCTGTTTATAAGTGATAGGCTGTGTTGAATGCTATATTGGTACCCAATGCCCGATGCAAACTTCTCTAAAAAGTTAACATAATCTTTGTGTCCCAGTTTGATATGATGGTCTTAGGTAACTCATACAGTCTGATAATCTCTCTCACATACACCGGCTAATCTATAGGGGTGGTACCCTTAATGGGTAGGAAATGTGTTGTCTTGATTAGCCTGTCTATTATCACCCATAGCGTATTATAACCACCTTTAGTCCTTAAGAGTCCAACTATGAAATCTATGGAGATATGTTCCCACTACCACTTAAGAATACTTAGAGGCTGAAGTAAACTTGATGGTTTCTATTGCTCAGCCTTAATCTACTGGCACAAAAGGCATTTAGCAAAGTGCACAACTACATCTCTTTTATACTAAGCTACTAAAAACTCCTCCTCAAATCCTAATACATCTTCACACCTCCTAGATGGATTATGTAAAATGAGCTATAAGCTTCTGTTTGAATTCTTTGTCTGAGTTCACCTTTTGAAGGTACATATACTCTATCTTTGAACTTGAAGACACTATCATTTACTCTAAATTCTGGCTCACTATCGTCTGAGACTCTATGAACTTTGTTTTTACTCTAATCATCTCAATCTTAACCTACTTTGATGTCTTCCATTAAATTGGACTTTATTTTTAGTTGAGCGAGAACCCTAGTCACTAACTCAATCTACTCTCGATCTAGGTTTTTCTGAATCTCCCTCTAAATTGTCAACTATAACAAAAACATTTTTTTGCTAAGGGCATCTATAACTATGGTAGCTTTACCTGAATGGTACCTAATCTTATAGTTATAGTCGTTTACTAACTCGAGTCATCTATTTTGTCTCATGTTAAGCTCTTTTTGAATGAAATAGTGTTTGAGGCTCTTATGATACATGTACATATTGCATCTTACCTATATAAGTAGTGTCTCTAAATCTTTAGAGTGAACATTACTACTGCCAACTCCAAATCATGTATAAGGTATCTGGTTTCAAAGTCCTCTAATTGCCTTAAGATGTATACTATCACCGTTCCTCTTTATATCAAAATTACTCCCAGTCCATTATGAGACATATCTATGCAGAGGTCATACTCCACTCCCTCCTTAGGGATAACCAACACTAGAGCAAAAGTCAACCTCTTTTTTAGCTCTTGGAAACTTTTCTCACACGAATCTATCCACTAAAACTAAGTTTCTTTCTTCATGAAAGCTGTGAGAGGTTTAGCTAACTTAATGAATCCTTTAACAAATCGTCGATTGTATTCTACTAAGCCTAAGAAACTGCAAACCTCCTTGATTGTCTTTGGCTTATGCTGGTCTATTTCTACCTTGACCTTACTCAGGTCTATTGATATCCCCTCTACTATACTACATACCCCAATAAAGTTACTTGATTGAGCTAAAATTCATACTTAGTGAATTTAGCATATAGTTGTTTCTTATTTAACCTCTTAGTGTAAGCCTCAAGTACTGGTTATATTCCTCATGATTCTTAAAATACACTAAGATGTCATCTATGAAGACCATTGTGAACTTATCTAACTAGTCATGGAATATTTTGTTCATCAAATCCATAAACACTATAGGAGTATTCGTTAGTTCGAATGATATTACCATAAACTTGAAATGTTTATACCTCATTTAAAAGGCTACCTTGGAATTATCTTACTTAGCTACCCTTACTAGTGGTAGCCAGATCTCAAGTCTATCTTTGAGAACATTACTGAACCCTTTAGCTAGTCTAACATGTTGTCAATTCTAGGCAATGGATACTTGTTCTTAATTGTCACTTTGTTAAGCTCTTGGTAGTCAATGCACATTCTTATAAACCCATCATTCTTTTTAATGAATAAAATAGGACTTCCTAAGGAGAATGACTCGGTTAAATAAACATATTCTCTAACAAGTCATGAAGCTGCTTCTTTAAGTCTTATAGCTTAGATAGGGCTATTCTATAAGGTGCCAATTCAATATTGAATTTAACCTCTCGTTCAGGAGCTAGATCCAATAACCTCTCGTTCTAGGCTGGAATCTCTAGAACTATTTATTTAGTATTACTCCTTTAGCCTTTCTTGTTACCTCTGCCTGAAAGGGTTTTTTCCCTTTTTTCTCTGAGGAAATACCCCTTTAGATAGGGGAGCTACTACTACTCACTTGTTGTAATGACACCGACGTTGGAATCAAGGCTGATGAAGATATTGTCTGGGTAAAACTCTAACCATACATCCTTTTGATAAAGACCTCTACCTTCAATACTCTATTTAGAGCCTCACCATATGTTTGGGATGGCTATGCTCTTGTCATGACATCTTGGGGTATAACTGGATTAAACCCATAAATGAATTTCTCCATTTGTCCCCTCTTGGTATTGGTTATATATAGGGCATACTTTGCCAAATGATTAAATTTGGTCGAGTACTCCTTTACTATATTTATACCCTGGGCCAATATGAAGAACTCTTGAACTATAATATAGGTCACATCAACTTCTCTGTACTTTGCCTCAAATCTTCTCTTGAACTTGGACTAAGACATCTCTGAAGTTTAGGTCATCTCTTTAACCAGGTTCCACCAAGTCCTAGCATTAGACTTTAGGAAGTAAGTGGCATATCTAACTCTCTCTTGATCAATCATATTGAACAGGGCCATAACATTTTCCACTAACTTAAGCCACTCCTCAACTGTGATCAGATCCTTGGCACCATTGAATTTTTAAGGTTGGTACATACTAAGCAAGTTAAAAATAGGATGTAATTGGGTTTTGGCTAAGGTTGTCGTTGTTGGTACTGTAGGTGCTGAAGTCACCTCTACTGATCCTTGTGCCTATAAGTTCCTTGCTCCTTAAACATCTCATTGAAGATGTTTCTAACATCTTGTGCACTCAAAGCTAGATGCGAAGTCGGGGGTATTGCTTCTCACTTTGGCTCCTTTAGGGGCCCTTTACCTGTGTATTTTTGGTTTTTGTTCTAGTTCTCCTCATTTTCTTGAAAACTCACTTGTTAGTCCCCATAATAAGTTAGCATGTATATATATAAACTATACTTACAGTGATCGATTGTGGGAACGATCAACATGGCGTGAGAGGCTTACATTCCTACTTATTAAACTATACTATTGTTTAAAAAAAAAACTTTTATTTACAAAAAATCTTCTAGGGCTCCCAAAATCATGCTCTGATACCAATTTGTAACACTTCCTTCTAGAAGTACTACTCTTTGAAGGAAAGTGTTACTAAATTGACTATATGAGTATATCATTTGATAAAATTCATAAAAGATAATAAAAATCTGAATAAAACTACTTTATTAAAATTGTTGAAAGGCATCAAAATATCTTTATGATAAATGAATAATGTCAAAAAGCATCGAAAGATGTAAAATGTATAAGGTAGCCACGACTCATATATAATATAGTTTGAATCTATCAAATAAAGCGAATATAGTAAAATTATAAATGAAAAAATTACCCTTATTGTTCTATGCCTTCTGGTTGCTACTCACCCCACAACAATCATGATCACATATACTTACACATATAAAAGTAAGAGGGGTAATGATAAACACCCAATAAAAGGAAACTTTAACTAATATATTTTTCTAAATTTTTCTAAAATGCCCTTGACCCTAACTCTATCGTCTAGAGTTGGCATCGAACTCTTTACTAAATGATGATGGGTCCTAATAACTGAATTGGTGCTTATATCTTAAGTTAGGATTCTATAGGCTATATATCTTACTTTCGAGTTAAATTATGTCCCTGTTTGGTCACTAAGGAACCACTCTCCTAGATTCTTATCTGATGTGATGCTACTGAATTTAGTGGGAACTTTTGAATTTGGAAGCTAACTGTTATTGAGTTGATCTATCTGAATCAAACACAAGGATTTGACACCTTAGCCATATGAGTTATTACTTCCCAACTTAATAGCACTTTAATTGGGCTCTAATGCGAGCATTACCCTATTATAGGTTGGTATTGGGAAAAACCTCTCACGATGTCCCTTTGTAATGATCTTAGAATGACTAGCATGTTTTAGTTTCCACCCTACAACTGGCTCGTGCCTTTGAATACTTTTATTGGTTGGCACGTGAGGCACTACTGCATACCCTAAGACTTAGTTTATCTCTAAGGATGACCCTTCTCTTTTTAGCCTAGTTTCTAAGTCAAACTATTTTTTTGCCCTTTGTACAAGGGCGTGTCTGCTACCCACACATGATTGTGTATCTAGTTATTATTCACACTCATCGTTCCTTCCCCTAATGCTATAACTTATATAACATTATTCATGGGCACATGGGCGTGTATCCTTCTTTACACCTCTGTGTACCCTTCAGCTAAAATACTTTAAATTCTTCTTCCTAATCCTAGCTCGACTACATAACTTCACAAAGGTAGATTGGTCACTTTACTTTTATGCTCAATCGTAATAAGACAAATTACAAAAAGTTTGTACCTCTTAGATAATCACTAATCGATCGATAACACTAGCGTTCATTAGAACGCCAAGAAAACCTGTCCCAAAGTCTGGAGGTTATGCACATAGGCATGTGTCCTATACCACACAACTGTGTGTCGACTATAAAAATCATAAACAAGCTTGGAAACATACCTACACTATTTCTACGAGTCTTTCACATAACCAGGCATATACCAACATCAAGAACATCACCCTAACCACAACGCATCATGCCATAATGATTAAAAGATCATGGTACAATTTGTTTAGCGTTCCTTAAGTTGTTTTTATCATTCTTTATAGATAAATAATAGAAGCCAACTCTTATATTCATATTATGAGGCATCATTACTATTCTAGCATGCATTAAAATCATCATTACATTTCCTCCCTGTTGACACTTATGCAAACAACAATGGAACTTAACCAACTCAACACTATGACGCATGTATATAAATAATTTTGGCATAAAAATCTTTTAACACGAAATCTTTCTCATTACTACTCTTCATATCAATGAACTCAAGTATATTTATAAAAAAAAAATCCTAAAAAGGTGGCCAAAGGACTATTTCCCACCTAAAGTAACCTCTTATTTCAAGTTTTCACCTTTTAACTATGAAAATCCTAAACACCCACCCATATGAGGTAAATCTATTAGTTTCAAGGGTAAAATTATCTTTTCATCTGTAATATTAAAAATAAATTAAAATTTAATTATCTTCCCTCCCCTTAAAACCCTAAAAACTAAACGTTTACCCTTAGGTCAAGTTTTAAAATATGACATTTCAATCTCAAGGTTTAGTTTTCAATTCTCGATGCCAAATCTAGCACCATCGCTAACAACAAAGATTCCCCAACACATCACTATGCTTTGGTAGTCTCTCTCTCTTCCTCTGGAGGGGTCAACCGATGAAAAGCTTTGTTAGGAGATGAAGCTCTTTGTTTAGAAAGACGAAGACGAAGATCTCATCTCTCTAACTTTATTCGATACTGATTAAACATCCAAAATAAAGGAGAAAAAGTGTCAAAGTATGATGATGCATTGGGAAATCTTCATTGCCAGTGATGACATCAGATTTGACATTGGGAATTGAAATCTAAACCCTAAGGGGGGAATGTCTTTTTTTAAAACTTGGTCTATGAGGGAAATGGTTAGTTTTTAAGGTTTAGGAGGAAAAAAAAAAAATTTAAGGGGTTAAGGTTCTGTTAATTTTAATTACCTATGGGTGGGTAAATGGGATTTTAAAAAGTTAAGGGGTGGGAATTTGAAATAAGAGGATACTTTAGGTGGGAAATAGTCCTTTAGTCTAAAAAGGTTGACAAAGATCACAAAAGCATTATCAAAGTGAGAGGATAGATCTTACTTACCTCTCTTTGTAGCAAAAATGTCTTACCAACAATTATCTTTCTCTCTAGATTTATCAACAATTAGTTTACCGAGAAACATCACCAGAACTGCCACCAAGAAGCTGAATGATCAAACTCTTAATACCATTCTTTTCTTTAGTGGTTTTTGTATGCTAGGGCTTTTAAAACTAATGCCCCAAAAACGCTACAATGAACCTTTTATAAATTGATTTGTACTCTAAACACATAGGCGTGTGTCACTTAATATTTCAATTAAGTGATGAATCAGTTTATCTAGCTTACGTGGCAAGGACACATAAGTATGTCCTCGCCTACACAGGGCTGTGTGTCACCTAAAATATGAACTTTGACTTTTCAACTCATCCTGACACAAGCAAAAAGGCTATACTATCCTTGAGACATACTTATAGGTGTTACAGTCATTCAACATATGACCGTGCATAGAGTAGATGCATACAAGGAAATGACTTCCCTCATGACCGTGCACAAAAATCCATGCATACAAACCACGCGTCTTCAACCACAAATGCTTTCCATTTTTTGAAAGGCATACATAGGCGTGTGTCTTAGTCCACATGATTGTGCTATCTAGAAATCTCAAAACGAGTGTAAGAATCTCAAACTTTTAAAATTTCTATAATGATACACGGACATGCATGAAACTATACATGATAGTGTATCATGATCTAGAAATCACATCTTAAGGGTTTCTATGTTGTATAGACGTAACACAAGTATTATAACCATACTAACTAGTTTTGACCATATCTAAAAAAAACCCTAAACAAGTATATGCATTGGAAAACATGTATTACAATCTACATACAATCACTTCTAGGCCTTATTGCATTATCAAGCCAAAACACATAATATTTATACATCCAAGAACATATGCACACATTACTACTCATATGTATATAAACTCTAATTTCATCAATTCGATACAATGAAGAGGTTAGACAAGCATATGGCTCATCACAATTGCATATTAAATCAAACATATGATATAGATGATCACTACTATATCTAAACAACCCTAGATCATGCATGTAATAGTAAAACTCTGAATTTCATGATCAAAAAGGGGAAGTTGGATCACTTAATTGGATTTTGATGAAAATGCTTCCCTTGCCCAGCTATGGTGATTCTGATGATCGATGGCAATTCCTTAAGCGACGAAATTACTTTCCTTCTCTCTTATACTATTTGCTTTTTACGAAAGTGAATGATAATGTGAGAGAATTATGGTTATCACGTTTTTGTTTTGATTCCAAAACGCTTAAATGGGGTGTGCATAAGCCATACAAGGTCGTGTATCAAAGTTACATAACTAGAACAACTTCCCATTTCACCACGAGCATAATTTGATCCAAAAGTTTTACTATCTGTTGACCATACATGGTTATGTATCCCTTTATACATGAGCATATACCTCCAAAAAATCACTGATCACTGAATTTAAACTAAGGAAAAAAGGCTAAAATGTCTTTGGGCTTACCTGTGAGTGTTACAAAGTTCATGTTGATTGATCATATTTATCGGCCTAAAAAGATCATTATCGACATCGCCGATAGGTATAAAATTGATATATCATATTCATAGGCTTGGCAAGTAAGAAATTGGATATTACAACATTAAAAGGCTTACCAAAAAAGTCATTGATGTTTTTACTTGATTATTGCTATAATTTAGAACTTGTTAATCCAAGAACCATGACATATATAGAAATAAACAAGAAGTATCGCTTTTAGTATTTTTTCATGGCATTAGGTTGTTTCATCCATGACAAATATTTCCATTGACATTTCTTCTTTAAAAGTTTGATATCTGAGACATTTATTTCTCATCAATGCCCTAGATGGTAATAACTAGATATACCCAATAGTTTTCAGCATGGGAAAAAAGAAAGATCATTAAACATGGCATTGGTTTTTGACAAAACTGAAAGATTACATACCAGAGTTGGCAATAACCTTTGATTGACATCATGCTAACTTTACAATGGTTCTAGATGTACATCACGAATGTTGTTGCCATCAACTTTTTTATAACATGTGATCGAAGTATAAACACAACTCATAGGTAACGTGTTTATACATTTGAAAAATTTATAAATTTTTATACGAAGTGCTCATATTATTTATAAACTTACAGGTAGCATGTTTGTTGCTGGAAAACAAGACATATACAGAGGCAAATTTTGAGGTTATGATAAGACCTACTGGTAAAGTGCATCTTTAAGCTGGGGCTTACTTACGTGAGGTGGGGTATCATTGATAGAGTAGGACACATTTTTCAGACCACAAATATAACATAATAACAACCAATATATCAAAGTTATTTAATGCCCTTGTCAGACACGTATAGGGTCTGCTTATCATAATATTGGCCAAGTTCATTCGAGGCACATCATAGTGAAGGTTTTATGAGAGGAGGAACCATGCAAGTATGTATAATGTTAATACTAATTATGTAATTGACCATGACTTTTTACACTTACACTTATTTATTAACGGATGTGCTGATGCTTTTTAAAATTACAGATGAATGTTCCCACCATGTTACATAATGGATAGAGGATAAGCTTGGCCACCTGTGTTGAAGGATACGCGCTTAGAGGTTCGTCTAATTATGAATGTTCTATACAAGTTATAAATAGTAACAGATACATGTGCACTATTGACTTCCATGAAATAACTTGTACGTGCATGAAGTTTCTCTTTTCATGTATTCTATGTAAGCATGTCATTGCTATCATAAGACATATGAGACACACCAATGTCTACGCATGGGTTCATCCTTTTTACACCATCGAATTCTATCGTGTAATGTATGCAAAAGCTTTCAATCCACTAGGGAACTAATCAAAATGGTTGCCTGTTGTGGAAGAAAGAGTTATCCTGTCACCCATTCTTGATCGTTGTTGATCGGATCACCTTTGGAACAGAAATCGACATTCTTCGCAAAGTGAGATCGTTATACTAAAGATTTGCAATCGCTATAATCAATTTGGGCATGTACAATCAAACTGCCAAAGTCCATCACTAGTTCCAAGCTCTGTGCCATCAAGTTCATCCAAAAGAATAAAGGAAAAAGATCTTCACAGTCTCAACCTTCTATTTAGTTTGATTAATGTTTGATTTATGTACTTGTTGAAATGAGATATAATCTATTTCATTCTTGATCATTGTTGATCGGATCGCCTTTGAAACAGAAATCGACGTTCTTCACAAAGTGAGACCATTATACCAAAGATTTGCAATCACTATAATCATTTTGGGCACGTACGATCAAACTGCCATTCCAAGCTTTGTGCAATCGAGTTCATCCAGAAGAGATAAAGGAAAAAGATCTTCACAGTCTTAACCTTCTATTTAATTTTATTAATGTTTGATTTATGTATTTGTTGAAATGAGATGTAATCCATTGAATATTACATCAGTATTATTTATGTTCCAGACATATATTAATTTCTTTTAATTAGTTATTACGTTTCATACATTGTTTGAGTTTTGATTCATACCTTATCGGGTAAGTTGTAATAACATTAAAAAAATATAAAATCAAATGCATAACCAATAAACCATTATAAATAAAAAATATGCATAACAACTCTAAAATCATATGAATAACCAATGATAAATAAAAATGTACATCTGTGATATATTTGATGTAGTGGAAATACAACTGTGAAGCCAAATGCCTATGCATCAAAGTGGAAGACTTGTGGGGGGGATCCATGCTCCGTGAAAGCATCGTACACTTTATGAAGTACAATATAAAAATACCACAATCATTAGAACCCTCACTCTGCTAATATATGGGTAATATATAGAATTCTCCTTAGATAGATAATTATTAACTAGGATAACTTTGTATCAAAAACAAAATAAAAGATAAGATAAATTCAAGTATAAAATAGATTTTATTTTGATAACTCATGACTTCTACATCTCCCTCAAGCTGGTGCAAAAATTTCCTCCATTCCTAACTTGGACATTAGTTTATCAGAGCTTTGTCTAGATAGTCCCTTGTTGAGAATATCAATTGTTTATTGAACTGTAGGTAAGTAAACAACACACACAAACTTCTCTTCTATCTTCTCTTTGATAAAATGCCAGTTGATTTCCCCATGTTTGGATCTGTTATGATGCAGTGGGCATGTGCAATATTGATAGTTGCCCTGTTGTCACAGTAGAGCTTCATAGGTTCCTCTCCTTTAATGTAAAGTTCTACCATAAGCCTTCTCATTACTAGTATAGGTATTTGACCCTTTAGATACAAGGGTAGATGATTTTAATTCTGGAAGGTTAGTTGAACAATCGAATTCTCATTGACTTGCCATCATCACCCCCCGTTTGCTTTTTTATCTCCTTACCACAGCAAAAAAAAAAGTCTCCTTAACTAAATTTCTTGTCCTAACTCCATCTAGTTCCTTGTCTAACCTAGCAAGGAATTCAAATATTGTTTCTCTGTCAACCATCATGAAAAACTTCACACTGTTGGATGTACACCATTTAGTGAAATATATGACAATAAAATTTCTCCATTCAAATTTAAGTCTTTTTTCCTAAATCAAAGTTAGTAAGGATTTTCCTTACACCATTTTCCTTTCAATTTCATAATTTCAACTGATTTTCTCTTCCTCGTATTAGATTCATCTTGTGTTTCCCATGATTTTAGTATTATAGTTTCAACCAACTAACAATTATTTAAAGTAAAACAAAAGGTTTAAGTGATGATGAAAGTTTAGTATTAGACTATCAAAACTTAGGGTTAGAGTTTATATAAGATTGGTGTTAGAAAAGCAAAACAAAAAATAAACTGATGAATGTGTGTATTTAGAAATTATAACATCACTTCTTGTAATTTAATTTAATAGTAAATTTGTGAAAAAAATATATGAAAAAGTAGGGGCATTTTGGATGCATGCCATGTGAACTGGGTCTTTTTCTTTTTAAGGCCTAACCCAATTTTTTAAAACCTATTGGGCTTATTTTGCTCGGTTGAGCCACCATGAATAGTAATAGATCATGCTAGGGAGGCACCACTTTGAAGTTGAGAGTAGGCATGATGACATTAGGCGTTGTAAGCCCAAGTCTAAGCACATGAGAATCAAAGGCTTCTTTTTGTGTCCATTTGATATTCTTATTCGCATCTGCTTCGATCTTCTCATAATCGCCTCTCTCTTCTCCCAATTTAAGGTTTGCTCTTTTCCTCTCGCTTTTTTCCCATATTTTTCATATAATGATTTAATTGTTTGATTTAGTTAATTTGTTCTAGGTGGAAGCTACTGTTTCTGTTTTCATTATCGATAATCCTAAGCATCAATATCTTTGCACTCCATCTGAAAAGGATGCCGTTCAGGTAATACTTATTCTATCCAATAACTTTAAGTTAAATTACTTTTTTTTTGTATGCTGTTAACACGAACAATTAAGATTGTCAATTCAAATCTTTGGTCGACACGTGAAAGTTGTAAATTTCACCATTTTGTTAGCATTCTTTTGATATAGTAATATGCATAATATTTGCACTCGATGGTTGCTTGAAATGTCTCTTAAAACTATTTTTATGGTACATTTGGTATTAGTATATTGTTCATCGTTTATATTTTTAAGTGGATTTACTAGTTAGATTTGTTATTGATAATTCAACGTGGTTGTTTAGTTATTCCTGTAATGTTGGATTAAGTATAATGTTACAGCAAATAGTTCATGTAAGGTGGTTAAAATTTTATGCCCTTCGCTGTACAGCAAATGGTTCATCTAAGGTACTTTGATAAAAAGAAATGTGTTCACGGAACTATAAACCAGACTTGCATTGACTATATTGCAAGTTTGTATATTTCTCATGAGTTGTAATTTCATTAATCTGTTTGTAGCTAGTGGCCCAAGGATGTTCAAACCTTGGAACAGAAAATCGAGCAAGTATGTTAGACTATTGAAATGATTTATCTATTGTGTAATGTTAACAATTCTCATTGTATGTATATTTTGAGAGCAGAGCAAAGAGCGTGAAAATTTATTTGTTAAGCACTGTTGACATTGAATTTTATGTTTCTTGTCTCTCTGTACAATAATTCGTATTAGTAACAGCTAAGGCTAACACATCAATATTACAAAATGGCAGCCCAAATCTGAAACAAACACATTATAACAAACCACCATCCCATGAGACAGCCCGTTCAAAGCTTCTAAATCCACTCAAGGTAAAAACGAGGATCAGCCCAATTGCAAGAGAATAACATATCATGCAACCAAACACATTGCAACTCCAGGAATACGGCATTTGTCTTCTACTCATAATTCCGTATCACCTGCGAAAGAGCCTCCTGTATAGTTTTTACAACACCTAGGGACAGTTTGCACCATTGTACATTGTTTTCACAATTAAAAATTGAAATGACTTTTACACTATGTACAATAATACATAAATACTCTTTCAAAATTGTTTTCACAACTAAAAAAATCAAATTACTTTTACACTATGTACAATAATACATAAATGCTCTTTTAAAATTGTGTTCACAACTAAAAAAATCAAATGACTTTTACACTATGTACAATAATACATAAATAGTCTTTCAAAATTGTTTTCACAACTAAAAAAATCAAATGACTTTGACACTATGTACAATAATACATAAATAGTCTTTCAAAATTGTTTTCACAACTAAAAAAATCAAATGACTTTGCAATCTGCCACCACAATTCACAACTTAACACATCTTGTATAGATATATATTTTACAATTTCTCACTATTCACATCTCAAATTAGCAAGCATAAATATTTTGGAATCCATTCATTATATTAATCTTAGTGTTTACATCTCTAACAAGAATGCAATGAAATTCCTCAAGACTTTATGAAATTCTTTATTTTAGTATTCTCATGTTAAACAAGGTGTGAAAACTTTATTAATTTAATTTAATTTTTTCAATATTTGAATGGGGCAGAGGCTATATAAACCCCACCCCATTCACTTAACACTACAACAAATTCACTTAATTCTCAATTTACTCAACAAATTCAAGCTATGGATACAATTTTCTTCTCCATTTTCAATTTTTTTCTCCTGATTTCTTCTTGCAATATTGTACTAGCAGATGAATTCCCGTCGTGGGTTTCAGCCGCCAATAGTCACCTTCTTCAATTGACGCCACTAAAAGCTGACATTGTGGTTGCACAAGACGGGTCCGGAAATTATAGAACCATTTCTGAAGCTGTGGTTGCTGCAGCCAAGAAAACTTACGCGAAAAGATTGGTCATTTATGTTAAACAAGGAATTTATAAGGAAAATGTGGAGATTGAAATATCAAATTTAACATTGATTGGAGATGGAATTGATGCTACTATTATTACGGGTAACAAGAGTGCTCGAGATGGTTTCAGGACTTTTGACACGGCAACTTTTGGTAAACTTCTTAATTTTATAATTAATCTCATTGGTGTACTAGTAAATAAAATTTTCATGCATGTTAATGGATCATTAATTCCAAAATTTTGCTTTTGTGTGCAAATTATGTTATTAAATGTATTCATAGCTACAAATAATTATTTCTTCAACTTAGTATTGTTTTCAAATTCTCCCAGGTGTCTCCGGATATGGATTCGTAGCTCAAGGCATGACATTCGAGAACTCAGCGGGACCCGAGAATAATCAATCAGTGGCTCTCCGATCAAGTTCTGAAAGATCGGTCTTCTACAACTGTAGCTTCAAAGGCTACCAAGACACATTATATGTCTACAGGAAAGTTCAATTCTACCGCAACTGTGACATTTATGGAACTGTAGACTTTATCTTTGGTTACGCTGCAGTGGTGTTTCAAAATTGTAACATTTACGTTCGGAAGCCATTGAATTACCAGAAAAACACCATCACAGCTCATGGAAGAGACGACTTGAATGAAAAGACCGGAATAATTATCCACAACTCTCTTATCACAGCCGCTCCTGACATGGTAGGCGTAACGTCAATCGAAAGCTATTCGGGACGGCCGTGGAAAAAGTATTCGAGAACTGTGTTTATGAAATGTACAATCGATGAATTAATACATCCGGCTGGTTGGTTGCCATGGAATGGTAGTTTCGCCCTGAACACTTTGTATTATGGAGAATATTTAAATACGGGAAGTGGGGCGAATACAAGCGCGAGAGTAAAATGGTCAGGATATCATGTAATTCGAAACTCAACGGAGGCTTCGAAGTTTACAGTAGATAATTTTTTAGATGGGAATTTGTGGATTCCGGCCACTGGAGTGCCGTTTGAGGGGGGGTTGTGAATAAAAAAATATTAGAAAGGCAAATTTATAGCTAGTATACATGTGTTCAATTATATATATTATTACATCATTTGATTGTAAAAAGTAATTGCTAGAAAAACAAAGACTTAATATGAAGAATGAGATCATTTTTAAGATAATCTAAAACAGCTTTAATTACTTTGGATTAGAATCAAAGAAAGTGGGCTTAATTATTACCTTAACCAAATCAAATGGGTCTCTCATTCTCAAGTACTCCATCTATTTTTCTAATTAATTACCCATCATCACTTGATACAATTAATTAATAGAGATTATAGTTTCATTTTATTGGTAATTAAGTGGCTTGAAGAACTCTATTTCTACTTTCTTCTCAAACCTTCATCACAGTCACCCCTTACACACCAACCACCATCACCACCACCTCCGGCGGTGACAAACAGAAAAAACAAGAGTTGATGATATAGGAGGAGTACATGGGGTGACAAGTTTTAAGTTTTATTTACCTATAGACAACACCACCTTAATTTACCAACAGCTTTGCCGCCGGTCAAACTCGACTGGGTTGGCTCTGTCCGGTACCTCAGTTACAGTTGGAAAACATAGCCCCGGTAGCCGGTACAAGTCAGCCTCGGTCATCGTATTCTTATGCCAAACCACATGGCTTATGTTAAACAATTCAATTTTGTTAACTGTGTATGATCGTGACTCCCTTTGGGTTAATTTGCTACCAATCGTTATCCTTAAAAATATTAACACTTAACTGTATCTAATATGCAGACTTAAGAGAGCAATGATTTTATTTTAAAGCTTTCTCTTTTTGGCTCCCAATAGCTATATATGCATGTAATCTCTATCATTATTAATATTAGCTTACGAATTGCACATCTATCTAATTACCACCCATTAATACAACATTATTTTTGTGAATTATCAATAAAAAATTCTCCACTTATTTACAATAATTGTAATCTACATTTTTAAAGTCTTCGTGTGAGGTTTTTCAAAATAGTAATTTTGTGAATTTTGGTCTTCTCACTTGACCATCATATTATAATATATATAAACCTTCATACACCCACTCATTTGCTTTTTGGGGAAACTAAATCCGATTCCTCTACTCTGCAAGTTAACGTGTAGTCCTCTACAAATCATTCAAACAACGCGGTTATATCTATCTTCTTTGATTTGCCAATTTCTCAAAATCAAAATTTTATCATTCAAAACATATAAATTTTAGACAAATAATTGCTAAAACGGATAATTGTTTTCTTTATCCTTTTTATTTTTTATTGGATTTTCTTTGTGTCAATAATACAACTCTTTAATATTTTTTAGACATGTTTTTTGGGTTGATTAATTAAATTGGTTGGACATACTAATGAAGTTAACATGATTTAATTAAAATTTTAAAATAACTTTTATTCATATTGATATTAACATGATGATTAGATTGATTTAAGTTAACAATTGAATTACAATTTGACATAATTTACCTAGTTTAACCTTGGTTTAATCATGTTCGATGATTTAAATATAATTTAGATAAGATTTGTTAGATTTACCTGTTTTGAATCAATCAATTTAAATATAAAATTTACTCTAAATCACTTACAAAACTCCAATTTTGACGTTTTATATTTCAAAATTCTCACTTTTTTTTTTCTTTAAAATCAATGGCTTAGATACTTGGGACTGGGTGTAATATTTCTTATTTTTTTGACATCCCTAATTATGGAACCCTCCATTGTTAAAATATTTAATGGTTAATAAGAAACTGTGTGAAACATAGGCTAACTTGAAAAGTTTAGAAAGGGTACTAAAAATACAATTCAATTAACAAAACTAGTGGATGATACATTTATAGAATTAATATTATATTCAATTTATGCAATAAATGGGATGTCCTAATAGATGATACATTAACATATTTGCTCACAGAATATATGCACATTCATATTATTCAAGAAACAAATATTGCATACAACTACCTAATTCTGTAATTAACCAACCTTACAATTCTTACACATTCACATAATCAGTATGGCTCTATGTTGAATTGAACAAGTTAAGCACAAACCTTTGTCTATAATACAAGTATTCTTAGTAACACATACAATTTGGGGAGTGGCATATGCTTGGACTAATGCTTTAGACTGAGTCACATACCATTACATTTCATGAAAAAAATGCAAATAATTTATGGTTTTGAATATTGTATATGAAACCATAACTAGTTAGCAATCACATTATTATTAATGGACAAAAAGTTTGAGCTCAGTGAAGACGTGAGATAAAAAATATTTGATGCAATTAGTAGGATTATAGAATTAGTTGTTTTGCATTATTTATAACTGGAAGTGAAAATGGAGGTTATTTTTGTCTATTTTCATTGTTCTTGCGTTTTTAGAAGCAATCAAAGTGCTGCCAAGAAATATTCATTTGTGTGGACAAAGTGGATGTTAGTCAATATTGAACTCGTCATTAAGTGAAATTAAAAAGGCTCTAATTCATTTAAATTTAATTTTACAATTGAATTCATTTCTGCCAACCCTTTTGCTTGAACAAGATTTTGTTTGTTAGATTAGTAGCTACTAATCAAATACTTCAAATCTTACCTGTGTTGAACATCTAACCTTTTAGACATGATTTGCAGGTTGATCGATCAATTTGGTAGGATGTCAACATCATTTAATTAAAATAATATAAACTTTTATAGATAATAATTATAATCATAATGTTATATAACATGTGTAAGTATATCATATTTTATACAGTCAAGTGGAGTAAAATTTTTCTTTGAAAGACAAAACTTCTGAAATGAGGTGTTAGTAATTATAGATTAAACAAAATTTAGTCCTCACTTTGGCCTATAAGAAATATCAAGATAGCAATACACAAGGCCAATCGAGTAGGCCTAAAGAGCTAAACCAAAAAAAGCAAAATTGAAAATCATACCATGTAACAAGCCCCTAAGTTTCAAATAATGGAAATAACCTAAGATCATTTCCTCTTAAAGTCCTAATAAAATTCCTACAATGATAGAGTTTAAGAGGAGACATAAAAAATCTATACATAGACCTATACAAATTGCACAATTTTAAAAACGTTCCTCTTAGGGTTCCAGCCCAGAAAAACCAAAAAGGCTCACCCAGCAGCGCAACAAAACCAGCCCCAAACTTGCCCTATCCTAGCGGATATAAAAACTCATCGGCCCAAAGGAATAGACAAATAATTGCTAAGATAAATTTGAGTTTAGATCCAGAATATAAATTTTACTCTAAATTGACTTACAGAACTCTGATTTTGATGTGTTATATATTAAACTTATCAAATTTTCATATTTAATTAATCTCAATAAAGAAATAAAACTAAAAATGCCAAAAACTAATTTTCTCTCTCTAAAGAAAATTTGGGTAAACATGGGTTTTTTTTTTCCTCTAAAAATCAATGGCTTGGATACTTTTTGAGATGGAGGTTATTTGTAATTCAACAAAACTTGGGACCTGTGTGAAATCTTTTCTTTTGGACATCCCTAATTATGAAACCCTTCCCTGTAGACCTGGCCATTGTTCATGAACCGACGGTTTCGATTCGAAACCGCTGGTTCACGGTTCAAAAAAATAAAAACCCTGAACTGGAACCGTTACAGGATGGTTTGTAATTAGTTTGGAACCAACGGTTCCGATTCATAGCCCCGGTTCGAAACCGACATTAAACCGTTAGTTCTAATTTATGACCCCGATTTATTTTTTAATTAATAATTATAATAATTAAGAATAAAAAATTAAAAAAACGCTTAGATTTAATTTTTTAATTAAATTTTCTACGTATCCATTTGAGATTTAAAAGAATCAAAGTCTACGTGGTTCTATTTACTATTTTTCGAGAATGAATAAAATAAATTATATAATTAATTATAAAAGATAATGAAAAAAATAATATATAATAAATAAAATTAATTATAGAGATAAATTCTATAATTAATTATGAAATTGTATAATAAAAAATAATAATAATTAAATTATATAAATTAAAATTAGAATTGATAAAAATAAAAAGGAAATTTAATTAAATTTGAGATAATTTGATTGAGAGAGTATTAAGAATGAAGAGAATGAAAAATGAGAAATGAGAGATTTGAAAGATTGAATAATATTTATAAATAAAATTTTATATTAAAATTTAAAAAAAAAAAAGCCAAACTGCCATACTTTATACATTTGCAGGGGACCGGTCCCGCAAGAAGCAGCCATATTTTAGATTTTGCAGGGGACCGGTCTTGTAAATGTTTAAAATTTGCTGGTTCCCTGCAACATTTGTCGGTTCATGTAAAAAAACTACCGGTTTATGAATTTTTGAACCGTCGGTTCATGAAACCGAATATGAATCGATGGTTCCACGGTTCAAAAATATTAAAACCGGAACCGAACCGTCAAAATCCGGTTTCGATTCTGATTCATACCGGTTCCGGTTTTGAACGGGCTGGTTTTGGTCCGGTTCAAGGGCCAAACCGGCCCGTGGCTAGGACTACTTCCCTGTTAAAATACTTGATGGTGAATCAGAAAACGTGTGAAGCAAAGGGTAACTTGGGAAGTTTGAAAAGGGTTCTAAAAACACAATTCATTTAACAAAACTAGTGGATGATACATTTATAGAATTAATATTATATTCAAGTTAACCAAAAATAGGATGTCCTCATAGATGATACAATAACATAATTGCTCACCCAATATATGCACATTCATATTATTCAAGAAACAAATATTGCATACAATTCCATTGCTACCTAATTCTATAATTAACTAGCCTTACAATTCTTACGCATTCACTTCATCAATATGGCTCTATGTTGAATTGAACAAGTTAAGCACAAATCTTTATATATAAAACAAATATTCTTGGTAACACATACACTTTGGGGAATGGCATGTGCTTGGATTATTACTTTAGAGTGAGTCACATACCATTATATTTTATGACCAAAAAAATGCAAATAATTTAGGGTTTTGAATTTCACATGTGCAACCCTAGCAAGTTAGCAATCACATTATTATTAACGAGAAATGGCTTGAGTAAAAGAATTAGTAAGAATGAATATATAATTGACAAAACAAACAAGAATGCCAACTAAGCAGGATGGTTGGTAATTTTTTATTCTTTTAAGTAGATATGTCAAAGAGGTTAGATTGACCCATGACTTGCTAATTCTAGGCTTAATTTCTTTTATTTTATTTAAACTTTATTATGTATATTGTATTAATTTTTTGAACATTTTCTACTTAAATGAAATTAGGACAATACCTCTAAAATTTTATTAATATGACCTCATTTATGATGAAGGAAAACAATGGTTCTAGCAAACCTACAAGATAAAATAAACCCAATAAAAAAGCTACCTCAACTTGTTCATTCATCTTCAATATCAAAATTCTTGAAATCTTTAAACATATCTTTAACCATGCGATTTTGCAACTTGAACTATGTTGTCACCCAAATCTTCTTTTACATGATGGACTTGACCATTTTAGGGCGTAAATTTGAGTGTTTGTCATCCAAGATGTATCCACCTACACTAAAAACAGATTCTAATGTTATAGTAGACATCAATGAGATTAGTCAATCACGTGTCATGACAAAAAACAAGAGATAAGTGCTTTGATATGGTTTTCACCATGACAAAATATCAAAATTCTCACTTTGATTTATTATTTCAGGAAATTGATCAATATTAATATAATTATAAAATTCACCATAATTAGAAGTTTGACATACCCATTGCTTATCTTTTCAAAGTATTGACCACAATTGCGACTTGCCTTTAATCACCATTTGAACCTACTCATGGTTCTAAAGTGTGTGATGTGTTACCTATTTTTTTTCATATGCATTATAGATTTATAACGGAAAATGATGAATATCATTTAACTAAAAGTTAATGGTTCTGCTAAATTTTCACTTATAACTTCCAACAAATTTTTAAACTCTTAATAATTTTGTCTTAGGTTTTGAAACAGTTACTGCAACAAATAGTAAAAGTGTATCTTTCCAATATTTTTAAATTTCTCTTTGAATTGACATAAAATATATCTAAAAACAGTATGATACCTATACTTTTTAAAAATAAAACTTATTTGCATCTTGTAATATAAAATTAAACAAGTAATAGGATAAAAACTTTCAAAAATTGATTAGTTGTCATTTTAAGGGTCTCTAACATGTTCATTAAAGCATCAGTTATTTCCCTATTAGATTTTCAGAATCTTTAGGTTGGGTATTAAAAAATTGGGTTATTGCTTTTCAAAACCCTCACATGATTTCAACATTAGATATGCTGAATTCCAACTAGTATTAATATTGCTTTATAATTATTTCTTCTTAATCTCATTTGTTTACACATTTAATGATATACTTGTAAATATAATGGAGATGATAAAACATAAGTAACGACAAACCTAATTGCTACTATATGATTTTTAGCTAAACTCAAATGGTCTTGTACTATTAAATTCATTATATGATATGTACATCCAATGTGAAATAATTATCTATCAAACAGTAACTTTAAATGTTTTAACACTAATTCTACTACTTTATCAATAAATTTAGCATTGTCACATGCTAATGCAAAAATACATTTATTTATTTTATATTCATTAAATATGTTAGTTAATCTTTGATAAATTGTGATGCTAGAATGAGGATATACTCTAATGTCCTAAATGCAATTAATTTTTTCCATAACTACTGATCAGAATTATTATAATAGACAATTGTACAAAGATTCTTATGGTAGTGCCCTAAAGCCAATGTTACTATTGTAATAATGACATTTCATTATCTCATATTATCTTTGCAATTTGGATCAATGTCTTTAGAATGATAGAACCATGACAAGGGGTTCAGACCATGACAACTGATCATGAAGACCTTATATACATATTATGTGACTGTTATCAAAACGTCTATAGTTTTGATATTATTATGACCAATAATGACAGAATTATCATAATGTTGAACAATTTCAACAAAAAGTGGTAACAATTCTCACCTGCCAAAGTCATGAATATTTATGCCTATGAGTTCATCTCTCACATGTCGCTCTATCACCGAGTTACTGCCTCGCCGTTGTTATCACCTCTAATCTTGTAACCTGCAAAATGTAAAGGAATGTGATGAGTATAAAACTCAATAAATAGGGATGATCTATCCTATAATCTTAAGCCTCAATTTATCCTTTTCCTTTATTACCCAAGTTATCTTTATCTCAATCTTAGGCTATCGATATATAACTTGCATCCTAGGGAAAATCAACGTACCTACTTTTGTGACCACTCCCTAGGCAATTTTTCTCTAGGTTGGGTTGCCTAATCACTCATCATTGTTCGACGGACTCACTATCTTGGCTAAATCAATTGGACCCTCAATCCATGGACTATTTATATCTTGATAAGTTAGGGATCCTTTAATCAATAGGCTATCCATGCTTGGGTAAGTATTGGACCCCCTCAATCAATGAGCCATCTATGCTCGGGTAAGTCTTGGACCTCCCTCAATCAATAGGCTGTCTATGCCTTGGTAAGTCCTAGACCTCCAAATCAATAGGCTATCCATGCTTGGGTAAGTATTGGACCCCCTCAATCAATGAGCCATCTATGCTCGAGTAAGTCTTGGACCTCCCTCAATCAATAGGCTGTCTATGCCTTGGTAAGTCCTAGACCTCCAAATCAACAGGCTTTTTACAACTGAGGAAGTCCTAGTCACTTAATCGACTCATAATCCTAATAATGATGTATCTCTTAATCTAAGGATATCAATCATCGGACTTTACCCTATCTACGAGTATGCATAGGTTACGAGTACTCCCCTACTAGCTTAATAATCTTAATCTCTATGTCTTATAAGTATCGAATAATCTTAAATCTCAATAGGATATCTGGTCTTTATTGATATCTGATCTCTCAGAATATTCTTGGACTTATCTCAAATCCAATATATTCTTTACTAAGGATTTTCTCTCTTTTTGATCATATCTATTCTCTCCCCCGGGTATACATATAATTTTGTATTCATTTCAATAGTTTCCTTAACTATCTAATCTTTGGGAATTTCTTCTATTCATATTGAATCTTGGCCTTGGGTGTCTCTCGTATTCAAATTGAATTATTTCCATGGGTATCTAACCCTTCAGGAATCTCTCTTATTCATATTAAATCTATCCTTTATGTATCTAACCCCTCGGGAATCCTTCAACACCTTAATGAGCCTTTTATCTTAATCATATTGCAATTTTAACAATTTCTAAGTCACATTCAGCCTATGCATAATCAATTTTCATATATATATATATATATATATATATATATATATATATATATGTATGTATGTATGTATGTATGTATATATTCCTTTGAAATATGACATAACTTTAGCTGTACTTGAACATAAGAATCGATAGGTTGACATACGATTCTCGGTTAGATTTCTGGCATATATCACCAAAATTGATTAAAGTTCAGCATATTTTTCCTTATCTCACACGGAACTTTATTTCGAAACTTATGTGCGCCAGCGGAAAAAGAATTTCTTAAAACATTAAAATCGGCAGCCACAAAATTTCTTTGGCTGATTCTCGAGTGACTTGCGGCGTAATCTTTTGACTAGAAAATTAATCCGAACTCGCAACCCAAAAACATATTCAAGATTATGTGCGCCACATTCATGGGGTACCTTTCAAAAATTTGTTGGCATCCCCGAAAGGCAGATTTTCTAGGCTGAACATAACTTTGTAGACTAGCCTACAACAAATTTCTCTTTATGGGCTGGTTCTCGAGTGAGTTTCAGCCTAATATTTCAACCAGAAAACCAGTCGGGACTCACATCTTGAACATATCACGTTCAAAAGTGTGTAACACTTTCACAGGGTATCTTTCGAAAACTTATTGTTATCCTCGGTAAACAGATTTTCTTGTCAAAACATGGCCTGTCCACCAGCCCAACAGCTTTTTTAACATGCAGTTTTTTTTTTTTTCCTTTATCACAGTTGATTCTCACGGGTGAACTTCAAGCACCCTTCATCTTGTACAGCAAATTCAACACATGATCATATGCATGACGATCAAACAAGCACGATTCAAGGAAAAAATTCAAGATTAATGCAAAACAATAATCCAGCCACCTAACACTAGGAGTGGATTCGAGCCGAGCCAAGCTCGAACACAGGCAAACTCGGTTTCAGCTTGATTACTGTTCACTCAAGCCGAGCTTAACGAAAATGCAGCTCGTATTCGAGCTTGCTGGCTCACGAGCTATTCGTGAGCCTGGCTCGCAATACATACCGATTCAAGCTATTCGTGAGCCTTTTAACGAGCTGAAAATCGAGCCAAGATATCGAGCTAGGCTCACGAATGCTTAACAAGCTGAGCCATTGATCCGAGCCTAACTAGCTTTTGAGCCTAACGAGATCACAGTTTTAAAATTTAAAAATATTATTTTCGTTTAAATATTGTTTAATACATTTTCATTGTTTGTAAATCAATCTATTTATATATTTTGAGAGAGAAGAGAAAACAGTGAAGTGTGTTTATTGAAAGAAAAACCCAAACGGAGAAGCAATGTAAAAAAGCAAATGGCTTCCTCTACTTTTGATTTTCCTTTTTTTTTCTTTTTTTTTGGGTAAGTCCTTGACGCAGATTTAAATCCAAATAAAAAAATTGTATTTGTTTTTTCCTATTTCAGGGAATCAGGGGGTAAAGAGACGCAGGGTCCTGGGTATTTTTTTTTTTTTTTAGTTTTAATTTATTACTAAGTAATATATTGTCATTGATATGGTTGAGGACATGGTTCTCTTGAACAAGTGCTTTCTATTTTGGTTGCACAACTTTTTTTCCGCACAAATGAGGATTTCCATTTTCCAGAGAAACAAACAAGCAACCCAAAAGAAGATTTTCTATGGGCTGTCTATACCTCCCTTTCAAAGCTTTTAGAAATTCTGATTCTTTCTCTAGAATGGTTTTATTTACAAATATGTCTAAGTCTTCAGTAAAATACCATTAAGAAACTTGCAGCAACACTGGTGAAAATACAACGCTAAGCCGGGCATGGTCAGAAAGAGAGTAGTTCTCCGGCCAGAATCCTAAAGGCTGGTTGATATATGAATCATATGAATCATAGAAGAAATAGATCAATATTTTCCAAAATTATAATACCATACACAAAGTCAATGAGTAATTAATACATAAAACTGAACAAGATTAACATTTGCTGCAAACATGCAATGACCTTATCAACATCTTCACTGATCTCACACAAGGCCACAACAGACAGCAAACACCCACAAAGCCTATCATCCGGTTTAACTCCACATCCCACAGAGACATCAAACACTCTCACCAAATCATCAATCCTCCTAGCCTTACCCAAACACTGAATCAAACAATCCAAACCCCACCACATTGATCTCAACCCCCTGCTCATGCATCTCTTCAAACAAATCCATTGCCTTGTCAACTTTCCTTCCACTCCCATATATGTTCAGCATTGCCGTGCAGCTATAACTATCCGGCACGATTGCATCATAGGAGCCTGCATGAAGAGGTACTGCAAAAAAATTAATACAAAAGTCATCAATATGCTAGATGTTGAATAATATGATTTTTTATGTTGGATCTTAAGATCATACCTCAAATGACTTTCCCAACCGTTCATATTCGAGCATGCTCAGGGCAACTTCACAGCTCTGTGTAACAATATGCTCAGGATCCCTGGCAAATTCCTCAAGAAGTGCCACACTGTGGTCATCTGCAAGTGTGCCCCATATGTAATTTTAATTACGTAATGAAACAAAAAAAATGTTTGATGTTCAATAAGAAGCTTCAGATTTAAAGCACACGCACATAACAAAATAACTCCAATGAAAGAGAGAGCTTCAGTGAAGAAGAATGTTACTGGAAAGGACAATTTATTAAAGAGCCAAAAATATTTCATCTGCAACAACAAGTTTCTTGAATACATAAAAAGCATCCAGAAAATAATACAAGAAAATTGTACTTCATATTATGCATGCGGTAAGAAAGTTATTGATTTGATTTACTTCAAATATCAATAAGTTGTTTTCCAAAAACAATAGACCACTGATGCGAGCATCCTGCTGGATCGGACATTGACCTTCAGTATAATAATTATAAGCAAGTGATATCAATCATCATAACTAGACACCTCTCGATATGAAAATCAAGTTTTAGCCTTAATAAGTTTTGTTGTCAAGGGCCACAACTTTTACATGATAGAACACTAATACTAACTGTAAGTTCCACACAACTAATGATTTGTCCCACTATTTCCTAGTTAATCATCAAGTTCAGAGAATGCATCATGCACTCAACCAAGAAAAAAAAGTACCAGAAAAAAAATCAAGTAATAATACCTACCAGCAATGGAACCAAGAGCTTCATGTCTGACCATGGGATGCTCCTTCAAATCCCTGAGTACATTACAAAGCGCAGCAGACGCAGCTTTGTTTTGCAATTGCCCCAACACGTAAGTAACCTGCATGCCACCACAAACATAAACATCTAGCTTTCTTTGGCTTTGGAACATTTACAGTCTCGTCCACCTTAGGCTTATCAACCGACTCTGTTCCCCTCTTCCTGCAAGGAATTACAGTTAGCTGAGAATTGCCACTTGGTGAGCCAGATAACTCAGATGCGCTTGATTGGATGGCTAATAGTGTAGTTCTAGCAGCTTTGATCTCTGCTTCTTTCTTTGTTCTTGCTGCAGCGCCAATATACTGAATGCCTCCAATTTCAACAGTACATGAAAAATGAGGCACTCGTCCTGGTGCTTCATCCTTTTGGCACCGATACATTGGAATAGCATAGTTCATCTTTTGTGCATATTCCCGAAGTAGATTTTTGCATAAACCTGTTTCATGCTGAACCAAACACCCAAGAAAGTAGGTTAGCAGTGACTCAGACAAAAAAGAAACACAATTGGCTTCCTTAAGAAACAGAAGGAAAAGAAAGGCTTATGATAAACATCAAAAATAGGCATAGCATATGATTTTAACAAAGTTAAGCCTGTAATATCTCGAACAACTAAGCATCTGATGTCAATAAATTTCAATCTGAAGGCATCTGACCATACAAACATATGGCATGCATATCTAGAATGCAATCACACGCTGTTCAGGCTTAGGGTTTTGCGTACAATATAAGCTAAAAAGTGAATTATGAACATAAAGAATATTTTCAATTTGAATACCACCAATAACTACAGTTGTTAATTCAAATCTGCAAATTAGATATATATACTTACAACAGGGTGGGAGATGGAAGGATTCACTTGACCAAGTTTTGCTAATTCCATAAGTGCAACTTCAGCAGCTGACTGCTCCGCTGCCTTACGATTAAAAAAATCAGGCAAAGATTCATATCTGACATCATTCACTACCACAGCAGATCTGAATGAAGGCTCATGAGATGGGCCTTCCTTAGTAGTCTCATAAACAGGCGTTTGAAGTCCCATTTTCTGAGCGTATTCCTGTAATCGACTCTTAAATACACAACAATTTGAAACACCTGCCATACAACGCTAAATAAGTTAACACCAATAATAATAATATTCTCAGTGGGCTGCATTTATATTGCATAAAGCAAGACTTTATTCAGAACCAATTCGTTCAAGTGGTATACGAATGAGATAAAATCTGTTCAGCTGAAAAATAATTTCCACAAATATGATCAAAATACAATAATATCATCAAAATATACGGGTCCGTAAGCTCTTCTACAATATTAATTTCCAAAAAAGCTTAACATAAATATATATAAAATCTCTAATTGCAATGCCAAAAAACACAAAAAGAGCTTCCTAAATATGCAAAACATAGCGAATTTTGTACAAAACAATCTATCATCAACCCTAAAAATAAATATCTACCCAGGAAAATAGACTTAAAAAAAAAGAATAATTTTACCCTAACTCATATAACAGTAAGAATTCAGGGAAAGATAGGGATCACCTGAAATATGAATAAACTAACTCTTTTCAAATGTATGGTTGCCTAACGAAACCCCCAATTCAGAAACCCTAATTCCAAAGTTAGGGTTCAATCAATTTAAGCCAAAAACAAAAAAATTGAAAGTGAAAAAATGGAAAAACACAAACCTGAAATATATTTCTGTCGTCCACGTCATCGTCGTTGTCAAACTTCTTGCCGTAGAACTCCCGATCGCTGGAATCTTCTATTGGCACGTCAGAAGACTTGAACTAAAACGCCTGAGAAAACCCTGTCAACAGAGAAAATAGGCCGAAACTTCAGATTGCGGAGGGCTGTACTCTGGAACTAGAACTGGAGAGCAGCTACACACACTTGGAGTTTGGAGGAGAGCTTTACGTGACTGGAAAACATAAACAAGTCACAAGTGAATGAAATTAGCCTAATGAAAGAAGCTTCTTATTTAACCAAATACGAACTAATCGGCTAGCACATTGGCTCACGAGCCAAGGCGAGCTGATCAGCTCGCGAGCCTTAACGAGCACTGGCTCGCGAGCCAAAGCGAGCTGCTCAACCTATAGTTCATGTTTGGGCTCGAGCTTAGTTTCTCTGAAACTTGAAGCTCGAGCTCAGGCTCGGGCTCGTTGAAACCTAGCTCGTTTCGGGCTCGATCGAGCCGAGCTCGAGCAGGCTCGGCTCGAATCCACCCCTACCTAACACTCATCCAAGTCATGCAAATACACCACAAAGTTTCTTGCCATTTTCATTACTCAAGAACCGGACTCCAGCACTAAACTTTATGCAAACCGTGGTGATCGAATCCAATATTTCAAGAATCTAATGTACAACATGCAAGGATGGCATAGCACATGCAAGCCATTAAACCAATCCAGGAAAATTCATGCAAATCGCCATTAAAATCAAGTCGCAATATCCATACAAAATATGTTGATCAACACAAAATTCACGTAACAAAGCAAATAAATATGAAGGCAACACATGGAAACAAAAGTCCAGCATTTCTCCACCGCTTCACAGCATACAAGAATGAGCGGATTGGCACACCACAAGGTTCATGCCCAGAAACCGAGAGGACAGCATCGTCACATGCAATTTTATCCAGCAGGGTCGGAAAGGCAGGGTTGTTTTCTTCCTCTTCTTCAAGGTTCTTTGGCTGTCGAAAATTGATCTCCAAGGCCGTCGGAATCTTCCTCTTCCACCTGCTGTCTCTTCTCCCTCAAATTCTCTCTCTTTCACGGTTTGAGTTCCAACCAAATTCATGGTGGAAGTTGGCTTAAGTAGTTGGGAATCCTATTTTGTTTTAGCTCTTTTTATTTCCTTTTTCTTTTGTTTTCATTTTTTTTAATTCCCAAATGCATGGGCCAGTCATGAGGCTCAAACAAGGTCCAATATTTCTTTGCGGCTCAGTCAAAATTCTATTTTTGATTTCGACTTGGATTTGATCCAAATTCAATTTGAACCCAAAATTAAAATTATGGAGAAAAAGACACTAATACCCTTAAAACATACTTGATGGTGTTACATTCTACCCTTCTTATTCAAAATTTCATCCTCGAAATTTGACTTGAATAGCTCTCAGTAGCAATCTCTCATATCCTATTAAACCTCCGAAATAGCCTGCTTGACTTGCTGATTTCTCCAAGCAACTTTGACCAAGGGAATTTAGTTGTTTTGGAGCTCTTTCTTTTTTCTATCCAATATCTTCACTAGACTATCTTCATAGACACGGTTTTTGGTCAACTCTCACTTTTCTATTCTCAGCACCTAACTCGTGTCTCTCACCTATTTCTGAGACATGTGCCATTTTCTGGATGCAATCCATACGTGCTGATAAGTCAAGTTTATAAGCTACTTTACTGATCCTTTCTAAAATCTTAAATGAGTTGATAAATCTTGGTCGAGTTTTCCTTTCCTAAAACCTCAGCACATGTTGGTAGGGAGCCATTCTAACGAGGACTGGATCTCCTATGACAAATTCAAGGTCTTTTCTTCTTTTGTCTATGTAATTCTTCTGACAAATTTAGGCTTATTTCATTCACACTCTGATCAACTGAGCATCCTCAATAATCATTTCACTCATTGCGAGCTCCAAGTGACTGCTTAAAAGTAGCTCTTTCACCCGAATCATCTTAGTAGGGAGGTGACTTACATTTTTTTCCATATAGAGCCTTGTAAGGTGCCATATTTATCATTGCCTAATAAATATTGTTATAGGCTAATTCTATTAATGGGAAAATCTCAACCTAGGTGGCCCTAAGATCCATACAGTAGGCTCGAAGCATTTCTCCTATAATTTGATTTGTCGCCTCTGTGTATCCATTTTTCAAGAGATGATATGCAATATTAAAGGCCAAACTTGTGCCAATGATCGTTGTTGACTCCTTTAGAACATGGATACAAATTAAGTGTCACATGTAACACTCGGACTCAGGTATGTCAGTAAACACCACTTCTAAAATTACTCCTAGAGTTGATTTTATAACTTGTTGTTTAAAGAAATTGTAAAAGAATTATAAAACATTACTAAATGAGCAATAATTTTCAAAAGGGGTAAAATGATCATTTTAGAAGGATTTAAGAGACAAAGTGAGAATGTAAATTGAATGACACACTTGAAATTATATGGTGGTGCTAAGGGTTTTTGGTAAATGGCTAAGGATAAATTAGTCATTTTTGAAAAAGATTAAGGGTAAATTAGTCCAAAAAGCTTATAAAACCAACCAACTATTCATGTTCTTCTTCCTTGGCCGAGAATCTCCATAATTTTCGCTAAAGTTTTCCTTCAAGCAAAAATTCATCAAAAAACCTAGTTAAACCACCTAATTTCCAGAGCCTCCAGTTATAAAAAGTGTAGATCTACCAATTTTGGTAAGTTCTAAGGTAAAAAATTTAACTTTTAAGAGATGTCAAGTTTAGGGTTTTGATGGATGATTATATTTTTGGTTGATTAAGGTTGCTAGGAAGAAGAAAAGAAGGAGGATAAGCTTAAATCACCTAATTAGCAAAGAAAATTTAAGAATTTCATACTTTACAAACTTGAAGTAACTTGAGTTAGGTTATTTAAATAACTTTTAGTTATATAAGTGTGTAAGGTATTAGAATTAAGGTGATTTATGCTTAAAAGGATAAAAAAATTCTTTAAGATTCATAATGTAATTTTTGGCCATAAAGGTATTTTAGACATTTCATATTCCTAGGGTTAGCTTTGTGGATTTTGTGTGTTGAATATATGAGAAATGATGAATTGATAAAAGAATTTGCATTAAGGGTAAGCATGTAATTTTATCCATAAGGTTAATTTTTGCTTAATTATGTGCATAAGTGGAATAACCTTTATTCCCATAAGGGCAAAAATATCAATTTATGTGATGTAGGTTAATTTTGCTTAATTATGTGCATGATATATGTAAAAAAAACCATTATAATAAATATGTATAATCGTATAGAATGCATGAGATATATATAAATGCATGAGAAAATAATCTGATGCTCGATGAGGCTTGAAAAGAATAAGGAAAAATAATGAATAGACATAATTCATGTTATGGTTATACATGTATACATGAGGAATCCTAACATATGCATGATTTCAGAAAAATAAAGATAGAGAAAAAACATTTTCTAAGTTATGCATGTTTTCAAAAAAATAGAAAACAAGTGTTTTTGGCTTTATAATGACTTATATGATACAGGAAAGCAGAAAACATACTTAAAATTCTTACACGCGAGCTTACTGTATGGATAGCAAAGAAAGATATCAGTTGTACTGTATGGACAACAAAGAAAGATATTAGTTGTACTGTGTGCACAGCAAAAGAAAGATATTAGTTGTACTGTGTGGACAGCAAAGAAAAAAATAATAGAGAAATATGTGTGTAAGAGAGGATTGTACCTTGTATGGCGACTGCAAGTACTGTCTTATGTAGTCTAGACCGATCAATGAAAATATTTGACAAAAAAAAAAAAGAGAGAAAGAATTAGCAAATATTTTATAAAAGTCATTTGCATTAGAATCATGCATGCAAGCCTATGTGGCTGATAAAGAGTTGAGATAGATGTACGATCAGAAAATAGAAAAGTCATGACACTCATACATGTATAAATCATAACAAGTGAATTATATTTGCATAGTAAGGAAATGAATAAATGGGTGAAAGAAGAGAATTATGATATGTGTTTAATGTGTGTTCCGTGTCAATTATTTTGTATATGAATAGCCCAGACACACTGAGTATCGAAGAGACTAATACTGATATAAAATGCTTTGAGTGTTGAGTATGATTTTTTTATTGAGCCATGGTCACTCACTCCGTTTAATTTAATATTTTACAGGTAAAGAGTTACATTAAAGGTTCTCGAGGAGTACTAGTGAAACATAAGGTTAAAGGAGAAAGACACCATATTTTGTTGATTTATATGTTTTTGATGTATATATAAATATATGCATAAATATATACTTGATATAAATATTGGTGGATAAGTATATATTTTGTTTCCTATATTTATATATGTGATCATATATATATATATATATA
Organism: Mangifera indica; assembly: GCF_011075055.1. Taxonomy (NCBI): domain Eukaryota; kingdom Viridiplantae; phylum Streptophyta; class Magnoliopsida; order Sapindales; family Anacardiaceae; genus Mangifera; species Mangifera indica. Next base: position 630,476 of record NW_025401096.1, on the reverse strand, counting down.
TATGGCTAGCCATGGAAATTAGTTATAAAGTTCTGTGGGTGGAAATTTTTATGATGGTTATTATTATGTACTTATTTTGTTAATTGTGATTAAGTTGATAAAAATCTAGTTGGTTGGTAGGACTGGTTTGTATGAATTGCTAATTAGGAGTGTTACAGGGCATAGTTAAAAAAAAAAATTTCCCGAGCCCTAAAAAATAAGGGAACTCTTGCTGTTTTTCTGTAACACACCTATTGGTTAGGAGAGGTTACATCACAATTAGAGGCTATCATGTTAGGTACCCTTTATAATCTGAGTACTTTTCAGACGTAAACCTATCCTAACTGATTGGTAGAGATAATATCCTTGATTGACAAGAAATGCACTAACTTAGTTAATAATTTAGTAAATCAATCTACGATCTCCCATATCATATTATACTCCTTCTAAATTCTCAGGAGTCCAAATATGAGATCCATCAAGAAGTGCTCCCATTTCCACTCAACTATGCTCAAATGTTATAGTAGTTCTGATGGTCTCTAATGTTTAACCTTAACTTATAGGTATGTGAGATATCTTGCTATGAATTCACCCACATCTTTTTTTAGGCCAAACTGTTAGAAACTCTTCTTTAAATTTTGGTACATCTTACACTCCCAATGTGGGTCTTGTAAAGAGAATTATAAGTCTTAATTAGAATCTACTATCTCAAATCGAATATTTGAGGGATGCATACATGGCCTCATAATTTCAAAATCATATTTTTGGCCTAAAACGCGATCTCGAGGCCATTCACTAATTTTTCTCTCTAATTTTTCCACATTACTCATGCTCAACCTAAAGAGCTTGGATTTTATTAGTATGAGTTGAACAAATCTCCAATCTTGCCAGTGTATTATCACTATCACTATCTTAATCTACTATTTGACTATTTCTTATTGCAACTCTCTGTATGTATCTCTACCAATGAGACTTACCTGCTTAGTGCATCAGTTATGACATTGGCTTTTCTAGGGTGGCATCTTATCTCATAGTCACAATCCTTGACTAGCTTTGACCACCTCCACTATTGCATGTTCAACTATTTCTGTGTGAAGAAATGTTTTTGGCTCTTATGATCAATGTAAATTTGTGTTTCACACCATACAACTAGTATTGCTAGATCTTCAAGGCAAAAACTATAGTTGTTAGCTCTAACTCACGTGTGATGTATCTATTCTCATATTCCTTTAAATATTTCAAGGCATATGTTATTGTTCGACCTCACTACATTAGAATTGTTCACATACTGTTGTCTGAAGTGTTTATAAAGACATCAAACTCCATACCATTTTCTGGTAGTATGAGGACATAAGTTGAAGTCAATCTTTTTTTAAATCCTAGGAAACTTTCCTTATAAGCCTTTGTCTATTGAAATAGAGTCTTTTTCTTCGTTAGAGCCTTAAGTAGTCTAGCTAATCTTGCAAACCCCTTAACAAATTTTTTAATACCTAGCCACTTCTAAGAAGCTTCTCACTTTAATTAGTCAAACTAATCATCAATCTTGGGTAGTGGATACATATTCTTTATTATCACTTCATTAAGCTCTCAGTAATCTATCCACATCTTTAGAGACCTATAAAAGAGAGTGACTCGATCAAATGAATCCATGATCCAATAATTTTGGAGCTGTTTTTTAAACTCTTGTAGCTTAGTTAAAGTCATTCTATACACATTTTCAAAATCGATGTTATGCTTAGAGCTAGTTCTATACTAAACTTTATTTCTCTTTTGAGCACTAACTCTGATAGCTTATCCAAAAAAACATCTAAGAAATCTTGAATGATTGGTAGATATTTCAAATCAAGGGTTCTCCATCTTGACAACGCCCACTACATGAGCTAGAAATCTCGTGTATCCTTTTCATAACACCTCTTTTGTTTTCGTGAAATTTATTATCATACCACATAAGTGCTCCTTATTGAAGCTATACATTTCACCATCTCTAATGGTGAACTTGACTTTCTTCCTTCTGTAGTCAATCTTAGCTCTATATATCCGAAGGATATTTATCCCATTCTTTTATTGTCAATTGCTTTCCAAAATCACTTTCTCTTGTCATGTAAGGTTTGTCTCTCCCCTTACTCGAATGACATGTACTAATTATCTAGAACTTACATGGTGACATGTCTCTATATTAATCTTTGATCTCATCATTCCATATCAATTAGACTAAAGGGATTCTATCCTCGGGACAAGTTACTACTTTCTATAAGGTTATCTTATTACCTTATCTACGATTATCAACCTATGTCACTCATACTTCCTCACAATAACCAATTCTCTAACATATCCTATTTCATTCACGTTCAATAGGTGGTATCTTAATTTTTTTTCCATAGGACATCTCTCTTTATCACATGCCCTTTTGTGGTATCTGGGCCCTAAATGTGTTTCATAGGTCTCTGTGTCCCATTGTCACCCAATCACTTAAAATCATAGTTCTATTCGTATAGTGATTTTACATCTCATGGATACATTTTCTAAGTCCTTACGTCAAGCCTATCAATCATCTTATCTAGGGCTCAATCCTATATCACCTAGTGTATATGCCTCTTTTCTTAGATCAGATGGACCCTTAATCCCATCATATGTTGGTAGTGCTTGCACTAACTCATTCTTATCTCTAAAAGCATTTTGATGTTGTCTCAACACTTTACAGACATTGGATATCCTTAATCATTCAATGTGAGAGGGGTGATCCTCAAATTTTTGTAGAGAGGCATCCAACAATATACCCTTCTCTAGCAACATACCTTTATAAGGAATATGACCTAAAGGGACGTGCACTGCTTGATTTTTTAAGTAAAAACAACGAAACTTAAAAGCATATAATTAAGAGCATGCAAAAAGATGTCAACTGGTTAAATACTTTAAATACAATAAAATCCTTCATTATTACAACATAAATGTATGAAAGTAACTGAGAACCTTTACAACGCATAAATGGAAGCAAAAACAGATATATGAGATCATTTCTAAAAATGACAATTTAGCTCTTGCTCTTATGTAGCAGTTTGGTTGGACCACTGATTCCCTCATATGCCCCTCTACTCGCCTCTACCTGTAAAACCACAAAATAGAATGTGTGAGTTAAAACACTCAGTAAGCTAGTGACACCTTAGTACTCTGTAAAAAACATAAAACTAAAATCCTAGTGTTCTATTGTTAAATATCCTTATAGTTGAAACAAATGTTTTTCGGCTCTTTGTCTTGCCCATCTATTTATTTTTAACATCCTTGTGCCTTGTATACATAGGACACTTTGTGTGGCTACTCAACATTGCGCCTTGCACACATGCCATACGACATATTGGGCTAACTAACTATGATAACTTATATAACACATAAAGCTGATAAACTTGACATTCCCACATCCTAAACTAAAATCATAACTCAAGCAAATGTATTACTTTAACTTAATTCAGGTATAAAAAGCTTACAATGATAGACGAGCAGGAATGGTTAACGTTGCATGAGGTACTACTTTCTAACTTGCTTGCTTATGCACTTGTTAGACACACTAGAACGTAACACCTTTCTGGGTTCTAAAATCATGCTCTAATACCATAAACGTAATACCCTCTTCCGATAACATATCCTTACACGAAATATGACCTAAAGAGACATGCACTGCTTGATTTCTTAACTAAAAATAGCGAAACTTAAGAGCATGTAATTAATTCACTTATAATTAAAAGTGTGCAGAAAGGTGACAACTGGATAAATACTTTAAATGCAATAAAAACCTTTCATTATTACAAAATAAATGTTTAAAAGTAATTGAGAACCTTTGCAATGCATAAATGGAATAAAAAACATATATATGACATAATTTCTAAAAACGAAAATCTTGCCTTTCGCCCTTATGTAGCAGCTTGGTTAGACTGTTGACTCTCTCCTATGCCTTTCTACTCGTCTCTACTTGTAAAACCATACAATAGAATGTGTGAGTGAAAACACTCGGTAAACTAGTTACACCTCGATACTCTACATAAAACATTAAATATCCTTGTGGCTAAAGCGTGTGTTTTTTGTCTTTTTGCCTTGCCCATCCATCTATTCTCAACATTTTTATGCCTTGTCTACATAGGCCATCTCACACATATTGGTAAAGTTTAAGCTGATCTTGACATCTCTTATACCCTAATAAAAATAAATGACACCTTATGTGTCTACGTAACATCATGCCTTGAGCATGTGTCATATGACTTATTAGGTTAACTACTGTGATAACCTGTATAACACATAAAGCTAATAAACTTTGCATTCTATTTGTGAATCTCAGTATCATTACAACTTGACACTCTCTTGCCCTGACATAAGTTATCCACAAAAGTTATTAAGGCCTTAGCTAAGATTGGTATATCTGATGCCCTAGTGAAAACATAAAACACTTTGCTTCTAACTATCTATCGTGGCTTGTGATATGCCACACAATTTACTAGGCTAGATGTCTAAGATACCTTAGTCACACGGGAAATAATCTAATAGTAGTCTTTTCCCTTATCATATAAGCTAATTGAAAATATTGCCTAAACCATCTTGGGGTGGCTTATACTATGAGTACATATATGATGCTTCTTACTAACCACATGAGAAAATATCTGGGAAGCTACAATTCTTACTATGCACACTTGAATAAACTGAGTGGCTATATACTTTGGTACTAAGTGCATGATGTATCTTATAGGTATCTAGCCCTGTTGCTTTCATGAATCTTGCCACTTACATACACAATTGGTGGTTATTCAGATGTGAACCATTTTCCTTGACTTCTGTAACTTTTGACCTGGATTTGACTCAGTCATAGTCATATGTCCCCTTTTAAATAGTCAGATTCCTCTTTTATCTCTAGATATTTTAACTTATCTTGTTAAGGTCTTTTATTCTCTTTCTTTTTTCTTCCTCATCCTTACACTTAGCTTAGAGGTAAAATAGTCTTTTCTTTTTACTAAAAATATCTTATGTGACGTTTCTTACCTTTTCATTCTTGTAACCTTCACTTAGTCCTGCATAGGTGTACTCTTACTTTATTTTCTGATGTTTCTCCTTGGGCTAAACATGAGAGTATACTTAGTAAGGAATGAGCATTTCTCTGATTTGATTCTATTTTGTCAATCTTTTTTCTACATGTTCGTCTATTTTTAGAAAGTTATATATAGGCGTGTGTCCTATACTACATGACCGTGTATGTCTTTCCTCAAAACAAGCATGAGAAAATTATGAAATTTCCTATTTATTTAAAGGACACATAGACATGTATGAGACCATACATGATCGTGTGTCATGATCTGGAGTCATAAACTATCCTTTTCTTACTCTGTTCTAACTATCTTCTGGCGATTCAACATATATAAAAGCATACAAATATGCCTTTTAGCACTGTAAATTAGGTTATTATATTTATACACATAAAAGAATGCTTAATCAGTCAAATTAACATGTTTAACAATCTTATATATTAAACTAACGAGATTTGCACACATACACATGCCAACACGATTGACATTAACAACAAATCTTCAGAAATTCAAAGGCATTACCATATATTTATCTATATTTAGTTATACAAATAAATTCATGGTTCCAATATACATTAGTAACCAGCCAAAACTACTAATAAACCACAAGCAATACATATGTATATCTAGTAACTTTGTTGTTACCATGATAGTCGATCTTGCAACATGAGAATGCTACATAAAATTATATCTTACACTCTTAATGGTCGTTATAAGTCAAATGGACAAGTTGCAATTCTAGATATGATTTGGATATATTATGGGGTAAACAACATATGGATTGACATAGTTAGATGGTTAATCAGTTAGATTTACTTCATAAGACATAAAAGAGAAGAAATTTACTTTAGGAAGCTTATTTCCTTTATTGCTCAACAATTGGCATATGATTTGAGTAAAGAGGAGCCCAACCATAGAAAACCTTTTAAAGATAATATACCTTTCACTGCTTAGTCATTGATAAGAATAAAGATTATGAAACCAAATGACAAAGAGGGTACAAGTTTAATGAACAAGAAGGAAAAGCTCTAAATCAATAACAACCTCCTTCAAAACAAGAATAAGAATAAGATCCATTTCCTTCAGCATAAGAGATTGAAAATCAATTTGAGGTGAATTATGTTCAAGCGATCGACATTCTAAAGTCTAGTTGCAGACCAAAAAAGAGGCATCATTTGAACGATGAATATAAGGGAACCATTTAGGGCTAACTTACCAACATGATGAGATTCATAGGCAAGGGTTTTTAGTCACTCTATCTCAGCATGAAAAAAATTCATTAAGGGATTAATAGGCAAGAAAAGAGGATTAATGGCATAAGTTCTATGGTCACTACTATGGATGCTTATCATTCGACATCCTTTTAACAACAAGAGGAAATCTATCAGAGGCATGAGCATATTTTCCAAAGGCAGGATCAAATTATCAAAGATTAAACTCGCCTTCAATGAAAGTTTCGAGAGTGGATGGAGAGATATCGTTGATCCTATATTCATATCATGTTTTATGTCTTTCTTGCATATTTTGAGGCATATCATCATTTTCCCTTTGCATGACTACTTTGTATATAGTCAACTTATGTCTAACTTTGCTAAATGTTTTAACTTAGTTATTTTAATTGCATTTGGTGGATATTGTTAAACTTTGATGTAGATGGATATTTCGTTGATGAATATTTTGTCTAACTTTGATAAATTAATATTTTTATGATATTGTACTTATTGTCTATCTTGATGAATATTAGTGTTGCTTACACATTTGTTTATGCTTATCCTTGTTGCATATTTTGTTGATATTGGAAATATTGTTGGATATTTGGTGGCCATTGACGATATGTTAAACTTTGTTGCATTGTCTTTGTTATTGTTAACAAAAATGGGAAGAGTGAGATAAAATAAGAGGAACTATGCCAACTTTTCTTTTGAAACTTGTTAAATATATTGGTAAATGAGTGTAAAAGAAAAAGGGAGTTATAACTTTTAGAAAGGGGGTGCTTACAATGCATTTTTCAAATTTGACTTCCTTTGATAAATGGACAGTGTTAAAACATGACAAGTTGGACAAAATGCTTAAAATGCAAGAATTGAATGAGGAATGTCTGGTACTCATGGATTAACAATTAGTGCTAGCTAAATTTCCTCTCAACAGTCAAGTCATTCATTGCTCGTTCATCAAGTTAGTAATGCTTCTAGAATTATGAAAAATTTCATTTGGTCTAGAACGATCGATATTAATTTTATACCGATCGATCAATACCAATTTCAAGCATGGAACAAGATAATTGCTTAGCACAAGACGCATTCCTATCAAGTCAATCCAGTCAAAGTCAAGAGCAAAACAAACCAAAGTCAACATTTTAGTATCGACTATTTATACACTTGTACAAATCATTCATAGTGCAAAACTTACTTGGTATTTAAGTCATTTATCAAGTCATTGCATTCCCTCTTAACCCTTTTAGAATTTTTTAAGAACAAGGTTGAAAGAGCATGAACGATTAGTATGTCAAGTTGTACCGATTAGTACCAAATGTTGGGAGCATTTATTATTGACCATTAGGAGCTCTGACCAAAGTTGACCTTTAGCCATAAACGTTAGTATCGACGTTCCAAAGAGATGTCTCAATCGTTCATGCACAGATTTTTAGAGAAAAATGTCTTTCTTGACTATCAAACCTATTTTTCTTATAAATAGAATAAGATTCAAGTGGAGACAAGTTAAAAAACTTATTGAGCAAACTCCAAGCTAGTCCTTCTTATTATTATTGTATAACATCTCTCTTACCAAGCTTACATTCTAATTGTTAAGAGAACTAAGTGTGTCTCAATTGTATTTCTAGCTTTAGAAAGGCATTATACACAAAAAATTCTTTGTAATCAAATAGTGAGGGTAAAATCCCTAAGAAACTAAGTGTAAAAAGACTTTCGAATTGATAGTGGTACTCTAAGGTAGTATACTTGGAGAAGTGGATATAGGAAGCTTGTAAGAGAGAACTTTGAACTACTCTAAACTGAACATTCTAAATGTTGCTCATTCATTTTTGTTCTCTTTAATTGTTTGGTGTTTATTGCATTAATTGTTTGTGAGATAAATTTTTTTTTGTAAACCTATTCACCCGCTTTCTAGGTTCTTTTGTCCATTTTACAAAGGTTTTAAAATGATAAAGACAAGTGATTGTTAGAACATATTAGGTCACAGTCCATGAACTGATGAATTGGCCATTAAATGTCATAAAATCGACATCCCTAAGTAGAAGCCCAATTCGATAGATTGTAGCATGTTTATGCTAAATTTCATCAAATATGTTGTGCTAGGGTTCTCTTGACTTTAGTGTGAAACATATAGCAATGTTAAGGAGTCGAATGGCTGCTAGTATATACAATAGGTGTGCAATGGATAAGTGTTTATAGGTGGTTATTAATTTTTTATATGTTTTTATGTGTTATGTAAATATTTTGTAGAACTATAACATTGTTCAAGTTTTTCATGATTTGGGTAAAATGGATTGTTAGATAAATGTCTTTAGAATGATTGAACCATGATGAGGGATTCAATGCATGACAATTGATCATGAAGACTCTATATGCAAATTATGTGACTATTATCAAAACATCCATAGTTTTTATATTACCATGACCAATAGTGATAGAATTATCATAAATTAAATAATCCTATCAAAAGGTGGTAATAGTTCTCACATGTCAAGGTTGTTTGTTGACACATGATTGAATATTTGATCGAATATATAGAATGTTAAAACCCACATTCTATATAGATCTAATCAAAATAAATTGTAACAATTTAAATCTTAGTTATATTGGCAGATGGCATAGGTGATTAGTGTGGCATGTGAAACTCATTTGCTAGTACACTTAATCTAATTTATATGGTTAGGTGCCTAAAATCTAGGCTTTGAAACCAGTTGTAACACCCCAACTCGAATATTCTATCTTTCAGGGTAATATGCTACTAAAATCTACTATGCATGAATGTAATACCCTCAGATACATTTTAGGGGCATTTATGTCTTTTGACCATGTTTAGAGATATTTCATAGTTTAAATATAGATATATATATTAACATGTATGTGTGTGTTTTTAGATATATATATATATATATATATATATATATATATATATATATATAAAGAAATAAAACAAAAAAAACAAAAAATTGAGATAAAGCTTAGATATATAGAGAGAAAAGTCAAAAAAGGCATCTCATACCCTTTTTTCCATCATTCTCCCGTCTCTTCCATAAGGAGGCAGCTTTCCTCTTGCTTTTGCTGTGCTTTTTGAAGAAAAGTTTGTGATTTGGAAGGCTTTTGGAAGATAAATAAGAAAGGAAAATAAAAGGAAGCATTTTTGGAGCCTTGGTAACCAAAATATCTCTTCCTTTTCCCTTTACCTATGTATATATATATTGGATGCATGTTATATGAATATGTTAGTATGTTTTGGTATTGATTTAAGGTGATTTTGGTGATAAAGGAAACAAAACAAAGAGAAGGGAGCCAACTTGCAAAGATTGGCTTGAAACAAGGTAAGGGGGTATCAACCTTGATATGTTGTATGTTTTAGGCTTTTGGTTCCTTGGATCTATGTTATAAATGATGATTTTGAAGTTGAGAAATATTGTTTTGCCATTTGGGATGTCTATGTGTGTGATTTTGTTCATGGTAGAAAGTTGCATAATATTTACAGTTTTGCCACTGAATTCGTCCCACGTTTTGGCTGCCTTAATTGATGAATCATGAGTGCTATTATAGCTTGTTGGAACTCTTTTTGAATTATCTTTCCAATGATATATATCTGGTATGAATTGGGGATCATTTGAACTGTTAAACATTGTATGAACCACAATGATTGCTTTACCAAATAAACATAGGAAATAGTTTTTGCCACTGCGTTCATCTTACGTTTTGACTGTCTTATCTAATGATTTATGAGTGCTATTATATCTTGTTGGAAAGATCTTTGAATTCTCATTTTAGTGATATATAGCTTGTATAAATTAGGGATCATTTGGATGGTTAAATATTGTATGAACCACAAGGACTGCTTTACCAAATAAACAAAGGAGTCAGTTTTTTGCCACTGATTTCATCTCACGTTTTGACTACCTTATCTAATGAATTATGAGTGCTATTATATCTTGTTGGAAAGATCTTTGAATTCTCATTTTAGTGATATATAGCTTGTATAAATTAGGGATCATTTGGATGGTTAAATATTGTATGAACCACAAGGACTGCTTTACCAAATAAACAAAGGAGTCAGTTTTTTGCCACTGATTTCATCTCACGTTTTGACTACCTTATCTAATGAATTATGAGTGCTATTATATCTTGTTGGAACGCTCTTTGAATCCTCGTTTCAAGGATATACAGCTTGTATGAATTTGAAACTGTTTGGACTATGAAATTATATGAAACAAAAGGCTGCCCTGTCCAATGAACAGGGCTATGAACAGTATTTCACAGTTTTAGAAAGGAAAAGAAAGAAAAGAAAGGAAAGGAAAGGAAAGGAAAGAAATAAGAGAAAAAGAAAAGAAGAAGAAAAGCAAGAAAAGGAATTTGGGGCTCAAGATTCAGGGGTAGTCCTAAGAGTATGGTCTGGTGAGTTATGAATAAATTTAGATGGAAGCAAATTAGTAAGATATAAGGTCTGCATGCATGTTATAAACTATGAGAGGGCACTTTACATACACCGCCCGCAGTAGGGCACGTCTTTAGTAGGACACATCCGTAGTAGGACATAGACCCATAGTAGAACATAATTCAGATTCAGAAATGGTGTAGTGAGAGAAAAGAAGAGAGCTCAAGCTTAGAAAAGTGTCAAATCTCTATAGTCAGCTTCTAGAAAGTATCAAATAGACACCAGATGGGACAAAGTATGACCCAAATAGTAAAGCAGGAACTAGATTATCCCTTCGATTTCTTATAGGGGTTATGAGTGAGGTTGAGTCCCGAGAGTGAGTAGAACAGGAAAGGAAATAGTTTACTTAATTCTTTCCCCATACTGAGTGTTCTTATCACTCACTTCCTTTTCTTTCATGATTATAGGTACAAGTGATCGAGGTAGCTGTGAGGCAAGGTCAGGTCAGCATAGGTAGATCGAACTGGAGCAAGTTATCTCTAGTTTATATTACATGCATACAGTGGCATGTTCTTATCAACTTTTGACCTTTATGAGATAATGGTACAGTTGTATATGATTACTCCACGTATTAGGATGCTTTTAGATGAGTTTTCACATGAGTATATACATCTTTTGTTCGCTTCCAGATTATCAGTTTTTTTAAAATAATTTCTAAACACTTTTAGTGATGCGTTCATGTTAAAGTATTTTAAAAAATAAAAATAGACGTTCCAGATATTAACTAGTAACATTTCTCCTTTGGTGGGTAATACTTTTAAGGAGAGATGTTACAAGTTGGTATCAAAGCATGATTTTGGGAACCCAAAAGATGTTTTCTAAAACAAAATGGAATGATCCAAAGTAACATAGGGATGGAATACCCTCCAACCACGCTGACCACCCTCGCAGCCGATCACTGTAAGTTAAGTTTTCACTTATACATGTTGAGTTTTATGGGACTAATGTGTTCATTTTCAGGACCTATAAGTCAGACACAAGTAGATCTCTCTTAGAGGAGCCAAAGTGAAGGAGCAGTCCCCCAAGTACCCTAGGGGGAACTTAGTACACAAGATGTGCGAGAGATTTTTAGAGAGATGATGAGAAAGCATAGAGGTGCTTTTACATAGGGAAGTGAGATAGCGCATACGTCGCCAACCCAGGGACATGATATGAAAGAGGTTACTTTAGCATCTACAACAGCCCCAGTGAAGACTCAGTTGTATCTTATTTTCAACCTCCCTAGTATGCACCAACCTAAAAAATTTAATGGTGCAAAGGACCTAATAGTAGCTGAAGAGTGGTTGGAATCAGTAGAAAGTGCAATGGCCCTATTTGATATGACCAATCAGGAGAGAGTGAGATATACCACCTACCTTTTCAAGTCAGGGGCAAAAATATGGTGGAACTGAGTCAGGGAGATGGTCAATGTCTCAGAGATAACATGGTCTGAGTTCAGGCGACGATTTGAGGCTGAGTACATAGACACCTATGTTACTTGTATTAGGGCCCAAGAGTTTATTAATTTAGTATAGGGGACATTTTCTATAAAAGAATATTCCACAAAGTTTAATCAATTATCCCAATACGCCCTTAAGATAACTAGTACATAAATGAGGTGTATGCAGAAGTTTCGTGTACAGGTTAGATCCAGAGATAGCCTGAGATGTTATGACAAGGGCACAGCCACCCAGGACTTATGTAGAGGCCCTCGATAAAGCTTTGGGGGTAGAGGTTTTTGTGAGGAGGAGGTTTGGTCAGACTACATGGCAAAAGGTTATACCTCCTACTGTCATGCCAGTTCCCTCGATGAGTAATGGTTCAATTTCAGCATAGAGAGACCCTCCTTCAGAGTGAGATAGGAATGGTAAACGACCTCTCCAGTTCAGAGGCATGAAAAAGAATTAGAAGAGTGGAAAGAAACAAAGAGGACCTGAGATACTAACTTGCCAAAAATATAGGAAACAACATAGAAGAGAGTGTCTAACAGGCCAAACAATTTGTTTCAGATATTATCAGCCTAGATATATTGCTTGTTTTTGTATAGCTACCCTAGTGAGAGTAGAGTAATAACAGCCAATTAGAGAGGCTACAACCAGAGCTTATATGATCACCCAAGGACCAACAGAGGCTAACCCATCAGTAGTCATAGGTCAGATTCTCTATCTTGATACTTCTATTTATGTTTTAGTTGATTGTGGGGCTACTCATTGTTTTGTAGCTAAAAGTTTGCTTAAGAGGTTAAAGTTGCAACCCGTTAGAATAGCCTAGAGGATTATGATCGAGTTGTTTGATAGGGGGTCACTCATTAGTGAGATGATACTGCTAGGACAAAGTATTATGATTCAGGGTCGACAGTTATTGGTGTACCTGATTGTGTTTAAAATGCCAGATTTTGACATGATTTTAAGGATGAACTTTTTGGGGAAATACGGAGCTGAGATTGATTGTAAAAAGAAGAAAGTGAGATTTAACCTGGACTTTGGAGATCAATTCGAGTTCGGTGAGGGTCATATCCAAATTTTGATGATTATTATGTTAAAAGCTAGTAAAATGTTAAAAAAGAGGTGTACAGAATATATGGCTCATGTAGTGAGCAAGGTTGAGTCAGGCCCAACTATTGATGAGAGGCCAGTGGTACATGAGTTTCCAGATGTGTTTCCAAGTGAGCTATCAGGATTAGCTCCCTAGCGAGAGATTGAGTTTAGTATAGAGTTGGCACCTGACATAACACCTATTTCAAGAGCACCCTATCAAATGGTCCCTGCCAAGTTACAAGAATTAAAAAAGTAACTTCAAGAGTTATTAGATCATGGTTTTATCAGACCGAGCCATTCTTCTTGGGGAGCTCCAATCCTATTTGTGAAAAAGAAAGACGGGTCTATGAGGATGTGCATCGATTATAAAGAGCTAAATAAAGTCACAGTTAAGAACAAGTACCCGTTACCCAGGATTGATGACTTATTTGATCAGTTGAAGGGATCTTTGGTCTTTTCTAAGATAGATTTGAGATCTGGTTATCACCCAAGACAGTTTTCCAAACGAGGTATGGCCACTTTGAGTTTGTAGTGATCTCGTTCGGATTGACAAATGCCCCTACGTTATTTATGGATTTGATGAACAAGGTATTCCACGACTGCCTGAATAAATTTATTGTGGTATTCATTGATAATATCTTAGTGTATTCTTATAGTCGAGAGGAGCATGAACAACACTTAAGGTTTACCCTCTAGAGATTGAGAGAGAACCAATTGTATGCCAAATTCTCGAAATGTGAGTTAGAACAGGAAAGGAAATAGTTTACCTAATTCTTTCCCTATACTGAGTGTTCTTATCACTCACTTCCTTTTCTTTCATGATTGCAGGTACAGGTGATCGAGGTAGCTGTGAGGCAAGGTCAGGTCAGTGTAGGTAGATCCGACTGGAACAGGTTATCTCTGGTTTATATTACATGCATACAGTGGCATATTCTTATTGACTTTTGACCTTTATGAGATAATGGTACAGTTGTATATGATTACTCCATATATTAGGATGTTTTCAGATGAGTTTTTACATAAGTATATACATCTTTTGTTTACTTCCAGATTTTCAGTTTTCTTAAAGTAATTTCTAAACACTTTTAGTGATGTGTTCATGTTAAAGTATTTAAAAAATAATAATAAACGCTCCGGATATTAATTTGTAACATTTCTTTTTTGATGGATAGTACTTCTAATGAGGGATGTTTCAATGAATAAGACAATCAAACTAAATTCGTAATTCCTAAATCAACATGCATAATTATCTTCTAGTCTAAATAATATCAAGTCTTTATTATAAAATAAAAATCAGCTCCCAATAAACACATAATAATTCCTAAGCATATAAAATACAATCTCGTAAATTCATGTACTAGAATTTTAAATCAAATATATTATATATACATATCTTAATGCCAAAGTTATGACTATCTATGCTTATGAGTCCATCTCTCACATGCCACTCCATCACCAAGTCATTGCCTCGCTACCATCATTACCTCTAATCTTGTAACCTGCAAAATGCAAAGGAATGTGATAAGTATAAAACTCAATAAGTAAGGATGATTTATCCTATAATCTCAAGCCTCAATTTATCCTTTCCCTTTACTACCTAAGTTATCTTGATCTCGATCTTAGGCTATCAGTATATAACTTGAATCTTAGGGAAATCAATGTACCTACTTTTGTGACCACTCCCTAGTCAATTTTTCTCTAGTTTGGGTTATCCAATCACTTATCATTGTTCAACGAACTCATTATCCTAACTAACTCAATCGGTGGACCCTCAATCTATGGATTATTTATATCTTGATAAGTTAGGGACCTTTTAATCAATAGGCTATCTATACTTGGGTAAGTTTTAGACCCCCTTAATCAATAGGCCATTTTTGCCTTGGTAAGTGCTAGACCTCCAAATCAATGGGTTATTTATAGTCCAAGAAGTCCAAGTCACTTGATAGACCTATACTCCTGGTAATAATATATCTTTCAATCTAAGGACATCAATAGTCAGACTTTACCCTGTCCACAAATATGCCTAGGTTACTAGTACTCCTATATTAGCCTAATAATCTTAATCTCTATGTCCTATAAGTATCAAATAATCTTAAATCTCAGTAGGTTGACATATGATTCTTAGTTAGATTTTAGGCACACATCACCAAAATTGATTAAAATTCAGGGTATTTTTCTTTATCTCACGCAGAACGTTATTTCAAAACTTATATGCGACAACAATAAAAGAATTTCTTAAAAAATTAAAATCAACAATTGTAAAATGAATTTCTTAGAATAATTCTCGAATGGCTTACAATGTAATCTTTTGACTAAAAAATTAATTTGAACTTATAACCCAAAAACACGTTCAAGATTATATGTGCCACTTTCATAGGGTACCTTTTAGAAATTCATGAGCATCCTTAAAAGGAAAATTTTCTAGGCTGAACATGACTTGTCAATTAGCCTACAACAAATTTCTCTTTATGGGCTAGTTCTCTAGTGAGTTACAGCCTAATATTTCAGCCAGAAAATCAATCGGGACTCGTATCTTGAACATATCACGTTCAAGAGTGTGTATGGCACTTTCATGGGGTATCTTTTAAAACTCATTGGTATCCTTAGTAAACGGATTTTCTTGTCAAAACATGGTCTGCTGACCAGCCCAGCAACTTTTTAAACATATAGTTTTTTTTCTTTATCCCAATTTATTCTTTTAGGTGAACTTCAAGCACCCATTATCTTGTACAACAAATTCAATACATGATCATATGCATGGTAATCAAACAAGCATGATTCAAGGAAAAAATTCAAGATTAATGCAAAACAATCAATAATCATATACATTACTTGCAATTTTCTCTAGCAAGGCTGGAAAGGCAGGGTTGTTTTCTTCAAGGTTCTTTTGCTATCAAAAATTGATCTCCAAGGCTATTAGAATCTTCCTCTTCCACCTATTGTCTCTTTTTCCTTAAACTCTCTCTTTCATGGTTTAAGTTCTAGCCAAATTCATGGTGGAAGTTTTTGGCTTAAGTAGTTGGCAATCCTACTTCGTTTTAAACTTTTTTTTTTCATTTTTTTTAATTCCCAAATGCATGGGCCAGTCATGAGGCCTAAATAAGGCCTAATATTTCTTTTGGGCTCAATTGAAATTCTATTTTTGATTTCAACTCGAATTTGACCCAAATTAAAATTTTGGAGAAAAAGACACTAATGCCCCTGAAACATACATACTTGATAGTGTTACATTCTACCCTATTTAGAATTTTGTCCTTAAAATTTGTCTTGAATAGCTCTCAGTAGTGATCTCTCATATCTTATTCAACCTCCTAAATAGCTTGCTTGACTTGTTGATTTCTCCAAGTGGCTTTGACCAAGGGAATTCAGTTGTTTTGGAGTTATTTCTTTTTTCTATCCAATATCTTCAATGGACTATCTTTAAATACCTGGTTTTTGGTCAACTCTAACTTCTCTATTCTTAGAACCTATTTCAAGTTTCTCTCTTATTTAAGAAGCAACGAGACATATGTCATTTTGTGAATACGATCCATACTTGCTAATAAGTCAAGTTTATTAGTTACTTTATTGATCCTCTCTAAAATCTTAAATGAGTTGATAAATCTTAGTCGAGCATTTCTTTCCTTTTAAACCTTATCACTTGTTGGTAGGGACTCATTTTGATGAAAACTCGACTCCTATGACAAATTCAAGGTCCTTTCTTCTTTTGTCTATATAATTCTTCTAACAACTTTGGGCTTGTTTCATTTTCAGTCTGATCAACTGAACATCCTCAATAATCTTTTCAATCACTAGAGGCTCTAAGTGATTGCTTAAAAATAGCTCTTTCACCCAAATCATCCTAATAGAGAGGTGACCAACATCATTTTTCCATATAGAGCCTCGTAAGGTACCAAATTTTTCATCACCTAATAAATTTTGTTATAGGTGAATTCCATCAGTGGCAAAATCTAAACCTAGGTGGCCCTATGATCCATACAAAGGCTCGAAGCATTTCTTCTATAATTTGGTTTGTCCTCTCTATGTGTCTGCTTCTCAAGGGATGATATGCAGTAGTGAAAGCCAAACTTATGTTGACTCCTTCATAACATGGATACAAATTAAGTGTCACGTTTGAAGGCTATCATGCAAGGTACCCCTTATAATTTGTCTACCTATCAGACATAAATTTGTCCCAACTAATCAATAAAGGTAGTATCTTTGATTGACAAGAAATGTACTAACTTAGTTAATAATTTAGTTAATAGGTTTACAATCTCCCATAACAAATTATACTTTTCCTAAATTCTTAGGAGTCCAACTATGAGATCTATTAAAAAGTGCTCTAATTTCCACTTAGGTATGCTCAAAAGCTATAACAGTTCTTATGATCTCTAATTTTTAGTCTTAACTTATTAGGATTTGAGATATCTTGTTATGAAATCACTCATATCTTTCTTTAGGCTAGACCACCATAAACTCTTTTTCATATCTTGGTATATCTTTACGTTCCTAAGGTAGATCTTGTAAAAAAACCTCTAAGTTTTAGTTCGAATCTTTTGTCTCAAGTCAGATGTTTGACAAATGGATACTTGGCCTCAAAATTTCAAAATCATAACTTTTTCTTGAAACTTGATTTAAGGCCTTTTACCAATCTTTCACTTTGATTTTTTTACACTATTCATGCTCAGCCTAAAGAGCTTGGATCTTATTAATAAGAGTTGAACAAATCTCTAATCTTGCCAGTGTACTATCATTATCACTATCTTAACCTACTTCTTGATGATCTCTCACTATAACTCTCTCTGTATAGATATCTTTGCTAAGGAGACTTACTTGCTTAATATATCAATTATGACATTGGCTTTTCTAGGATGACATTTTATCTCATAGTCATAACTCTTGACTAGCTTTGACCTCTTCCGTTATCACATGTTCAACTATTTATATGTGAAGAAATGCTTTTGGCTCTTGTGGTCGATATAGATTTTCATTTTACACATACAAGTAGTTTTGCCATATCTTCAAGGCAAACACTATGGTTGCTAGCTCTAACTCATGTGTGGGGTATCTATTCTCATATTCCTTTAACTATTTCAAGGCATATGTTATTGTTTGACCTCACTGAATTAAAATTGCTTACATATCATTGTCTAAAGTGTTTGTAATGACATTAAACTCCACACCATTTTTTGGTAGTGTGAGGACATATTCGTGAAAGCTTTGAGTAGTCTAGCTAATCTTACAAACCCCTTAACAAATCTTCTCAATATCTGGCACTCCTAAGAAGTTTCTCATTTCAATTAGTCAAACTAATCATCAGTCTTGGGTAATGGATACTTATTCTTTATTATCACTTCATCAAGCTCTCGGTAATCTATCCATATATTCAAAGACCCATTTTTTTCTTTATGAACAAGATTGGTTCCTCAAGAAGAGTGACTCAATTGAATGAATCCACGATCTAACAATTTTGGAGTTGTTTCCTTATCTCTTATAGCTCAGTTGGGGCTATTCTATACATATTTTCAAAATCAGTGTTGTGTTTAGTACCAATTCTATACTAAACTTTATTTCTCTATTGGGTGCTAACACTAGTAGCTCGTCCAAAAATACATCTAAGAAATCTTGAATGACTGGTATATATTTCAAATTAGGGATTCTCCATGTCAGTAATGCCTACTACATAAGCTAGAAATCTCATATATCCGTTCTATAACATCTTTCTTGTTTTCACACAATTTATTGTCATACTGCATAGGTGCTTTTTATCGAAGCTACACATTTCACCATTTCTAAGGGTGCACTTGACTTTCTTCTTTTTGTAGTCAATCTTAGCTTCATATTTCTAGAAGGAATTTATCTTCATTATCTTATTGTCACTTACATTCCAAAATCATTTTCTCTCATTATCTAAGGTTTGTCTCACCCCTTACTCGGATAACATAGAATGACATGTACTGATTATCTAAAAATTACATGGTGACATGTCTCTTCATTAATCTTTGATCTTATCATTCTATAATTTAGACTAAAGGGATTTTATCCCTATGACAAGTTACTTCTTTATAAGGCTATCTTATCACTTATCTATGGTTATCAACCTATGTCACTCATACTTCCTCACAACAACAATTTCTTTAACATATCCTGTTTCATTCATGTTTAGTGGGTGGTATCTTAATTTTTTTCCATGGGATATCTCTCTTTATCACATGCACTTCTGGGGTATATAGGCCTCAAATGTGTTTCACGAGTCTCCATGTCCTATTATTACCCAATCATTTTGAACCATAGTTTTATTCATATAGTGATTTCATATCTCATGGATATATTTTCTAAGTCCTTACAGCAAGCCTATGAATCATCTCATCTAGGGCTTAATCCTACACCACCTAGTGCACATGCCTTTTTTCTTAGATCAGGTGGTCATTTAATCCTACCATGTGTCAGTGATGCTTACATCGAATCATTCTCATCTCTAAAAGCATTCTAATGTTGTTTCAACACTTTACAGACATTAGATGTCCTTAATCATTCAATGCGAGAGGGGTAATCCTCAAATTTTCATAAAGAGACATACAACAACAAACCTTTACAATGAATATGGCATAGAGAGATATACACTATTTGATTTCTTAACTAAAAACTTAAGAGTATGTTATTAATTCACTTATAATTAAAAACGTGCAAAAATGTGTCAACTGAATAAATACTTTAAATGCAATAAAACCCTTTATTATTACAAAATAAATGTCTGAAAGTAACTAAGAACCTCTGTAATGAAAAAATGGAAGCAAAAAACACATATATGGGATAATTTCTAAAAATGACAATTTTGCAACTCCTCTTCATGTAGTAGCTCGTTTGGATTGCTAATTGCCACATATTCCCTTCTACTCACCTTTACTTGTAAAACCATAAAATGAAATGTGTAAGTAAAAAAACTCAGTAAGTTAATGACACCTTGATGCTTTATCAAAAGCATAAAATTGATATCCTAACATTTCATCGTTAAATTTCCTTATAGCTGAAGTGAATGTTTTTAGCTCTCGACCATGCCTATCCATCTATTCACAAAATCCTCATGTCTTGTATACATAGGACATCTTACACAGACTGGTAAAACCTATGTTGATCTCAACATCTCTGATGCCTTAATGAAAATAAATGACACCTTGCACATTTACTCAACATCATGCCTTATGCATGTGCCATATGACCAATTGGGATAACTAACTGTGACAACCTGTATAACACATAAAGCTGATAAACTTCGCATTCCAATCATGAATCTTAGTGTGGTCACAACTTAACACCTTTATACCCTTACATAGGTCATCCACAAAAGGTTATTAAAGCCTAAGCTGAGATTGACATATCTGATACCTTATGAAAGCATAAGACACCTTACATGTCATTATTTATAATGCCTTATGCACATGCTATACAAATTATTAGGGTAGATATTTGGGACACCCTGTTTACACAGGAAATAATCTAGTAGTAGTCTCTTCCTTTATCATATAAGCTAATTAGAATTCTTATCTAAATTATCTTAGGATAACCTTTACCATAGGTACATATGTGATGTATCTCACTGATCACATGAGAAAATATATGGGAAGCCATAATCCTTACCATACACACCTAAATAAAATAAGTGGCTATGCACCTCGATATCAAGTACATGATACATCTCATAGGTATTCAACCCTATTGCTTTCACAAATCTTACCATTTACATACATGGTTGGCGGTTGTTTAGATGTGAACCATTTTTGCTAACCTTTTTGATTGATGACCCAGATTTGACTCGATCAATGTCATGTGCCATCTTTTACATAGTCAGAAACCTCTTTTATCTCTAACTATTTTAACTTTTCTTGGTTATGTCTTTTGTTCTCTTTTTTTCTTCTTCCTCATCCTTACACTTAACTTAGAGGTAAAATAGTGTTTTTCTTTTACTAAAAATATCTTTTGTAGGTGTTCCTTACCTCTTCTTTCCCGTGACCTTAACTTAGTCCTACACGGGTATACTTTTACTTTATCCTTTTATGTTTCTCCGATAAGTATCTCTTTGATTTGATATTTTGTTGTTCTTCCTTCTACATGTTCATCCACTTTTGAAAAATCATACATGAATATATGTCTCATACTAGACGATCGTGTATACCCTTCCTTAGAATGATCGTGCAAAAATTATGAAATTTCCTATTTGTTTGAAAGACATAGAACGTGTATAAGATTGGAAAATATCATTTGTGTTATTATCAATTCTTCCTACAACTCTTGGTGAGCAGTAATTTGTGATAAAACTATTTTTTTGCTCAAAGCATCTATAACTATGTTGGCCTTGCCCGGGTGGTTTTTGATCTTACACTTATAATCTTTCACTAACTCTAACCATTACCTTATATTGAATTCCTTCTAGGAAAATAAATACTTAGGACTCTTGAGATTTATGTATATATTTCTCTTGACCTCATACAAATAGTGTTGTCAAGTCTTTAATGCAAACACGATTGTTGCCAACTCAAAGTCGTATGCTAGGTACCAAACCTTATATCATTTTTAACTATCTGGATGCATATACTATATCTCTACCTCCTTAGTTATCTTAGGTCTTTACCACTCTAATACAAGCTTTATTTTGTTCGGTTCTATTAAGATCCCATCTGTTAAGACTATATGTCCAAGAAAAACCATTCTGTTTAATCAAAACGTACACCTGAAAAAACTTGTTATACAACTACCTTTCTCTTAACCTCTATAATAGAAAGCTTAAATGTTATGTATACTATTGTCAAGTTCTAAAATACACTAGGATGTCATTGATGAAAACTACAATGAACTTGTCTAGGCAATCCTATAACATCCTGTTCAACAGCTCTTGCAACTGTTACTTTAATTCTCATGGTTTTATTATTGTCGCTCTATACGATGCCCCTAAGAATGACATTATCCCAGAAGCTAACTCTATGTTGAACTTCACCTCTCTTTCTAGTGCTAACTAAGAGAGACATCTAAAAGTTCTTACACCACAAGAGTAATCTTTACACCTGTTACTGTCATATATATCTTGTTTACTATCTATGTCAAAATCCTATATAACCTTTTCTCAACATCTTTCTGGCTTTAAGCTACTAATTATAAAATTAAGTACTTGACCCTCTCCAAAGGAGAACTAATCCTCATTGTCTAGACTAAATCAAACTTTCTTCATTTTATTCTCTATATTTGCCCTAAAGTAACGACAAACGAGGAGATCATCATGCTTTAACTGATCATTTGTTTCTTACCCTTCTAACTCTTTTTATTACCTTTGAATAGGAATGACCTTTTACACTTACTATATTCTTTTGCAACCTTATGGTTGTCATCTAATACCACCTTTTGAACTAAGGTTACTTGGCTGGGTTAACTTAATGTATCCTACTCCTTGGTCATAACCTCATGACTTTTAATCTTTATGCTTTGCTCAAAGCCTTTGTATGAGTACTAGGGGCATGATTTCTCAACATGACATCATTGGCTATGTTTGATCTGAGGTCACTTACAAAAGCCTCTATTTTGTCCTTATTTATGCTAACTACACTGGGGGTATACTTAAGGCATTCAATTTGGTAGATAACTCATTTATTGTCATGTTACTCTATTTCAAATTGATAAACTTTTCACATACATGATATCAGCTAATGGGAACTCTTTCTTAAAAGCCCACTTGAAGCCAACCCAAGTCATGTCTTTTGTATGATTTGAATGAGCACTACCTTGTCTACTAATTGTGCTATTGATACACCCAAGGCCTGTCCTTGAGCTTTTGCTTGGCTTTTTTTTTAGGGACTTTTGAAACATTACTAGTCGGCCTCCTAGATCTCTTCATCCTGAACTAAAATCATAACTCAAGTAAATATAGTACGGTAACTTAATACAGGCATAAAATGCTTACAACGATAGATGTGTAGGAGTGATCACGTTGCATAAGGGGCTACTTTTCTAATTTGCTTACTTATGCACTTGTCAGACATATTAGAACTTAACACCTTTTTGGGTTCCAAAAGCCATAAATGTACCACACCTTTCTAACAACATAACATGCTCTTAAGAGACATGCATTGCTTGATCTTTTTACTAAAAATAGTTAATTAATTCACTTATAATTAGAAATGTGCAAAAAGGTGTCAAATGGATAAATACTTTAAATGCAATAAAACCCTTTATTATTACAAAATAAATGTCTGAAAGTAACTAAGGACCTCTATAGTGCATAAATGGAAGCAAGAACACATATATGAAATAATTTTTAAGAATGAAAATTTTACCTTTCCCTCTCATACAGCAGTTCGGTTGGACCATTAACTCTTCCATATGCCTCTTTACTCGCCTTTACTTGTAAAACCATAAATTCGAACATTTAAGAGAAAACACTCAACAAGCTAGTTACACCATAGTACTTTATACGAAGCATAAAA
Organism: Mangifera indica; assembly: GCF_011075055.1. Classification (NCBI taxonomy): domain Eukaryota; kingdom Viridiplantae; phylum Streptophyta; class Magnoliopsida; order Sapindales; family Anacardiaceae; genus Mangifera; species Mangifera indica. Next base: position 606,806 of record NW_025401096.1, on the reverse strand, counting down.
TTGAAATCCTAGCGTTCTATCGTTCAATATCCTTATGGCTAAACTGGATGTTTTTCAGCTCTTTACCTTATCCATTAATCTATTCTCGACATCCTCATGCCTTGTATACATAGACCATCTTACACAAATTGGTAAAGCCTAAGCTAAACTTAACATCTTTGATGTTCTAATTAAAATAGATGACACATTGCGTATGTACTTAGCATTGTGCCTTGAGCACATGTCACACGACCTATTAGGCTAACTAACTATGATAACTTACATAACACATCAAGTTGATAAACTTCACATTCCATTCATGAATCTCAATGTGGTCATAACTTGAAACCCTCATGTCCTGGCGTAGGCCATCCATAAAGGTTATTAAAACTTAAGCTGAGTTGGTGTATCTGATGCCTCAGTAAAAACGTAAGACACCTTACATATAACTATCTATTGTGCCATACACACATGTCATGCAGCTTATTAGGTTAGATTTCTAAAACACTTTGGTTACATATGGAATAATCTAGTAGCAGTCTTTTCCCTTATCACATAAGCTAATTAAAATTGCTAACTAAACCATATTGGGATGACTCATACCATGAGTACATATGTGATGTATCTTACTGATCATGTAAGGAAATATTTGGGAAACCATCATCGTTACCATATATATCTAAATAAACTAAGTGGTTATGCACTCTAGTGCCAAGTGCATGATGTATCTTATGGGTATCCAACCTTGCTGCTTTCATGAATCTTATCACTTACATACAGAGTTAGTGGTTATCTGGATGTGAACCATTTTCCTTAACTTTTCTAACTTTTGACTCAGATTTAACTTGGTCACGGTCATGTATAGTTTTTCACAAAGTTAGACTCTTTTTTTATCTCTAAATATTTTAACTTATCTAACTAAGGTCTTTAATTCTTTTTCTTTATTTTTCCCTATCCTTACACTTATCGTAGAAGTAAAATAGTATTTTTCTTTTACTAAAAATATCTTACATAGACGTCTCTTACCTTTTCTTTCTCATGACCTTTACTTAGTTCTGCATGGGTATACTCTTACTTTATCTTCTTATACTTCTCCTTAGACTAAACATAAAAGTATACTTTGTAAGGAGCAAGTTTCCCTCTGATTTGATTCTATTTTGTCAATCTTCCTTCTGTACATTCATCTACTTTTGGAATGTCATACACTGTTGTGTGTCTTATACTGCATAATTATGTATGCTCTTACTTAGAACGAGTATGAGAAAATTACAGAATTTCTTATTTATTTAAAGGACACATGGGCATGCATGAGATCATACATGATCGTATGTCGTGATCTAGAGTCACAAACTATCATTTTCCTACTTTGTTCTAGTATCTTCTAGCGATCCAACATATAGACAAGCATACAAATATGTCTTTAAGCACTGTAACTTAGGTTATTGTATTTATACACACAAAAGAATACTTAATCACTCAAATTAACATGTTTAACAATCTCATATATTAAATGAACAAGATTTGCACACATACACATGCTAACACGATCGACATAAACAACAAATCTTCAAAAATTCAGAGGCATTACCATATATTTATCTATATTTAGTTATACAAATAAATTCATGGTTCCAATCTACTTTAATAACTAGCCAAAACTACTAATGACCCACAAACAAAATGTACGTACGCCTACTAACTTTGCTATTATCATGATAATCAATCTTGCAACATGATTAATTTAGTAAAAGCATGTTTTAAATCATCTATCAAAACTCTATAAGCAACATTAGAGAACTACTGATCAATATCATAACAAATACATCTATCTTAATCAATTCCTTAACAACCAAGAGAAAGACCAACCTATATAACTTTTGAGGTTTACAAGTTCTTGGTGTTGCTATAGGGATTTCAACGATTGTGGGTTCTCTTCTATTGGTTATGATCCTTCTTTCTCTTTTTTCCCTTTAGGTTAGGCAATTGCTAGGGTTAATTCCCTACAAAATGATCAAACCTTATATTTAAATACAAATCCTACCTAACCATGACACATGGGCGTGTGTCATAAGGCACACAGGCATATTCCCCTTTTTAATTAACAAATTTCACACACTCATGTGAAATAACTTTCTCGTCTTTTCCAAGTATAAATGAACGTCACTCTTGCAATTCATGATCATTCCCACTATAAATCCATTTAAGTGACATTCCAAATTTAATTATGAATATAAATAAAAAACTAAAATACCCTTGGAATTACTTATAGGTGTTACACAAATAGAGCATGGGATGACTTAGGTGGAGAGGAAATGTATAATCCGCACACTTCAAGATCATCAAAATTAAGGAGTTAGGTGATGAGAATGCTACATAAAATTATATCTTACACTTTTAATGGTCGTTACAAGTCAAATAGACGGGTTGCAGTTCAAGATATAATTTGGATGTATTGTGGGGTGAACAATATACAGACGACACAACCAGATGGTTAATCAATCGAATTCACTTCATAAAACAAAAAAGAGAAGAAATTCTCTTCGAGATGCTCATTTCCTTTATTGCTCACCGTTTAGGGTATGATTTGAGTGAAGAGAAGCCTAGACATAGAAAACCTTTTAAGGAAAATCAACTTTTCAGTGCTCAGTCGCTAATAAGAATAAAGATTATCGAGCCAAATGGCCAAAGAGGGTACAGGTTTATAGAAGAAGGAAAAAAAACTTTGGATGTACAAACACCCCCTCTAAAACAAGAATAAAAGCAAGATCTGTTTCCTTCAGCATAAGGGATTGAAAGTCAATTTAAGGTGCCTTATTTCAAGTAAGGGACATTCTAGAGTCCAACTACAGACCATAAAAGAGGCACCATCTAAATGATGAATATGAGGGAACTATTCAAGGCTAACTTACCAATATGATGAGATTCATAGGTAAGGGTTTTCAGTCATTCGTTCTTAACATAAAAGAAATTCATTCAAGGATTAGAAGGCAAGAAAAGAGGATCAATGGTATAAGTTCTATGGTCACTGTTATGAATGCTTATCATTCAGCATCCCTTCAACATAAGAGGAAATTTATCAGAGGCATGAGCATATTTTATAGAGGCAGGATCAAATTATCGAAGATTAAACTCACCTTCAACAAGAACTTCAAGAGTGGATGAAGAGGTACCATTGATCCTACATTCATATCATGTTTCATATCTTTCTCGCATATTTTAAGGCATATCATCATTTTCCCTGTGCACGACTACTTTGCATATAGTCAACTTATGTCTAACTTTGTTAGATGTTGTGCTTAACTTAAACTGTATGATCTTATAACTAGAAAAATATGTCATTTTTCTCTTATTATTTAATATAAAAAGGTATTCCCTATTGACATACAGCATCTATTCTCAAGACACAATAGTTGATAAACAATGAAATACACAATAGGAATAAAAAGTAAGTATTCAAAAAATAGCGAGGTGTCATATTCAAGCAATCAAAGAGCTTCTCTACTCCCATTATAGATTGATGCCAATTACAGTCAACACACAACAATTAATTAAAAATAAAATGAAAACCAATAACACACTATTAAGAAAAGGGATAACTTTATTTAAACAAATGCAAAAGATGTATCAGCTTGACTAAAAGCATTATCTTGACTTCATTATGTAATTAAAATATCAAATTGAGTTTGAAGTTTACTTTAAGCTAATAGGAAAACATCAATCCTTTTCTAAGGCAAACACCTGCATAAGTAACAACTTATCTATAACATCCTATATCTTAACAAAATCAATTTAGAGGTTGAAATATGTTGAGAGAAGAGAGTCCATATTCATCAAATCACTCTACCGAAGACTACACAAAGATCAATGCTTACCAATTGTGAAACCTCCATGATGATGCAAACTATAGAGCTCCCATGATTTAGACCAATATAAAACAAAATAGAAAAACATCAGCTTCATCTTAAGAGAAAAGAAAACGAAAAGTTAAAGAAAAGGGAAGAAAGAAAAATCAAACAAGATAACTACCACAAATTGAAATAAGAATGAGCTTTACATAAAAACACAACTAAGTTGAATTTTAAAAACTATCTCATAAATTTTCCATAGTGAGAAAACAACAAACCTATGGAAATATCTTCAAGTTTTCAAGAAGACCAACTTTGAACATCTACAGGCAGAGAAACTGAATTTACGCTAATTTGTTTAGTCCCCTGAAAGATACTAACACATTCTTTGGTTTTACTAGTTACATTGGCTTGTAGCAAAACACAACCAAGAGTGTCTAACGTATTATCATGAGACTTTCCTTGACTAGTGCACAGAACAATGCATCCAAGATTAAATATTCAAACTACAAAAACATTTAACACATCCTATTTATGAATCTATGGAAAACAAGAATACAATAAAAAAAGAAGGCAGGCTATAAGAGTTACAGTGCAAATATGGTAAAAAATATTAGGAAAATAAGGGGAAGGGCATAGCATAATCGAGAATAGTAAGGAGGCTCTGTTTAGCAGTAACCATAACAGAGGCATGTGAAGCACAAACACAACCAAAGACAACAAACCAAATTGCAGCTATGATAAAGAAATCTGCGGTAAAACTAATGGACAATATGATAAAAACTAATCAAAGTCACAAAAGAAACCTTACTAGACTACAGGCTAAAACTCATTCTGAAAAATCAAACCTCTCACAATACACAATTAGTATTAACATTTCAATATGATACAACATAATCAAAAAAGTAAACAAATCAGTCCAAAAATACAACAAACATAAATGCAAATAACCATATGCCCTTTTTTTTTTTGGCACCAAAATTTCTTTCTTTTGTATATAAACATGTATTATTATGATAACATCAATTTCATCATTTTAACTATATTGTCACGATTTAATATGGCAAATGATCTTGTCATAACATGTTTCTGTCTAAACAGTTTAGCCATTGTCTAACATATTTTTACTACTTAAAGTTGTCATAACAATTTTTTTATAATGACACGTTTACAATTGTATCCAATAATTAGTCATAATAACTTCACGATGACAAAAATTGTTATCACACTATCAAATATTTTTTGCACCAAAATTTCCACCAAAAAACTATGGATGAAATTCTTGTGACAAACAAATTTTGTCACTATTATACTATTATGACAACATGTAATGACAAACATGTGTCACAACTTATTACAAATTTAATTTACCACTTTGCTTAATATATGTAGTGACAAATATTCAACATTTGTCACAATAACCTATCTTATAGTGACAAAATATGTTTTGTCAATTTGCTTTTTGTCATAATACGCAAAATTTCTTTAAATACGCATTTCTTGTATGACCATATTTATGACTTTACTGCAAATACGTTCTTGAACTTCCTTACCTTGTGATAGTCTTTTATGGTGGCTAAAACGTTGACCCAAGCATCGCTACTACATTGCAGCGGGTGAATTTCACATAGATTATTAGGATGAACCCATGTGGACTGATCACCGATTATATTCACATCTTTGCCATACACTATCCATAAATATTAAGTAGAGTAGTACTTCTTCACCTATTCACAACAGTCTGATTGTTGAATCCTTCGAAATAAGCTCTTGTATCAACTATTATCATTCTTTCATCCCTATCAACATATGTCATAATATCATTATCTCTGGTAGCCCAATGTCCTCCAAACTTAGTCATAAATATAGCTTTAGACATTTTGAAATGAAAACAACACTTGCAATACAACACGAGCAAAGATATAATATAATAAAAACAAATATTTAAAAATAAATTCATGCAGCCTTATCCAGTCGACCAACTAACCTGGCCATAGCCGGTTGAACAAGCAACCTAGCCATGCTCAGCTGACCAACCCATCCAGCCAAGCTCGAAGCCTAAAACACAACAATTTTGTCTTCTTCCACACAAAATATCACAAAAACATTTTGGTTATACTTGTTCTGCTAAACTTTTTTGGTTAATTAATAAGCACTTTAACTAATTTAACTTTGAAACAACATATAACACCAACAAGTATGTATAAAGGTATTTTAGTCTTTTAACCTTGTGTGAAATTGATTATGCTGAAGTATGCAACATGTTGAAAACCATGACACATGGTTGTGTGGGGTTGCTACATGCTTATGTGTGTTGTGGCAAGGGCCAAAATGGTCTTTTTTTCCAAGCAATTTATATAATTTGGCTAAGACTAGAAAACATGTAGGATCATGTATAAACAATATACGCCTGTGTACAGTAGCACATTTGAATTTCTAGATAAGGAGTAGTTTCACGATAATTTAAAAAATTGTTATTATTGTGTAACGACATACACGACCATGTATGAATAGTGCATGCCTTTATTACTAATTATAGCAAAAATAAAAATGAATTCTGACCCATTTTGGTGGATATTCATACCATTCTTCCAAAAAACAAAGACTTGAGAAACAGAGAGGACTTTTTAGAGCTAAAAGATCACAGGGGAATTGGATGGATTAGCCATGCCATGTGAAGACTATTCTAGTCTACTGAAGAAAGGTATGTTGCGTAGGCCTTTTTACTTCGATTTGTGTTGATTCTAAACTTTTAGAGTTTGAATCGAATTGTATACACATACACATGTTGATATGGAAATAGGGAGGAATAAGTACTACTTCCTCATGATTATATATTTAATGTTGAGCTTAAATAGAGTAAAGCTTTGATAATTCTTGTGTGTGTTAAGTTACTCCAAATTTAGTTCAAGTTTAGAATACATGTTGTAATTTTTTATTATTATATGATTCCAACATGTCCAAGATGAGTTATGTTGGCTGATCACTATGAATGTTTATTGAAATTTGGGGAAGATTACATTATGTGGTTAAATGGATACCTAGTTGGCTAAATTCGTGCACACACACAAATTGAGTGTTGATAATATATCATTATCCTTTCATGAAATATGAGGCTAGGATGTGCATTGGCATATCGAATGTGTAAATGACTAGGATTGGGAATGATAACAGTGTGGTATGATTGAAAAAAGCAAGAAAACGAAGTTTGGAAATTCTAAAAAACTTGACAACACATGCCCATATGTCTTGTGGCATATGACTATATGGAATTGGGGGAAATTCTCCTTGTGTATGACATGTGTGATATGTGCATGAGTGTGTGTTAAGAAAAAGAACACCCCCATGTGTATGGGACATACCCCAATGTACTTTTAGGAAAAAAATAGATTTTAGGGATTTTAAATATGAAGATGTCGCATATAACTATAGAAATAACTATTTTACCCCTAGAGATGGATAATTAGGAGACAAATAAACAAAAAGGCCTTAACAAAGGCTATTAATAATGGGAATCGTTATAGGGGTGCTCAACTATGTGAATGATGACACAAATCCCAATTAGAGCAGTTATGAGTTTAAAATACCACAAGTTGTGTGTGTTATGTATTCCACCAAACTTAGTATAGTGTAGATTGGTCAGTAAGCTAAGTGCGGTGTAACCTATCACCAAGCTATATGTAGTGTGATGCATCACTGAGTCGAGTGTATTGTAGCATAACCATTGAGTTAAGTATATTATGATGTTTAAAAGGATAAGGTTAGTTTGTGTGACCATCAACCGTAAGCCCAATCAACACGTACACTTGATACACCTTATAAGTGATATCAGGGATACCGATGTCATTTTTTTACATCGTTGAATAAGAGTCATTGCAGATGACACTAATAATGGAATTAGGCATAAGGTGCCAAGTTGATTAGATGGACATTTGGGATGCTAAGGAAATATTCGTGACACTACAACATTGATAAATACGAGACATTTGAAAAAAAATGTATAATGTTATGATATGTGCTCACCTACTTACAGAGTGTATTCACTCATTGTGTTCTCTTATGATTTTGTAGGTAGATTTGTAGAGCAACAAGATGGCAATAGAGGTAATGGTTCAGTCCAAGATGTTGCATGATAGATAGAGGGTTGTTTTCTATCATTCTAATGATTTTATATTGGGAAATTATATTAAATACCCATTTTACCCTTTTATTAAGCAAAAATATATATTTCTCCTATTCCTAAGCAAAAATGCCTTATTTTTTTAAATACCAAAATTACCCTTCACCACATCTATATAAACCTTCTCACTCTCATTTTCATTACATACACTTCTTATATTACTTAAACACTCACTGTCACTCTCATTTTTACTTAATATCAATTACTACGGGTTCATTCGAAAGGAATCAAAAGGAAGAAGTTTGTATTTTTGAATTCGAATTGAAAAAATCAATTCGTGAAAAAAAGTATTTATATGAATCTTAACTCAAAACTTAATTTTATTTGTTAAATCTAGTTTGTATATCATGTAAAGTGGGCATTTGAATGTTTCGAAAACTACACGTTCGAATAGCTTAAGAACGAGAAAACTAAAAAATAGGTCTAAAATTTTGCAATTACACCGTAAAATGTGTCTTAAAAAGCATAAAACTAAAGAGACAGATGTCAAATTTGAAAACTACATATCAAAAAAATCTAGCCCAGTCACAAACAAGCTCAAAATCATAAAAACCTTAAATCATAAATTTAGTAAAACAAAAAAGTTGCATAATACATATTGAAACAGTTTTATTTAGGCCTCCAAATTGCATGCAACTGGCAAAGCGAGTTGTGTTATAGAGCTCGAAACGAGCTTCGCATTAATAGGCCTTGTAACTCCTTCCGGACCAAAAGTTATGGTCATTCAAAGTCTATCGCCTACAGGCCCTATAGTTTAAAAAAAGTTAATTTCCACCTAACCTATGGTTTTCACAGTTCACTGTAAAATTTCCTATGGACCCTAGTGGATCTCCTCCTCTTCTCCCTCCCCCTAAAATTTTGAAAACGCTAAATTTTCCCCCAACCCTACCAGCGCCGATAGATCTAACCCATTTTTCAACCAAAACTCATCATTTCAGCCTCTAATTTCAACACAAATCAAATCTATGCATCTAATAACACAAAACCCCTCAAGAAATTTAAGCAAAGTAACCAAGAATCAAAACATTTTATGCATTATTCAAAATCAAAATCCTAAACATTCAAACCTCAAAATCTCCCTCAAATCTCAATACTCCTAACAATGAATTGATTCAAACAAGAAATGGGATGATGTATTATCCTTATTTGTTATTTTTGGTTGTCGAAAAACATGAAAAATCAATAAAAAAAACCGAAGCATGTTGCACCCGTAGGAAATCCGAATTTTTCTCTGAATTTGAACAATAAATCCATGGAAAATGTGGGGTTTATATATAAGGGCAATTTACTCATTTCCCAAATTTAGGATATTTTTGTTTAATCCTTAGAGTTTTGAGCAATTTCGCTTAAAATCCTTTAGTTTTAGGCATTTATTATAATTTCCCTTTTATATTTATCCATGTATTGGATCTTACTTTGCTTTAATTAGTATGATTGAGACTCATTCGTTTTATTCATTAATAAACACACCTTTGGGATTGTGGATTTTTATAATAGGAACCATGTATTCTTTTGTTATTTGCTACAAATATTTTAAAACATAAAAGTAACACGTCACTTTAGGTACATATTTCGGATAGAATTATGTAGCTGGAGAGGGATGATACACAACAACTTATATCAAACAATCATGAATTATCATACAAAATCACATTGTACATACTTCCTAACAAAATAGATAACATTAAAACGGTGTAGATCTAAACTTACTCGGACCTTTTTGTCTTTGATGCAATATTTCAACAACTTTGCTTTTGTTTTTTGGGTAAAAGTTACTAGAGTAGGACCACATTGTCGGCTAAGTTCTTCTTTTTTTAAAAACAATGTCAAAACAAAATGTGGCTATATTTGTATAGTGAAAAAAAGGGGGCTAAAGATGTATAAGGGGGGAAAAATGGCGGTTAAAATAATTAATATCCCAAATTTCTATTTTCCTTTTAATTTTGCTCCTGCTATTCAATTATATAAACACTTCTTCTGTTTTAACTCAATAGTCTTGTTCAACTTAAGAGTGGTTTTTCTTTTTAAACCCTAAATAGCAAAATCAGATTAACATTTCCATGCTTAATTAAGTAAAAACAGAGTGTACATTTTCATTAAAAGTTAGTAAGAAAGAACTAGTACTATTAGAATTATTTTATTATATCTAGTGTGTAACAGAGGTGCAAATGGTGTGATCTAATTTGAGTATTGTTTGGTTTAAATTCAATTTAATAGAATAGACGTAGAACTCAAGCTTAAATTTAATTAGCACAGATGTTATTAGCTCAAAATTAAACTCGAGAGTGAAAGTAAAAACTCGAGTTAATCTTAAAAAATTATATTAAATATCATAACTTATTTTATGAATTATCTCCATATTTAAATTTTGAAAATACGATTTTAAATATATAAATATAAAAATTTAAACATATCCAAGTTTATTGTTATTTTATGCAAGTAAACCTGCAAGCTCACGAGTTCACTAATTTGAGTAACTGAGAGTTTGAGATTGGTTGGACACAAATCAAGGCGCAAGTAGCCTGTAAATGATTCGCTTGTTTGTGGCCTTGGTGTATATAGCGGCACTTGTGAAATCTTCATTAAAAATTGAAATGTCCAAACATTTGAAGAAATTTAACTTCATGTGGTCCAATTATTGTTTAAATTAATGTGCTAAATAATAAATATAGAAAAATATTATCTCTTTGATTATGCATGATATCTCGTTAACAAAAGTTTGAGCTAGGAAAGTAGTGAGACAAAAGATATTTGTTGAATTTGTAGGATTATTTAATTAGTTGTATTATATTATTTATAATTGGAAGCGAAAATGAAGGCTATTTTGTCTATTTTTATTTTCTTGCGTTTTTAGAAGCAACCAAAGTGCTGCCAAGAAACATTCATTTGTGTGGGCAAACTAGATGTTAGTCAACAATGAACTCGAAATTAAGTGGAATTAAAGAGACTCAAATTCCATGTAAATTTAATTCTACAGTTGAATTCACTTCTGTCAAATGCAGCTCCCTTTTTATGGAACAAGATTTTGTTTGTTAGATAAGCAACTATTAATCAGCTAGTTCAAATCTTACATATGTTGAACATGTAACCTTTTAGACATGGTCTGTGGGTTGATCAATCAAATCTGTTGCATGCCAACATTATTTAATTAAAATAATATAACATTTTATAGATAATAATTATAATCATAATGTTATATATCATATGTAAGTGTATCATGTTATATAAAGTCAAGTATAGTAATATTTTCTTTTGAAAGATAAAACTTCTGAAAGGGAGTGTTACAGATAGCATTTATAGATTTAACAAAATTTAATTTCATAATTATTTTGAGATTCACTAGAGGAATAGAGTTGTGGTAGTTGGGGTTTCTTTCCTTTTTTTTTTTTTTAAGGGAAATTTTAATAAATGGCCAAAATACCCTTTCATTAAGCAAAAATGTCCAAATTCCCTATTCCTAACAAAAATGCCCTAAACTTTTTCTAAAATATCAAAATTACCCTTCCCCACATCTATATAAACCCTCCTCACTCACTCTTATTACACACACTTCTCATATCACACAAACACTCACTCTCATTTTATTAGAAGGTTAAATGAAATATTAGAAAAATATAGAGGGTATTTTGATATTAAACATTGTAAGAACGCTTTAAATGAAATGTTAAGAATAGGTAGATACATTTTAATACAAGGTTACATAAAAGGTTGTTAAACAAATTGTTAGATAAATATAAGGGGTTAAATGAAATATTAGAACAATATATAGGGTTTTTTGATATTAAACATTGTAAGAATGTTTTTAATGAAATATTAAAAATAGATAGATACGTTTTGTTACAAGATATTATACAAAGATGTTTAATAAAATATTAGATAATTATAGGGGGTTAAAATGTTAGATAATTATAGGTCGTATTTACGCATTTCAGGTATCTGTCCGGAGCACACTCTGTCACTCACCTGTGACATAGACTCATACGTCATCTGCCACACGACAACGCCCCAGGGGTAGGAATTAAACCGGTCCAAATGATCAACCAACTGTAAATATACAGCAAGGCCATCTTGACGGTGTCAATATCATCATCTCCCTAAGGCCTCGACAAGAAAACACACTCTATGTCATGATACCGCACCTTCGGACAACCTCAAAAGTACGTATCTCTGATCCCATCTCTGGAGGAGTGAGGAATATATGAAGAAATATCAGTGCGTCGACTAAACAAAATGCCTGTCACCAGAACAAACTCAAACGAGCTACATCTCACATCAACCCCGCTAACCCTAAACCAAAACTCATCTCTGGCAGAGGGTCAATGTAGTTGTCGTAGTAGAAATGCATGAACTAATATCTCGGAGAATTTGGTTTCGAGTAAACGAAGGAGATACCCAAAACATGTCCTCTCAAATAGTCGTAGCTGATTCGGGGTCAGTGTAAAAGTAATCCTAGATAATGCGGTGAGTTGTGCATGACATATCACATCTACCTGGAAGTGTCTGGACTCATCAGGATTCGCAGCTCGTCTTCAACACGTTTTCTTTTGCGAGAAATATCCTACAAAAATTTTTTAAATTCGTAAGACATTCATAAAAAGCAAATATGTAAACAAATGTAATGATGAAAAAAACATATAAAGATGAAAAATAGAAAACAATCAAAAAGGAAATGACAAAATTTTAAAAATAAGATTTCAGGTATCTTAAAAAGGTGAAAATAAAAAAACAGAACTGAAATTCAAATTTTATACGTTGAAATATCCTAGAATATCAACAATCGAAAAATCGTTCAGAAATCTTAAAAATTACGAGTCAATATATTCTGAAAAAGCGTAAATCAGAAAAACGAAATTGAAATTCGAATTCTAAACATTGAAATACCTTAGAATATCAATAAATAAAAAATTATTCAGAAATCCGAAAAATACGAGTCAATATATCCTAAAACGATAAAATTCAAAAAAATAAAAATTAAATTCGAATTCTATACGTTGATATACTATAGAATGTTAACAATGAAAAAATCAGTCGAAAATCTAAAAAATGAAACGTTATATCCAAAAAGGATGAAAATCGAAAAAACAGAATTGAAATTCGAATTCTATACTTTCAAAAACCTTATTTTTTTTAAAATAAGAGTCGATATATCCTAAAACGGTGAAATTTGAAAAACCAGAACTGAAATTTGAACTCTAAATATTGAAATACCTTAAAAGGTCAATAATCAAAGAATTATGTGAAAATCTGGAAAATACGAGTCGATATATCCTGAAATAGTGCATATTGAAAAAATGAAACTGAAATTCGAATTGTGAACGTTGAAATACCCTAAAGTGTCAACAATCAAAAAATCATTCAAAAATCTGGAAGTACGAGTGGATATATCCTAAAACGGTGAAATTCGAAAAAACGAAAATGAAATTCAAATTCTACACATTGAAATACCATAGAATGTCAATAATAGAAAAATCAGTCGAAAATATTAAAATATGAATCGATATATCCTGAAAGGATGAAAATCGAAAAAACGAAACTGAAATTCGAATTCTATACTTTGAAATACTTTAAAATGTTAATGATCAAAAAATCATTCGAAAATCTTCAAAATACGAGCCGATATATCCTAAAACGGTGAAATTCAAAAACAAAGAATTGAAAATCGAATTCTAAACGTTGAAATACCCTAGAATGACAACAATCAAAAAATCATTCGAAAATTTGGAAAATACGAGTCAATATATCATAAAACGGTGAAATTTGAAAAAACGAAAATGAAATTTGAATTCTATACGTTGAAATCTCATAAAATGTGAACAATCGAAAAAACGGAATTAAAATTCAAACTCTATCAGTTGAAATACGTAAGAATGTTACTAATCGAAAAAATCGTTCAGAAATCTAAAAAATACGAGTCAATATATCATAAAATGGTGAAATTCAAAAAACATAAACTGAAATTCAAAAATACGAGTCGATATATCCTATAAACGAGAAAACCGAAATATTGAGTGAAATTACATCATTACATCGTAAAATGTGTCCAAAAGGCACAAAAATCGATAAACCGAATCTCAAATTCGAAAGTTACATATTGAAAAACCTAAAACAGAAACAACGGATATAAAATTCGAAAACTACACGTTGAAAAATCCTAGATGTGAAAAATATCAATTTACCCCCTGAAAAAATTTCTATTGCAAACAGGTCCAATATTAATCCCTTGCCCCCTTAGTAATTTTTGAATCTATTAGTGCCTCTGTAGTTTCAAAAAAGTAAATTTTCCCCCCAACCCACGGTGTTCATGGCAGCAACCCACTATCACATGGCAAATTTCATAAACGCCCATCGTGGACTAATCTCTAACGGCTAGCTCCCTATTGTTTTAAAAAAACTACTCAACCCCCTAACCCACGGTCAATGTCTCTTGACCGTTGGGGTATTCGTCATGATCGTAGGATACACTGTTCCCACGGTCAGACTATCGATTACTTCAGACGTATTTTTTACCAAAAATTCATCATTTCGGCCTCCAATTTCAACACAAATCAAATCTACATAGGCTATAGCACAAAACCCTTCAACAAATTCAACGAAAACAACCAAGAATCAAAACATTTTAAGTATTGTTCAAAATCGAAACCCTAAAGTTTCAAACCGCAAAATCTCACTTAAATCTCAATAATATGAACAATAACTTGATTCAAACAAGATTACGGAAGATATATTAACCTTCTTTGCCATTTTTGGTGGTTGGAAAGCACGAAAATCGCCAAAAATCTGTTTCACCGTGGGATAGTGGAAAGAGCGCGATTTTTCTTTGGATTTGCCTAATGAGCCGTGGAAGTTTACCGTAGGGAATATGAAAATTTGCCTTGTTTATCTATAAGGGCAATTTGGTTATTTTGCAAAAGTTGGGCATTTTTGCTTTAACCGGATTATTTTGGGCAATTTCACTTAGGCCCTCTTAATTTTGGCCTTTTATTATAATTTCCCTTTTTTAACAGAAAAACCAAAGTTAAAAAAAAAAGGGAAATTAAAGTAAATACTCATTTTGCCCCTTTAAGCAAAAATGTCCTATTTTTCTGTTCCTAAGCAGAAATGCCCCAAATAATTTTTAAAATACCAAAACTACCCTTCCCCACTTCTATATAAACCCTTCACTTATATATATTTCTCATATCATTCAAATACTTACTCCCACTTATATTTTTACTCAATATTTGATATTGTAGGTTCGTTCGAAAGAAAAAAATTCATATTTATAAATTCAAGTTGAAAGAAATCAATTTATGAGAAAAAGACATTTATACAAATCTTAACTCAAAACTTAATTTTATTTGTTAAATCTAGTTCGTAGGTTATGTAAAAGGGGCATTTGGATATTTGATAATAATTTAGGGGTTAAATAAAATATTAAAAAAATATGGGAGGCATTTTAATATTGAACAATGTATGAAGGTTTTAAATGAAATGTTAGAAAAATATAAAGGTATTTTGATACAAGTCAACTTATGAGAGTGTTAAATGAAATGTTGGATAATTATAAAGGGTTAAATAAAATTTCAGACAAATATGGGGGCATTATAATATTAAACCGTGTAAGAAGATTTCAACTAAAATGTTAAGAATATATGATGCATTTTGATACAAGTCAACGTATGAGGGTGTTAAAAGAAATTTTAAGTAATTATAGGGGGATAAAAAATGTTAAAATTATGAGAGTATTTTGATAGTAAATATTGTAAGAAGGTTTTAAATGAAATGTTGGAAATATGTAGAGACATTTTGATACAAGACAACATATGAGGGTGCTAATTGTAATATTAGATTATTATAATGGGTTAAATGAAATGTTAGAAAAATATGGAGGCATTTTGATATTAAACATTGTAAGAAGCTTTTAAATGAAATGTTAGAAATATGTAGAGGCATTTTGATACAAGACAACATATAAGGGTGTTAACATAATATTAGATAATTATAAGGGGTTAAATGAAATGTTAGAAAAATATAGGGCATTTTGATATTAAACATTGTAAAAAAGTTTTAAATGAAATGTTAGAAATATGTAGAGGCATTTTGATACAAGACAAAATATGAGGGTATTAATTGTAATATTAGATAATTATAAGGGGTTAAAAAATATTAAAAAAATATGGGGGTATTTTGATATTAAATATGGTAAGAAGGTTTTAAATAAAATGTTAGAAATAGATAGAGACATTTCGATACAAGACAACATATGAGAGTGTCAACTGTAATGTTAAATAATTATAAGAGATTAAAAAAATATTAGAAAAATATGGAGACATTTTGATATTAAACATCATAAGAAGGTTTTAAATGAAATGTTATAAATATATATAAAATATAGGAGCATATAGATACAATATAATATTTGAGGGGTTAAATAAAAATGTAAATAAATATAAAGGATATTATGAAATTAGACACAACATAAGGGTGCTAAATAAATATGCAGACAACGAGAGGGCATTTACAATACACATATTACAATATTATAAGAAAAAAATGTGCATTGTTATAAATGTTTAATTTTTTTTCCAAATTTTTATTATAGGATTGATAATTAAAATGATTAGCCAAAGGACTATTTCCCACCCAAGGTATGCTACATTCTCAAGTTTCCCCCCTTTAACTATGAAAATACCAAATACCCACCCATAAGCAGTTAAATTTAATGGAACCCTAACGCCTTAAAATTTTATCTCTTTTTCCCCCCCTAACCCCTAAAAACTAACCATTTTCCCTTAGGCCAAGTTTTGAAAAATAACATTCCCCCCCCCCCCGATGCCAAATCCGGAGCCATCGTCGATGATGAAGCCTTCCCAACGCACCACCATGCTCTGACGACCTCTCTTCTTTCCTCTAGAACGTTGATCGGCCCAGATCTGGCGAAGACGACAACCTGAAATTTGAATTCTTTTTCCCAGACGAAGACAATGACCTCGTCTCCATCTGGGAAGACGAAGAGCTTCGTCTCCCAATGAAGCTTTTCAAATTTCAAGTCATCGTCTTTGCCAGATCTGGGCTAATCAGTGTTCTAGAGAAGAGAAGAAAGGTCGTCGGAGCATGGTGGTGCGTCAGGAAGGCTTCGTCATCAGCGATGGCTCCGGATTTGGCATCGGGGATTGAAAACTAAACCCTAGGGGGGGAATGCTATTTTTCAAAACTTGGCCTAGGGGAAATGGTTAGTTTTTAGCGGTTAAGGAAAGAAACGAGAATTAAATTTTAATTTATTTTTAATATTATAGATAAAATAACGATTTTACCCTTGAATCCTTTTTTTTTAACAGCCCATGAGTAGGTAAATGGGCTTTTCAAAGTTAACAGGTGGGAATGCGCAGAAAAAGTATACCTTGGGTGGGAAATAGTCCTTCGGCCAAATGATTAATTATGTTTCTATTCATTTCCTAGGAGAATGGATCCAACTTGATGAAAACACAATAAAATATGTTAGAGGTTGTAAACAATTGGTTAAAATTTCTTTTGGAACAACATTTGAAGGATTTATCTAACTTTTAAGTGAACATTGAAGTATTGATCTAATTAGAAATTACATTTAGCTATGTATGAAACCAAAAAGAATGAAGTTCGATTGCCCTATAAAGATTGAAAATGATGAAGATGTCTAAGGCCTTATTGGCATGTCTCAATACTTCAAAGAATATATTCCTATTTTTGTTATATGTACCCTAATCGAAGGACAAAAAGAAGGAAAAGAAATTGGTAAAATGAAAAAAGAATCTAATTGGAAAGACTTGATTGATTTCAATAATGATGCATTTTATATTTTTGATGAATTGGCTCATGAAGAGAAAGAAAATTTCAAAATATCAATCATCTTATTCCAGATTAAGGTGACTTTCAAAGGAAGGAGATGATTGATATTCCTCTTAATGAGGTAGACTTCGAGGATATGTCACATGTTAATTGTGATTAAATACTCTATATCTTGAAGATCCTATTATGGGTTACTAAAATTATTCAAGACCATTTTTTGATAATGTCCCCACTAATCCGTTTTAGTGGCTTCTCGATATTCCTTCAAAGCCTTTAACATTATCAAGTGATATAGGATCGATTTAAGAGGAAAATGATGTAATCTTGGTGACATTTTTCATACAAAAATCACTTAAAAGATATTGTGGACCAATTTGCCCTAGAGGAAGGATTTCAATATAAAGTACTTAAGTCTGACTTAGGAAGATGGAAGATTAAATGTTATGATGAAAAATGTCAACGATATCTAATGGGAAGCATAGTCAAACCTAGTCAAGTCTTCCGGGCAAGAAATTGCGCTTATAATTCACTGAGGGGCTTACCAGAAGAATCATTTATAATGTTACTTGATTATTACTATAATTTAGAGTGTGCTAATCCAAGAACCGTGGCAACTATAGAAACAGACAATAAACATCAATTTAAGTATTCTTTCATGGCATTGGGATTCTTTATTCGTGCATTTAAACAATATATTCAACTTATTATTTGTATTGACACTGTTTTCCTTAAAGTTTGATATTTCAAATATTTATTCCTTGCGGTAGGCCTTAATGGTAATAACCAGATATATCCAATTGCTTTTAGTGTCGGTAAAAAAAAAGATCATGACATGTGGTGTTGGTTTCTGACGAAGGTTAAAGAATGCATAAATGAAATACTAGAGTTAGCAATAATCTCGAATCGATATCATTTTATATACTTTGCAATGGTTGAAGTCTTTCTAGATGTACACCATGGGTGTTGTTGCCATCATTTTCTTTGTAACATGTAATCAAAGTACAAACGCGACTCACCAATAAGGTGTTTATACATGTACAAAATTTTTATACCAATTAACATTTTATAAATTTTGATAATGAAGTGTTCATAGTATTTATAAACTCACAGGTTGTGTGTTTATAATGGAAAGTTACAAAGTCATATACATGGACAAATTTTAAGGCTATAATAAGCTCTCTTGATGCGGTGCATCTTCAAGCTAAGGCTTACCTAAGTGAGGTGGGGTTTTACCAATGAAGCACGACATATTTTCTAAGGCACTGGTATAACATAACGACAACTAACATTACAGAGTCATATAATGTCCTCATCAGACATGCATGGGATCTACCCATCACGATGCTCACTGAGTGTATTCGGGGCATATTACAACAATGGTTTTACGAGGGGAGAAACCTTGCAAACACGTACGAAGTTAATACTAATTATCTATTTGAGCATGTTTTTTTACCCCTTATGCTTGCTATTAACATATATGTTATTGCTTTTTCCAAATTGCAGATGAATGTCCCAACTATATTACCCCATGGATGAAGGAGAAGTTTGGTTTCCATGTGTTAAAGGTTGCACGTTTAGAGGTTCGCCCAATTACAAATGTTCAGTATCAGGTTATAGGTATTGGTGGATACATAGGCATTGTGGAGTTTACTGAAATATCTTGTACATGTAAGAAGTTTCAACTTTCACGTATTTCATGTAAGTATGTCATTGCTGTTGCAAAATATATGAGGCTTACAAATATGAATGCACAGGTTCATCATTTTTTCACCACCGAGTGCTACTGTGCAATGTATGCAGAATCTATCAATCCACTCAAGAACTTATCAAAATGGTTACATGCCTTTGAAGAAAGAGTTATCCTACCCCCCATTCTCGATCGTTGTGGACCAGGTCACCCTTCATATAAAAATTGACATCCTTCACAGCGGGAGATCGTTAAACCCAAGGTTTGTAGTTAGTGTAAGCAACCACGACATGTTCAAACACAATGCAAAAGTCCAACACCGATTTTAAGCTTCATCCCGTAAGGTTTATCCAAAAGAGATAAAGGAACGAGATCTTCACAACCTTCTATTTAGTTTTATTAATTATATAATTTATGTATTTGTTAAAATGATATGTAATCGATGTACTTTGGTTAATGTTTCATTTGAGTACTTATGTTCATATGTAATGTATTATATTTAGTGTGAATAATGTTGATTGAAAATTAAAAAATTACAAGTTGAAATGCCCTAGAATGACAAAAGTAAAAAAACAAACCTAAATTTTGAAAACTAAATGTTGAAATAACCTGGAATGACAAAAATTGAAAAATCGATCTGATACTCAAAAAGTACATGTTGAAACACCTTAGAATAACAACAATAAACAACTAGACTAAAATTTGAAAACTACATATCCAAAAACCTTAAAATGACAAATATCAAAAAATAAAATTGAAATTCGAAAACTACACATTGAAATACCTTAGATTGTCAAAAACTGAAAAATTGATCGAAACTTCGAAAATCACAACTCAAAATACCCTAGAATGAAAAAATAAAAAAAGGAATTGAATTTCAAAAACTAAACATTGAAATACCCTGGAATGACAAAAACTAAAAAATTAATTTGAAATTTGAAAAATATATGTCGAAATACCCTAGAATAACAATAATTGAAAGACTGGATTAAAATTTGAAAACTACACATCCAAAAACCTTAAAATGATAAATATCAGAAAACATAACTAAAATTCAAAAACTACACAATAAAATACCTTAGAATATCAAAAATCAAAATATCGCTCAGAAATTCAAAAATTACAAGTTGAAATACCTTAAAATGATAAAAATAAAAAAGTACTTGAATTTCGAAAACTAAACTTTGAAATACCTTAGAATGTCAAAAACTAAAAAATTGATCTGAAATTCAAAAAGTACATATTAAAATACCCTAAAATGACAACAATCGAAAAATTGGACTAAAATTTGAAAACTATACATTCAAAAACCTTAAAATGATAAATATTGAAAAACGGAACTGAAATTTAAAAACTACACGTTGAAATACCTTACATTGTCAAAAACCAAAAAATTGCTCGAAAATTTAAAAATTATAAGTTAAAACACCTTAGAATGATAAAAATAAAAAAACGAACTTGAATTTTGAAAAACTAAACATTGAAATATCTTAAAATGACAAAAACTAAAAAATTGATCTGAAATTCAAAAACTAAACATCGAATAACCCAAGTGTGAGAATTATCAAAAACTAATATGAAATTTGAAAACTACATTTTGAAAAATTCTAAAATAACAAAAATAAAAAAATAAAGTAAAATTTGAAAACTATATGTCGAAAAACCCTAAAATAAAAATATAAAAAAACAGACTGAAAATTTAAAAACTACACGTCCAATTACCTTAGAATGACAAATTCTGAAAAGTTGATACGAAATTGAAAAAATGCATGTCAAAATCCCTGAAATCACAAAAATAGAAAAATGGACTTGAAATTCGAAACTATACATCTAAAAACCCTAGAATGTGAAAAATGGACATAAAATTCGAAAACTAAGTTAAAAAACCCCTAGATTTAGCAAAAATATCAATTTGCTCCCTTAACATTTTCTTGCTCTCCCAGAGGTCCTAAATATTTAAACAATATCAATTTGCCTCCTACCATTTTCTCATTCTCCCACAGGTCCTGAATGCTTAAAAATTTTTGATTTGCCCTCTTATTAATTTCACTCTTTCCCATAAGTCCAAAATGATGACCCCTACGGGGATTCCCACGAGTCTAATTGTTTAAAAAATTAAGATTTCCCCCCCTATTGTTTCCCTATGTCGTTCCGTGGGAAACTATTTAGCCATGACACATAATCTACTCACGAGTGGACACGTGGCACCATGATTAGTTGCGGCTAGACCAATGTAAAGATCGGTCCAACCATGACACATTAAGTGCCACAACCATGACACATCACGGTTGGACCAAATTGGAGAGTGGTCCAGCCATGACAATTTTTTTCAAGATGGGAAGTCTTCATGTCATGGCTTGGCCAATTTGAAGATGGTCCAAATATGACACTCTTATGGTGCCAAGCACCAAGTGATGTATCACGGTTGGACCAAAATTGGTTTAGCTATGACACCTTTGGTACAAAGCCTTTACAGACAACACTTCCATTCACAACAATTGTTCAAATAGGTCTTTTAGATTTTCCAATGACAAAAAATCTAGAAAATCCATTCTTAGCAAGCCTTCATTAGAGTGAGGAAATACGACATGTAAACCAACTCACACTAGTAGGAATAACTATCAACCTAAATTCAATCTACATGAATAATAAACTCAAACAAAATAATTAGAGAACATCATTCAATAATTTACATATGTTTACATTGTTTATGAAACTCTACAAATCATGCAACAACATGATTAAATCATCTTTATCAATTTAGGTTTTTGATTAATTCAATTACATGCAACAACAACTAAAATAATCAAACCAAGTAGGTATTATTTTTATGAAAATATGCCTAAACAGTCGCTCTGATACACTGTTGGGTTTTAGGGCATCGAGAACTAGTAGCGTAGTGGAATAAAAAACCTATAAATATTAAGTAATCCTAAAACCTTGAACAAGATACCCCATTTTAAAACATATTTAACATAAACATACAAAACAACCATAAGATGTTTTAGGGTTTATATCTACGTTGATGGCTCCTTTAAGTCTTCACATGGCAAAGAAATGAACATTATCCAACCCTTGTAAAGGGTGCTAGGGTTTCTATGTGCTAAACAGTAGTGCATTCAAAGGAAGAGAGATAATTAGAGAAAACTCAAGCAGCATCTAAGGTTTTTTCTTTTTCTTTTTCTTTTTTGTATATGGCATTCTATATCTAATTGGTTAATTAACTCATGCTTATATTTATTTATTGTGCAAGTATTTGAGTCCGAATGGAATTTCATCCAAACCCATTTGCATCAACACACGTGTATGGGTGGTATACTTGTGTGCCACCCAACACACTGTAAACCATGCACAGGTGAACACAAAAATGTGCCACTTGGCATGTCACATGCATTGCATGGCTGGATAAGGCTTGTCCTGTTGTGCCATGTATTTTAATTTTGCATAATGTCAAATGACACAATAAATAAACCTAGCCACAGGTCGATTTAGCCTATGAATTGGACCAAAACTATCCCTTATGAAACTGGAATCGAAACCGTAAGAACTAAAACTAGCCTACACCAAAATCGAAATCAGATTTTGATAATTCGGTTCCAATTTTTCTATTTTTGAAATGTCGAACCATCAGTTCATGGCCAATTCATGAACTGACGGTTAAACCGATGGTTCAAAGCTTTATGAAGTGGATATATTAAAATTTTTTTAAATTAAAAAACGGGACCAACAGCCCCTTGCAACAAACTTAAACATGCAGGGGACCATCAGTCCCTGCAAATGTTTAAATTTGCTCCCCTACATGTTTTAGTTTTTGCAACGAACCAATGGTCCCTATAAAATTTCAATGCAAAGGCAACCTTTGTAAATATCCATTAGCCCATTATTTATTTATTTATTTAAATTTCCCCTATAAAGATTCACTTAATCTCTCATTCAATCTTTCAACTCTCTCATTTATTCTCATTTCTCATTCTTTCAATTCTCAATACTCTCTCAATCTTTCAATTAAATTCTCTCAAATTCAATTAAATTCTCTCTTTATTTTTTATCAATTTCAATTTTAATTTCTATTATACAATTCATAATTAATTATAAAATTTATCTCTATAATTAATTTTGTTTATTATTTTTTTCATTATCTTTCATAATTAATTATATAATTTATTTATATAAATAATTTTATTTATTATCAAAAAATGGAAAGTAGTAGAAATTCTTTAAGTAATAAGAGATTTGGTCAATATTCATCTATATCAAATGTGAATGAAGATCAATTTGCAGAAGGTTTTTCAACACAAGAAAGTGGAAGTCAATATGTAGAGGTAGAGCAACTACAAGTGGAGATAGAACAACAACCTTAAAAAATTCTTACCTCCGATATTTTCAAAATTCATTTTTAAAAAAATACAAAAAGAAGATGGTAATTTTGAAGTTACTTGCAATTATTGTAAACTAGACCTGGCCACGGGCCAGTTTGGCCCTTGAACTCGACCGAAACCTGCCCAGATAAAACCAAAACCGGAATCGGTAAACCCGAAACCAAAATCGAAATCGGATTTTAGCAATTCGATTTCAGTTTATCTAATTTTGAATTGTAAAACCGTCGGTTCACATCCGGTTTATGAACTGACATGTATACTAGCAGTTTACTATACTGAATCAGAAATTTTAAATTTTTTTTGAATTTTTTTTATTTTTTAAAATTTAATAAAGGAACCAACGGTTCCTTGCAATGTAGAGAACTGTTGGTTCACTGCAAGTGCAGGGGACGACGGTCGCCTTCGTATTTGAAAATTTATGGGTCCTTTGCAAAAGTTCTTAATTTCCTTTTCACCCCTTATTTTTGAAAAGTTTTTAAAATTTTTTTTTTCTTATCTATATACCCATTCAAATTTCAATCTCTCAACTCTCTCACTCAATCCTTCAAACTCTCATTCTCATTCTTTCAATTTTTAATACTCTTTCAATCTTTCAATCAAATTCTCTCAAATTTAATTAAATTATTTCTTTATTTTTTATTAATTCCAATTTCTATTTCTATTATACAATTCATAATTAATTATAGAATTTGTTTCTATAATTAATTTTATTTATTATTTTTTTATTATATTTCATAATTAATCATATAATTTATTTATATAATTAATTTTATTTATTATCAAAAAATGACATATAGTGAAAATTCTTCTGGTAATAGGAGATTTAGTCAATAGTTACATATATCAAATGTGAATGAAAATTAATTTATAAATGATTTTTAACACAAGAAAGTGAAAGCCAATATGTAGAGGTAGAGCAACAACAACAACATCAACAACAGATGGAGATGAAACAACACTCTCAAAAAATTCCTACATCTGATATTTTCAAGATTTATTTCAAGAAAATATAAAAGGAAGGTAGTAATTTCGAAGTTGCTTGCAATTATTATAGGCAAATTTATAAATTCAAATAATGAGGTGGATACAGGACGTTCAAAAGGCACTTGGAGTCAAAGTATCTTAAAAAAATAGGGTAAAGTCGAGGCCAAACACAAATAACCAGGTATGGTTCTATACACAAATCTTTATTTATGTATAGTGATAATAAAAGTAAAGAAGAATTTGCAAAAATGGTAATAATAGATTATTTAGCATTTAGTTTTGGTGAAAATTTAGGTTTTAATAATTATTGTAAAACTGCATTAAATCCTGCACATAAATTTATTCCAAGAAACACATTAAAAAGAACATTATTTAGTTTATATAAAAAACAAAAAAAAAGAATTAATTCAATTTTTTACAAATTTTGATGGGCGTGTATCTATATGTAGTAATATTTGGAATGACCATTGGCAAGTTCATTCTTATATGGGTATAACTTATCATTGGATAGATGCCAATTTTCAATTACAAAAATTTTTTTTAGCATTTAGAGTGTTTGATGACCGACATACGACCGATAATATTTGTAAAATAATTAAAGGAATATTAGAAGAATATAAATTAGTTTATAAAATTTTTTCAATTTCATTTGATAATACACGTTCAAATACTGCCTCAATAAATGATTTAATTAAAATTTGCAAACCTAATTTAGGTGGTAGATTTTTTCATTTTAGATGTGCATGTCATGTATTAAATTTATGTGTACAAGATGGTTTACATTGTCTTAATAATTATATTAGTCCAATAAAAACAACAATTTCATTTTTATGAACACATCCTCAAACTATGAAAGAATGGGGTAAATTTTGTAAACAACATAATAGAAGACCAAAAAGATTTCCTAAAGACGTGTCGATTTATTGGAATTCAACATATGAATTACTCAACGAGTCTTTTGATTATAGGGATTTATTATGCTCATTTATTTCACAAAATGTGCCACAAGTTACATTATATCCCCAACATTAGGATATTTGTAAAACAATTTTAAATGTATTAATAAATTTTAATAATGCAACTTATACTTTAAGTAGAGTTTATTATCCCACTTCTCATTTGTTTTTAAATGAAGCAGTTAATATTATTGAGGCTTTACAAGAAGCCGAACAATATATTATTCTACAAAAAGCTATTTTTTTAATGAAAACAATTCCAGAAATTTTTCTTGTTGGTTGTTTTTTTTATCCTAGATTTAAATTAGATGGTGTCACATATTATTTGACATTATATTATGAATGTTTGCAATTAGATTGTGAGGATGAAGTTAATATTCCATTAACTATAACTGACATTATAAATTTAATTAAAGAAATTTATGTTGAATATTCATTAATTTATGGTTACCAAGGTGGTTCTTCTTCCTCTCTACCACCTATTGCCCCATCATCAACCCAAAATATGAGTTATAGTGATCGTATTATGATGCAAAGGGGCAAAAGACTAAGAGGAACATTTGGCTCCACCTTGAAGCTTGATATTTATTTAACTACTATTTTTGAGTTTGGTGACAGCAATATAGGTAAAGCCTTTATAGTTCTAGAATGGTGGAGTCGACATGCATCAACCTTTTGAACATTAGTAGTTATTACTAAACAAGTCCTGACAGCACTAGTATCAACTGTCATAGTAGAACAAGGTTTTAGTCAAGGGAGTAATATATTGGATGAGAGGCGATCAAGTTTGGCTCCCGAATCTATTGAAGCGCAAGTATGCGTGGACAATTGGACAAGAGTCAAATTATGCCAACAAGATATAAAACTGGACTTCAATGAAGAATCGCTTGATTTAACTACAGATAGTTCAATAACGAGAAATAATAGTTAAGATAATGGAGGTGAATGATAAGGTAAAGAAGTACTACCAGCTATTAAATATACAAAGGTAAGAGAACTATGTAGGCTTTGATTCTTCTAAACCCTAAGAAGATACGTAGGAAGCTTAATTGAAAAATTAAGTCTAAGTCTTTCTTTTAATTTTCAATTATTGTAATTAATAATTTAAAAATTAAATCAAGATTATGTATTAGAATTGATGGTTCAATATCGGTTTCGAACCGAAGCTATCGATTTTGAACCGAGGTCATGAACCAAAATCGTCAATTTAGAATCGATTACAAACCATCCTATTATGATTTCGGTTCAAGATCCTTATTTTTTCAAACTGTGAATCGACAGTTTTGAATCGAAACCACCGGTTCATGAACCGTGGTCAGGACTATTGTAAACAAATTTACAAATTTGAGGCAAATATGAGATGTTTAAAAGGCACTTGAAGTCGAAGCATCCGAAAAAAATAGACAAAATAGAGGTCAAACACAAATAACCGGGTATGGTTCTCCATATAAATCTCTATTTATTTATAGTGATGATAAAAGTAAAAAAGAATTTACAAAAATGATAGCAATATATCATTTAGCATTTAGTTTTGATGAAAATTTAGGTTTTAATAATTATTATAAAACTGCATTAAATCCTGCAAATAAAACAATTCCAAAAAACACATTAAAAAGACCATTATTAAGTTTATATAAAAAACAAAAAAATAATTGATTAAATTATTTACAAATTTTGATGGCAAGTTCACTTTTATATGAGTATAACTTGTCATTTGATAAATGATATATTTCAATTACAAAAAAGAATTTTAGTATGTAGGATGTTTAATGACCGACATATGACCAATAATATTTATAAAATAATTAAAAGAATATTAGAGGAATATGGATAAGTATTTAAAATTTTTTCAATTTCATTTGATAATGCAACTACAAATACGACCTTAATAAATGATTTAATAAAAATTTGCAAGCCCAATTTAGACGTGTATGTCATGTGTTAAATTTATGTGTACAAGATGGTTTAAAATGTGTTAATAATTAGATTAGTCCAATAAAAACAACAATTTCATTTTTATGGACACAACCTCAAGCAATGAAAGAATGAGGTAAATTTTGTAAAAGACATAATAGAAGACCAAAAAGATTTCCTAAAGATATGCCGACTTGTTGGAATTTAACATAACGCTCTTTTGATTATAAAGAATTATTGTGGACATTTATTTCACAAAATGTGTCACAAGTTACATTATATCTCTAACATTGAGATATTTGTAAGACAATTTTAAACGTATTTAAAAATTTTGATAATGCAACTTATACTTTAAGTAAGAATTATTATCATACTTCTTATTTGTTTTTAAATAAAGCCTTTAATATTATTGGGGTTTTACAAGAGGTCAAATAAGATGTTATTTTAAAAGAAACTATTTTTTTAATGAAAACAAAATGGTTAACTTACTATAAATAAATTTTAGAAATTTTTCTTGTTTTTTTTTTTTTTGATTCTAGGTTTAAATTAGAAGGTATTACAGATTATTTAACATTATATTATGAATGTATACAATTAGATTATGAGAATGAAGTTAATATTTCATTAATTATAACTACAATTATGAATTTAATTAAAGAAATTTAGGCTAAATATTCATTACTTTATGGTAACCAAGGTGGTTTTTCTTCCTCTCTATCACCTATTACCCTATCACCAATCCAAAATATTAGTTATGGTGATTGTATTATGATGCAAAAGGGCAAAAGATGAAAAGAAACATCAGGCTCTATGTTAGAGCTTGATATTTATCTAACCACTACTTTTAAGTTAGGTGACAATAATATTAGTAAAGATTTTACAGTTCTACAATAGTAGAGTTGACATGCATCAACATTTTCAATATTAGTAGTTATTGCTAAATAATTCCTAGCAGTACCAACATCAACTCTCACAGTGGAACAAACTTTTAGTCAAGGGGGCAATATATTAGACAAGAGGCAATCAAGTTTGGCTTTCAAATCTATTGAAACTCAAGTATGCATGGATGATTGGACAAGAGTCGAATTACGCCAACAAGATATAAAAGTGAACTTCAATGAAGAACCCCTTGATTTAACTACGGATAGTTCGATGATAAGAACCAGTAGTCAAGTAATAGAGGTGAATGATAAGGTAAGAAGGTACCTCCAGCTATCAGATATGCAAAGATAAGAGAACTATGTAGCGTTTAATTTTTCTAAATCCTAAAAGGATACGTAGGAAACTTAATTGAAAAATTAAGTCCAAGCTTTTTTTTAAAATTATTTTAGTTTTTAATTATTATAATTATTAACTAAAAAAATAAATTAGGGCTTTGTATTAGAATTGACAGTTTAATGTCGGTTTTAAATTAGGACCATGAATCGGAACCATCGGTTCAATGTCAGTTTCGAACTAGTTAAAAACTATCCTACAACGGTTTTGGTTCAAGGTTCTTATTTTTTTGAATTGTGAACTAGTGTTTCTAAACTAAAATTGATAGTTTATGAATTGTGGCCAAGTCTAACTATACACACCAAGTCAAACTTGGTCAAAACATGGTCAAACAAAATCTCTCTCTCTCCCTAAACACCAAGATTGTCACCAAAGGATCTTTGTCTCTAGGTTCATATTAACCCCCATATACATATGACTTATAAGCTCTCTATCAAACTAGCAGTGTCTAAATTCAGGCTAAATATAGACATAGACCAAGATTGGCCTTTAGCAAAGCGTCATGGCCACTTGGATGATAAAGTGTCAGTAGACATCTCTTAAGCTTTTACAACATCACAGTTACAGACAATTCAATCCCTTTATTAACCAATATCTCTTGAGCCTGAGACATAAGAACATGTCTACCTTAATAGTTTCTCGATATGAACTAGTGTACATTAATGACTTACATGGATTAGGGTACAACCTTATCCTACAATGGCTATAGATTCAAGCAGTCATGAATGTCATTCAATATTCTCATGTAAGATATCTTCTCCTATGCTCAAAAGTGACAAATCACTTATTGATCAACCATGACCTCCAAGTATCTCATGATATGGTTATACACTACCTTTATGATATCCTCGTTACAATGACTTATTGGATAGAGTCAAACCATATTGATCCTTACACGAGACGGTCTAGTAGCCTCAAGTCATAAGATCATATGCATTCTTAGTGTTTAGAGGATTTATTCCTTAGACACTAGAGCAACCATCCATATGGATATCTTATGGTAAGGTCAGTTCGATGAACACACCTATAATGTACACCCATGTGTTATACCAAGTTGTCTACAAATAGCTTCTACACATGAGAATCGTTGTCACCTTTTGATGGGGTGCCTCAACACTATGATAATCTCATCACCATTACATATGTCCTTGGTTATTATAATATCAGGATTATGGACATTTCTAGAATGGTCAACTAATATGTGCATATTGTTATTATGATCAGTCGTCTAATCTCCTCATCATAGTTTTACCATTCTAAATGCATATTATTTGCATAATCATATAAAAGAACATATGAATTGAATAACTATTAGTCCTTTATTAATTAATGAATGTAAAATTACAATTATAAGTGCTAAATCAATTTTCTATAGGGCACCTACCCTAACAATTGCATGCTCTTAAATTCTGCTATTTTTAATTAAGAAATCAAACAATGCATATCTTTTTGGGCCATATTCTGTGTAAAGGTATGTTCTTAAAGAGGGGTGTTACACAAGTTGTGTGCGGTGTGATGGTGAAAGTAATAGAATCTATCTGTATGACCCCTAACCTTAAGCATGACCAACACGTGTACAGAGTACATCATATAGTTGACATCAAAGATATCATATGCTTTCACCAGATGTCAGGGACATCACCTTCTATTGTTAGACATTAGTCATAAGAGATAACAGTGATATTGGGAATATGCACAGGGTGTCAAATAAGTTAGATGGGCATTTGGGATACTAGGGAAACATTTAAAATACCACAACATTGATAAAGTTAGAAAACCTAAGATATATAATTAATGATAAAAATGTTATGTGCTTACCTACTTACTGAGTGTGTTTCACTAACTATATTCCTTTATGATTTTACAAATAGATTCATAGAGCAGTAGAGGGTTAAAGAGGTAGTGGTTCAGTTAGAGATGTTATATGATGGCAAAGACATTTCAGTAACTTTAGTTATTTGTCACTATAGACCTTTATTTACATATATTCATTTTAGGATTGTTTATGCACTATACTTTTATGATTGTTGATATTTAGACTTGGTGTTTCGGATTGGGATATTTATTAATTACACCTTTAGGTCTTTAGTTATTTATATTGAGAACCATGTATCTAATTATTTAACTATTTTTTGTTATAAATGTCATTTTGAAAATTTTTTAGAGGTGACACATCACTTCGGTATATATTCTGGTAGGAAAATGTAACGGGAAAGGGGTGTTATAAATAATCTCTAACCGAACTATGTTAGGCTAGTGTCAAACCATATTGATCCTTACATAACACAATCTGGTGACCTCATTCATTAAAAAAATATATTCTATAAACACTAGAGTAGCCATCCATATAGAATCTTTTTAGTAAGTCTGTCTTGTTATCAATAAACAATTTTGACATGTGAGAA
Organism: Mangifera indica; assembly: GCF_011075055.1. Lineage (NCBI taxonomy): Eukaryota > Viridiplantae > Streptophyta > Magnoliopsida > Sapindales > Anacardiaceae > Mangifera > Mangifera indica. Next base: position 575,398 of record NW_025401096.1, on the reverse strand, counting down.
CTATGATTATCTTTTAATAAGGTCGTTCACCACTATGATAACTTTATCACTATTACCTTTGCCCTTGGTCATGGTAATATCAAAGTTACAAACATTTTAAGAATAACCACATAATGTGCGCATAAGGTTCTCACAATCAGGTATTGAGCACAAATCCCTTTATTATAATTCAATTATTCTTAGGAGAGTTGTCTAAGAATATATTAATATGCTTTGCGGACAATTGTCACAGGAAATTACAAATATGACTTATATTAATAAACTTGCATTATCATGAGGATTGGCTTTAGGGCACCAATACCAACAATCTCTCACTTGCACAATAACCAATCAACCATGTAAACAATATCATTTGACTGTACGCACCTATTATTGCTTCTATTGCAACAGAGCATTTATTAATACAATTTGTTCATTTGTTTTTTTCAAAGGTTAACTAACCTTTTGTTTCTTTAATCATTATTGACAAGGTATAATCACCAGAGTATACAATTAAATCATTAGATGAGATCATAACTACATGAAACATCTGTTTGGAACTAATAGTACTAAATCAATTATGCTAGAAATCAATTTTACAATTTAATATGCCTTTTAAGATCTTGCATTTGAATGTCTCATACTTAGCTTTCAACATAGAATTGATTCAACATATATATATGACCTATTCTCTAAATTAATTATTTTTAGCCTAATTTGTCTTATGTCACTATTCCTCATTCAATGACTTCATCCTTCACAACCTTAGGAACTTTCCATATTCCATAACTCACATGAATATAAAATTAAACAACTTAATCTCATCCTACACAACTAGTGTAATAAGCATACAATCTTTGTCTCAAGATTCATTCAATGTCATATGCTCCATCATATACATAAACATTCCTTTATAAGCATAGTTACATACATACATAAATACTCAGCAAAATCAACACACAAACAAGAATTCACATCACAAATTGGTAGGAAATCATTCTTTCATTCCATAGAATGCAAAAACTCAATGTAGAGAAAAGTCTCACTTACTTGGTTTATAGCCTAACTTCTCTCTTTTGTCATTGTCTAATCCCCTATTAGAAGACGTTGTTAGAGTTACCACATAAAAGCCAATTGGTTAAACTTTGATTTTCTCTCTCACACATGGAAAAACATGTGCATGTTAGTAGGGATTGGAATGTAGCCTTCATGACTTTTTAAAAACTAAAATTGCATTCATCATACATAGGCGTGTATCCAACATACACGACCGTGTATTACTTAATTCAAAATTTATGCAAAATCACCTTATCTAATTGATGTGGCAATGACATATGAGCGTGACTATATCATACATTGTTGTGTGTGCTCTAAAAATCATATTTTAACTTTAAATTCACTTGGCATCATTCAAATTTATGCAAAATCACCTTATCCGATTGATGTGGCAATGACACACGAGCATGGCTATATCATAAATTGTCATGTGTCCTCTAAAAACTGTATTTTAACTTTAAATTCACTTGGCATCATCAAAAACATATAAAATAACTAATATGCCCTCGAGACATATGTATGGGTGTTATTATTCCTCCCTTTTAATAGAATTTCTTCCTTGGAATTCACTAGAATTAGCTTAAGATACTTATCTTTCATGGTCTGCTCCATCTTTAAGGTAGCCTCTTCTAACTTTTAATTCCTCTAATGTACCTTGACCAAGGGAATTTGCTGGTTCTTTAGCTGTTTAATCCTTATATCTAGGATTTAAATTAGCTTTTCTTCACAACTCACTCCCTCAGACAACTAAATCTTCTTAATTCTCCAAACATGGGAAAGATCACAAATAAACATGTACTATGACGAAACATAGAACACTTCATGAATACAATCCATGCTTGTTGATAACGCAAGTCTATAAGTTACCTTACTAGCCCTCTCCATTATCTTATAAAGGTCGATGTATTTCACAACTAATTTACCTTTTCTCCCAAAGCTTATCATATGCTTGAAATTGGCCATTTGAATGAACACTTTGTTACCTATACTAAACTCTAGATCGCAACATCTTTGATCACCACAATTCTTCTATCGATCCTAGGTGCTTGTTTCATCCTTTTTTCTGATCAACTAGACATCTTCAATAATCTTCTGAGTCAACTTTCATCTAAGAAAGTAAACCAAGAGATCTCTTTTACCCAACTCATCCTAGTGTAAAGGAAAACGAGACCTTTTATCATAAAGTGTTTCATAAGACACAATCTAAATTAGCCTGAGTATAGACAAAAGGCACGTCCCCATACTATTAGAGGGGGTATTATATGATCAAGTATCAAGCACTAATCCTTTCCACTTGATTCAATTATTTTTAGGATATTTGTCTAGATATATATTAATATGCTTTATAGACAAAAAAATGTCTTAGGAACTTACAAATATGACTTTTATTAATGAACTTGTATCATTATAAGGATTGGCTCTAGGGCACCAACCCCAACACGTCAAATATCATTATAACTAAGCTTTATCGTGACCTATAATACCCACAGGTATGTCTCAAAGGTAAAATGGTCTTTTTACATAGATATGTTTGGTGTTATAATAAGTCAAAGTGAAGTAAAAATCAATAGGTTATTTTTAGCTGACACATAAACATGCATGCATAAGTCACGTCTATGTGTCACTTTGCCATGTTAGTCGAATAAGGTGAAACTGTGTAAAATTTGAATTAGGAGATACATGAACATGTATGCTGGACACATGCCTGTGTAAGGTGTTACCCAGAAAGAACTTTTATAAGCCATGTTTGTTGTGATTTAAGGATTGGAATCCTAATCCAAACACACATGTTCTTCAAAAAAAGACAAAAAAGGTTTGAGTTTGATCACCCATAATTCTTATGGTAACTCTGATGATTGATTTTTCATAACATTAAGGGAAGAAAGGAAAATATAAGAAGACACGTTGAGCGATCATATATCTGCATTTTTAGCAAAGGTAAGTAGGACCTGCTAGTTTGGTTGCTTATAGTAAGGCTATTTGATGCTACCTTATGCTTATATGATTACATTTAATATTAAAATAAAGCATTGTAATCATATCTAGGTTGATGATGTTTATAATAGATATGGTTTTGTCTTCAATTCATTTGAGATTATTTTATGGTTATGTATTATCATGTTTTATCGTGATTCATTGTTATGACTTGTTTTGGTTAGAGTAACAGAGGTTTATGATGAGGATGGATATATGGAAGAATGATGAAAATAGTATGATGTATGTTTGTAGTAGAGACGGGGAACTAATGTCACTATCATATATTTTTTTTGCAAATTTTTTTATATGAATTACAGATTAACGTACATGAACTAGTTATGATCTTTTATGCATAAAATGGTGTTTGAATTGTGATAATTTGCTAAGGTGAAGGGAGGCTTTTGTAAAGACCAAATAAGGTGCAAAATTAGGCCTTTTTTGCATTTTGGACTTGAAGCACATTCATGTGATATAATCCACACACCCATGTGCATGAAGCCTAAAATTTAGCTTGCACTTTTCTAATTTGTCGACGATTATCAAATGTCATTGACCGTTAAGCAATCAACTAGGGCATGTGGTTTACCTATGTATTACTTTTGTATCACCATGAATAGGGTGAAATGACTAAAATATCCCTGAGAAGTAGAGTAGTTGAGATGAGATTAAAATTGGAAAGTATGTTAAGTACCAAAAAGGCATATGCCTGTGTTTTAGAGTAATACCCTCATGTATGGACGAGTGTGCTTACACAAGAAGATGCCATGAGCAGAGCCGATTGTGTATGAAAAAAAAGGGATTCACCCTTATGTATACTATACCACACACTTGTGTTTAATGGACATAATAAGAAAATGAAAAGCGAAGCTAGGCTAAAGATTGATAAATCATTCCAAGAGATCCTAGGTACATAGCAGTACCTTACGTGTTTACAAGATGAGATTTAAAAAGACACATGATATGATTTAGGTGGAAACTAAGACAAGCTCGAGAGGATCTAAGTGTTGTGAGACATGATTGCTATACATCATAAGATTGTTATGAGGCAACATTGTGAGTACACATTCCTTACACCACCCGTAATAGGGACACATCTGTAGTAGGACACTGTACCTATAATAAAATACTTTGTAACACCTATAGATATACTCGAGGGTATTCTAGTCTTTTACTCTTTTGATCATGCTTATTTATTATTATATATATATTTTTTTTGGAGTTGCACAACCATATAGTAGAGCATATGCCTATGTATGTGATGATAAGGGCAAAATAGTCTTTTATCATTTGATGTATAAAAATTGATTAAGTTTGGATGACACACACACTTGTCTATATTGGCATGCACGATTGTGTATGATTAATGCATTTGAATTTTATATAAGGATCAGTTTCCCAGTATTGGGTAACAATATACATGCCTATGTATATAGTCTACATGTCTATGTATTGTGCATTATAAGTAAATATAAAATAAATCCAAAACTTAAAGGTGGAGAGAGCCAAAGAGAGCATTAAAGCCAAAAAAAGCTATTAAAGGTTTGTTGGAAAGGATTCTTGCCATGTGAAAATTGTGTGGACATCGAAAGAGAGGTAAATTGGCAATTTCTATTCCTTATTAAGTGTATGTTATCGATTGCAAAATTTGATGCTTAAAAATGGTTGTGATGTGGCTCTAGTGTATTCATACATTGATCATGATCATTAGACAATGTATTTCAAGATTGTAGTAGATATGGTTATACATACATGCATATGAATATGAAAATTTCCCTCTATATTGATGTTGTTACCGATTATGTGTGGATGCATGTGGTAGTTTATGCCTTATGGTTATAATTGGTAAGTTATGAGACAATGTTATAAACTATTGTTTATTGACATTTTGAGTTGCAAGTGTTGTGACTTGGACCTCTAATTGTCAAACTTTAGTTAAACATGATTTTGTATTAAACATGGTATGATTTGTTGATTTAGAAGAACTGATGTTGTTATTTTGATTTAAGATTGTGTCTTGGATAAGCCTTGATGAAGTTAGATCATTATAACATGGTTTTTGGTGGTTGAAAATCTGTATAACAAGTGAAAACGAATTCTAGAAAACACCTTACACCTGTGTATGACTGTATACATAGCCATATATAATTAGGAAAATAGTTACTATATAAGTTTAACCACCAATGTTTCAATATAGGAATGGATACATGTCTATGTGGTATGGGACATAGGATCTTGTATGCCACCTTGGATTGCATGTCTGTGTAAAGTGATTGTGTTGCCATGTAGGTAGGATTCATACACCCCTATGTATAATTGGGGAAAATAGAAAATAAGGTTTGGAATGAAAGTAATGTTTAGGTGCAACAATAGTAATGACTATTATACCTCTATGAGGAATGAATAAGAAATGGATAAAGGATAAAACCCTAATGAAAGCAGTACATGATGGAAATCATTATGAACATGTTTTACTATAGGGATGATGACACCAACCCAAAACAGATTGATTTCAAGTTGAAAACTAAAATGATATGTTGCCTTATTCTTACCATCAAGCCATATACAGTGTGGTTAATCCACCAATTTAGTGTAACATGGACTTGTCATCAAGTTGTTTATACTATGACTTATCATTGAGTTATGTGTAGTATGACTCATTACCAAGCTATGTACAATGTGACTTATCACCAAGTTGTACGCAATGTAATTTATCATCAAGCTATGTGTAACGTGATCATGTCATGAGCTATATGTAATATGGCTGTAAAAACATTGGGGCTAGTCTATGTGATCATCTATGTGACTTTAGCTTGAAGCTCGATCAATATTTATACAAGGTACACCATATAAATGACATTGAAGATGTCACGTCCTTTCACCAAGAGTCTAAGATATTGGTATACATAATTTAATATTAGTCATTTGGGATGACACAAACATTTGGGTTTGAGGCATAAGGTGCCAAGATATTTGGATATACATCTAAGATACTGGTTTTAACATCCAAAATACCATAACTGGATAGGAGACAAAATGGTTTGACTTATATATTGCCTTATTATTATATGTAGGGGACTAAGGGTCTCTTACTTACTGAGTGTGTTTCACTCATTGTGTTTTCTTGTGATTTTGCAAGTAGAATTTTTGAGTAGTGGGGTGGCAGCAAAACCAGTGGGTCAGCTTGAGACATTACATAAGTGGAGGGCATTTCTATCATTTGCTTGTATAGACCTTGTTATTTGTTGCATTTACATTGGATGTATTTTGTAATTGCTTTTTTCATTGGGTTTTCTTTCAAAGATTGGATTAAATGATATCTATTTATATGTTTTATTCAATAATTACACTTTTAGGAATTATGGGATCTTAATTAAATACCATTCATTTATTTTATTGCTACATATATTTTGAAAAATATTTTAAGTTAACATGTCTATTTGGGTACATATTCTAGGTAAAGGTATGTATCCAGATAGGGGTGTAACATACTTGCTTACAATTAAGCCCAGTTAAGATCATGCTTTGATTTAGTGGAACAAAGAGAGAACTCATATAACCAAGATGTCAAATCCTTGTATACGAGCTAGCCCAATCAACCTAGTATATAGCTTTAGACATAGTTTTCAAATAATGATGTTTTCACCTTTAGATAATAAGATCACACCAATTAGGAATTTGGATAGTGGTTCCTTAATAATCGAGTGCGACATAATTGGCCCTAAAGTTTGTGTGTTCATACCAATTAGGAATCCGTGGAATGGTTCCATAGTGATTCAATAGGTCATAGTTCAATCTGATAATTGAAACATATAACCTAAATGTTTTCGAGGTCAGTATGAGCATAAAGATAAGATATAAGACCCACTATCATCCTAATAGGAGTTTATTGCTCGACTTTAGATGATAAAGATAATATGGGTTGAGCCAAAGGCATTTTAAGGATTATGTAAAAGTTAATAATAAAGTCTTCTACTTACTGGGTTTATTATCACTCACTCCCATACTTTCATATGTATAGGTACAGATGATCAGGATGATTATGGGACTAGCAATAATCAGTAAACAAAAAGTTTCGAGGGCATTTCTATCATTCTATGTTTTTATCAGTTTTGGTAATGATGTTTATTCTTATGTACTTGGAAACACATTTTTATGGCATTTTGATATGTTTTATTGTTTGGACATCTTTTATGTGCTTCTAACTATTTTTATGGCAAATGGTATTTTATGTGCTTCTAACTATTTTTATGACAAATGGTATTTTTGTAATTTCCATTAACTTTATAAATGATGTTTTACTCAAAGTTTATGAGAATTGTTCATGACTTTTTGGAATAAATGCATGTTCAAATGTTTTAATTAGTGACATCTTCATCTAGAGGCTAGTACTTCTAAAAAGGGTGTTGCATGACCTAATACAGGTAATGTGTCTTATTGTAGACATTCCTTACTGTAGGCGGTGTATGAAGTATGTACTTATGATGCCCCCTCATAACGACCTTATGACATCTAGCATGCATGCATCTCTATTGGGTGCATTGGATATTATTGTGCACTTAGAATCTTTATATTGTTTCTCGGTACGACTTATAACTTTTAGCCTAGTTTCTTTTTTTCTTTCTTTACTCTACCTTTACACATGGGCGTCTATGTTAGAATACACAGACATGTACTTTTTCTTATGCATGAGACACGTCTATCTCCTCAAGGTCGTGTCACTTCTATGCTATGGGGATAGGCATGTTACTTCCTAACATAGGCACACCTCTTCAAGTCAAGCACAACCCTCATTCATAAACCAAATAAATACTGATCAACTAATTTGATCATGTCAATTAAAAATATAATAAGAATGTATTGATTCAAGCATTTAAGCATAAATGATATAATGCATATGATGTAAATATTCCTAACATTTATTTTAGGTAACTTTTACGTAATTTTAGTCTATGATTGAAAAAGAGTACATGTAACATTTTACATTCTTAATTCATATTGTACCAATATATTTCTTGTCACGTCAATTTTAAATCAAATATTTAAATTGTGTTATGATCATATAAGGGTACATGCAATGTTTTGCATCTCTTATTTATATTATATCAATATATTCATTTCATATGAACTTAAAATCATTTATTACACTTAATCATAATTAAATACTAGTTGATATATATGCATAATTTATCATTTAATCACATTAAAATAAATCATGCATTAAACATTCATGGCACATATACATTCTACACCATTACTCATGTCATGTAAAACTCCTTTTACCATGCATCATGTATTTCATCTATATGTAATTACACTAATTGCATACATGTTAGTCTTCACCGAAAACTACTTTAATCACCATTAAAGCTTACATTTAGCATGTTTAAACCAAAATTTCAAAATCTAGAATTTTATTTGAACATTTCAAAAGATATATGATCGATACATGTACGTCCCTGATTTTGTCTTATCCTTTACTTTATGTCTCTCACTTGTAGGGGTGGATATAAACCAAGTCAAGTCTGAACACCTCTAGCTCAAGTTTTGCTTCACTAAAAAATAGTCTGACTCAAGTTCAATTTGAGTTTATTGAGCTAAAATTAAGAGTAGTATAAGTTCAGCTCCAACGAAAAATAGTTTGGCTAAGGTTTGATTCGAATTCAGAGTTCGAATTTGTGGCTAAGGTTCAACTAAAATTCTCCACCAAAATCAAACTTTGTTTAAAAAATAACAGATAAGGCTAAAATAGTAATTTTACCCCTATTAATTTTGAAAAAAATACAAATTAGTAGACACTATAGCAATTTGTAGATCACTTTTGTTTGTGAACTCCATTAAATTAAAAGGGTAGCATACATTTTGCATATATTTTTCTATTTTTCCTCTTATTTTTTCTATTTTCACTTTCCTCTTATTATTTTTATTTTTCCTTTTTTTAATTTCTTTTTCAAAAGCTTAGAAAAATTTTAGGGGTTTTTAAAAATTCATAAAAAAAAGTTTAAGGTGTTTTTGAATTTTTTTGAAATTCAATATACCCTTCAATAATTTCAAAAATAATAATTATACCCCGAACAACTTAGCAAAATACAACATTTTAAAGTTAGTTAAAGTTTTAATATTTTTTTGGAGTGATAGTAATAAATTGTAAAAATAGTAAGGATGTATTAGTAATTTAATATTTTTGTTAAGTGTTAATGGGGTTTCTTAATTTTAATAAAATGGTAATATAATCATTTATAAGGAAACTCAATAAATTCATTGAAGGAAGTGGATGGCGATGAGAATTTATCTTCTTAAAATTTAAAAGGTAGTAATTTGTTGTTTCATCAAACTGCTTAATTTTATACAAATATTTTATTTTAGGTGAAAATTTGGAGAAATTATATTTTATCATATCTCAACTAATGGAAAATTATAGGTTGGATTAGACAAATAATCATGAAACTAATATATAATATCAGAAACTAATTTCTCAATTTATAAAATGATAATCTCAAACAATCAATTTTAATTAGAAAGATAATCTTTGATTGTATAAATAGATAATACCAGACAATTCATACTATCGCGTAATAGATTGCCCGATTCTAAGCAAAGTAAATATAATTATAATCATTAAAAATAAAGGTTTTTTATTAGCCAAAATAATCACTCTTTTGCTTCACAATTTTTTAATATTTTATACATTGTTATTTGTAAATTATCACACAAGTACACATAAAGAGAAGTGTACTTTTCTACATCTTAATTAGAAATGCGTTTTTCTGAAAACTAAATTTTATTTTCCAAATGATTGTATAAATTTTATTATAATAAATGTTTTCCTGTATAAAATTCAGAGATTCTTTCCATATCTTTTATATCAGTTGTGTGCATAGTCTAGCCTAACACTTTTCAAAACGACAGAGGTGGTTCCATTTCTTTAGTATCTAAGGGCAAATTCGTCATTCCAATTCAATCACTATTCCATTTCTAAAGGACATACATCTCAACGTCTCGTTCCTAGAAGTAATCACACAAATGTCTACATACGCCAAATTTTAAAGGACATATTGTCAAATAAGAGAAAATTAAAAGAATTTGAAATAGTGGCCCTTTTAGAAGATTACAGTGCAATCCTCTAGAATAAATTGCTATAAAAACTAAAAGACCCAAGAAGTTTCTCCATACCATGTATGGTGGGAATCGAATCCTTTAATAAGGCATAATGCAATATGGGAGCAAGTATCAGTCTTATGTCGTTATCCATATATAACAGGCTAGACATCAATGAACTAAAACCCACAATAGTAACTCTACAGTTGGTTGACAAATCAATTAAATATTCAAGTAGAGTACTAGAGAATGTTTCAATACGAGTAGGCAAGTTTTATATTCCAATAGACTTCATAGTATTAGAAATGAAGGAAGACGCCTGTATTCCTATAATCCTTGGGTGACCATTTTTATCAATTGCAGAAGCAATTATAAATATCAAGAATAAGAAATTGACATTTGAAATTGGGCAAGTAGAATTTAACGTGTTTGAACTACCTACACAACCTTCTGTTATTAATTCATGTTACAAGACGAATATCATGGAAAAATATGTAGACGAGATACTTAAGGATGACTTACCAAAAGATGCACTAGAATCATATTTGATTAATAACGGTTTGTATGTTGAAATTTGTGTATATACACTTTACCTAGAAGCGATAGAAAAAAGTAAGACCAATAAATAGCTTTAGAATTAAAGACTTAAATTAGGAAGCAATATGATCAGGTGTGAATGCATTACAGTTATCCACAAATGATGCACATTAGGTAGAACTTAAGTCATTACTAGCCAAACTAAGGTATGCATCCTATTATCATTAACCCAAATCTAAACGTTGAATAAGAAAACAAGCTAGCACGATTACTCAAGGAATATAGGGAAATAATCGGATACAACATCCATATCTTGAAGGGGATAAGTCCTTCCATATGCATGCATCAAATTCATATGCTAGACGACCATAAAACTTCAATTGAGAACTAAAGGAAATTCAACCCCAACATGAAAGAAGTGGTAAGAAAAGAATTTATAAAGCTATTAGATGTCGGGGTGATATATCCGACATCCAACAGTAAATGGGTGAGTCTAGTTCATGTAGTTCCACAAAATTGAGGATTAATAGTGGTCAAGAATCAAAACAACAAACTAATTTCAATAAGGACAGTTACTAACTAGTGAATGTTCATTGACTATAGAATATTAAATAGTGCCACTGGAAAGGATCATTTCCCTCTACTCTTCATCGACCAAGCACTGGAAATGCTCACAAATTACTTATATTTATGTTATTTGAACGGTTACTTAGGCTTCTTTTAAATTCTTATACATCTATACGATCAAGAAAAGACAACTTTCACATGCCTATAAACAAATGTCTTTTGGCCTCTGTAATGCACTAGCCACATTTCAAAGTTGCATGCTCGCCATTTTCTCTGATTTTGTCAAACATATAATAAAGGTTTTCATGGATGATTTCTATAGAAGTAATTTTGATAATTGTCTTGAAACCTTTCCAAAGTACTTCAAAGATGCGAATAAGTGAACTTTATACTCAATTGGGAAAAATACCACTTCATGGTAAAAGAAGAGATTGTACTAGGGCACTTAGTATTTGAATGAGAAATTAAGGCGAATTGTGCAAAAATAGAGATAATAGAGAAACTACCACAACTATCTATCATTAAAGGAGTCAAAAGTTTCTTTGGTCACATAGGATTCTATAAACGATAATAGAGAATCCATTTTGTAGGTTAAAGGAAACTCTTATATCCGTACCAGTTATACAACCACTTGACAAGAAAAATTCTTTTGAAATAATATGACATACAAGTGATTATGCCATCAAAGCAGTACTAGGATAAAGGCAAAACAATAAACCATATGCGATCCATTACACAACCATAAGCTAGATGAAGCAAAAATCAATTATGATACAATAGAGAATGAACTATTGGTAATAGTATTCATATTTGGCAAATTCAGATCATATATAATAGGTTCAAAGGTTATTGTCCATACATACCACATAGCTTTCAAGTACCTATTGAACAAGAAAGATGTTAAGCCATGACTAATCTACTGGATTCTACTCCTACAAGAATTTGACTTAGAAATATAACATAAAAAGAGAGTAAAGAATGTAGTCACTGATCACTTATCATGAATAGAAAATGACAAGTATGAGGGAAACAACAAGAAGTTATCCATAAATGACACATTCCTAAATGAGCAGCTAATAATAGTTTCTAAATAGAATACTCTATAGCAAACAAACATAGTAAACTACTTGGTACATAGACTCTTACCACCAGACCTTAACTTGTATCAATGAAAGAATTTCTTATACGACTATTGGAACTGCTACTAGAAGGAACCTCTACTATACAAGCTATGTTATGAAGGACTAATACGATGATATGTGCCTAAAAATAAGATATATAACATACTAACTCATCGTCATTCTTTATAAACAGGTGAACACTTAAGAACATCCAAGAAAACAACGAAGGTATTGCAATGCAGACTTAATTAGCATCTAAGTTCTAAGATACAAGAGACTTTATGAAGAAATGTGGCTGAGGCCAAAAGACAAGGAATATATCCCTAAAAGACAAAATGCCCCTTAGCATGGTATTGGAGATCGAGTTATTTAAAATATGAGGGATAGATTTCATAAGGCAATTCCTAATTCATATGAAAATTATTATATCTTAGTAATAGTAGACTATGCATCCAAATGGGTAGAACAATTGGTAACATCAACGACACCAAGGTCATAGCCAAATTCTTGAAAAAACAAATTTTCTCTCGTTTTGGTATACCAAAGGCACTAATTAGTGATGGAGGCTCACATTTTTGTTACTACTTAATGGAAAAAGTGTTGAAGAAATACAATGTGACTAACAAAATTACAACCCTGTACATGTCGTAGACCAATGGCCAAGTTGAGATATCCAATAGGGAGCTTAAATATATACTAGAAAAAACTATCAACAGTTCACGCAAAGATTGTAGTATACGATTTGATAACACATTATAGGTCTATCATACCGCATATAAGACTCTAATTAGCACATCACCTGGTATATGGAAAATCCTAGCATCTTCTTGTCAAGCTAGAACATTAAACATATTGGGCTACTAGATACCTAAATTTCAATGCAAAACTAGTTGGAGAAAAGAGACTTTTGTAATTAAACAAGCTAGAAGAATTATACCTAGACGCATACAAGAATGCGTGTATACACAAGGAAAGAACAAAGAAATGGCATGATAAGCACATCCTGAAAAAGGAATTCAATGAAAGAGATCTAGTACTTTTTTTCAATTCTAGATTACAAATCTTTCCAAAGAAGCTAAAATCCTATTGGTTAGGACCATTTAAGGTTATACAAATTTAGTCCCATAGAGTAGTGAAAGTTTAGAGCGAAAATATGGGTACCTTCAAAGTAAACGATCAATATCTCAAGTCATATTTGATAGATGAACTAATATCAATAAAAAGATCATAACTAGTGTCTAACCCACTGCTAACATGAGCTAAAGAAAAGTGGTCGAGCTGAAAACCATCGATAAGAGTTACCAAGAGGTAACCCGAGTATTTTCTTTTTTTTTTTCGTTGCTTTATAAACAAACACTATTGAAAGGTGCACTTAAAATTACATGTTTTAAATACAATAGGGATATTGCATTATTCAAGTTAGAGGGAAGAGGAGAGAAGATTTTGGATCTGAAATTTTTTTTTTATTTTCACTTTCATTTTTTCATTTGGTTGCATATCAGAAATAAGAGCACATGCATATACACCATTACAAACCTATCATAAGAAACGCATGGCTAAGCATTAATGCATATACATAGTATATCTTGCATTCATGCTACTTAATTCAGAAATCATTTCCAATCTAACACCATAATTATGATACAACCAATACCATTTTTATATTTGCAAATACTTTTTTTTTTATCTTTGTAAAAGCCTAGACTCGAAGGCATTAGAGCATGGTACAGTTAGAAGCAAGGTCAATGATTTATAATTAATGAAGATCTCAAGCGACCAACTGACTAAGGATGTGTATGCTTACTTACAAAAGACTAATACATATTAAGTGAATTATCTAAAGCCTCAACCACCCTAGAACTTGTCTTGCAGTCCTTTGAGGCGAAATCCTAACATGACTATGGAAAGGGATATGATATAGGCACTATTTTTTCAAGAAATCTAAAAGCCTATTAACATCTTACCTTCACAGTCCTAAGCGTGTAAATTACCCATTGCAAGCCCTTTGAGCCTTGATAGCAAAACATATATACACAATAGCTTATGCAAATTTTCTTGTATAACCTACATTCACCTACCTAGCCATAAGAAAAAAGTCTTACCCTTGCATGAGTAGATGATTGATGACAGGTCATAGACACCAAATTTATTTACTTTACCTAAAGAAGAAAAAAAAAGCACAAATCAATAAAGCTCATCCATAAGAGTTACAAGAACCTCAAGTACACAAGAAAATAAGTTTGAGGGAGAAAAAAAAGATAAGGTGAGATTGAAATAGAAAAAAAAAGAAAGGACAAAAATTAAAAAATATATAAACAAATAAATGTCATCTTACCCTACCAAATGAAGTGAAAAATACAAGCTCTATTATAAGAAGACCTCTTCGAGTGATCATGCTAACACAATCAAGTGTTTTGATCTTGTATTCATTATTGTGCTTATGATTTTGTGAAAATATTCTCATATCCATTTATTTCAAAGCCCATACCTTGACCACAATACAACCAGGTAAAAGATTTATTGATCATTTGAAGTATTATGACTACATTAATAGAGAAGGGTTGTCTAGTTTGTTTATAGGGTCAGAATTCACAATAACATACAAAGGATATGATCGCAAATGTGTATGCATATGTCTAATCTTAAGTGCAACAAAACTGGGAAAAAGGTTATGCAAGCACTTTTCTGAGGATGATTGAAGAGATCAAACTGATGGTTTATGTTGTAATTAAGTACTAAAAGGTTCAAGCTTTTGAAAGATTCTAACTTTCTTTTCTATCTTTTAAATTTCCTTCATTGCATAATCATCTAGATAGAAGAGGATTTGAGGCTCTAGATGCATGCATGTTAGACATCATAAGATTGTTATGAGGGGGATCATGACAACACATTCCTTACACTACTTGCAATAGGGTACGTTTATAGTTGGACACCAGACCTACAATATGGTACTTTGTAACACCCACAAGTATGCTTGAGGGTATTCTGGTCTCTTACTTGTTTGATCAAGCTTATTTATTGTTATGTGATTTTTTTTTAGTTACACAACTATATGGTAGGCCATACACTCGTGTATATGTTGGCAAGGGCAAAATAGCTTTTTTATTATATGAAGCATAAAAATAGTTAAGTTTGAAAGATATATACGTTTTTGTATATTGGTGTACACACCCGTGTCTAGTCAACGTATTTGAATTTTGGATAAGGATCAATTTTGCAGTATTAGGTAATGATACACACACCTGTGTATATGGTCTACATGATCGTATATCATGCATTATAAGTAAAAATAAAATAAATCTAAATAGATTTTGGCTCATTATTCTTACCTTACCTCCAAAAAAACTAAAAGAGTTGAGAGAATTAAGGGGAGGATTAGCAGCAAAGAAGCCATTTGAGGTTTATTGGAAAGGATTCTTGCCACGCGAAGAATGTGCGAACACTGGAAGAAAGGTAAATTGGTGATTTCCATTCCTTATTAAATGTGTGGTATCTACTATGAAAATTGATATGGCTTTGGTGTATTCATATAATGATCATGATCATTGGATAACATATTTCAAGATTATAGTAGATATGGTTGTACATACATGCATTTGAATATGAAAATTTCCTATTATATTAAGGTTGTTGTCATTTGTGCGTGGATACATGTAGTAGTTTATGCCTTATTGTTATGATTGGTGAGTTATGAGACAATATTCTAGACTATCATTTATTGACATTTTGAGTTAAAGGTGTTGTCACTTGGACCTATAATTATCAAACTTTAGTTAAACATGATTTTCCATGAAACATGGTACAATTTATTAATTTAAAGAACTGATGTTGTTATTTTGATTTAAGATCGTGTCTTAGATACTCCTTAATGAAGTTAGATCATTATAGCATGGTTTTTGGTGACTGGAAATCGGTATAACAAGTGAAAACAAATTCTAGAAAACATACTATACACCTATGTATGATTACATACACGATTATGTATAATTAGGAAAATAGTTCTGTGTAGGTTCAATCATAGGTGTGTAACATCCCTAGTCTAATAACAAGGCCCATTGTTAGGATATTATCCCTTTTGAATATATAATCCATTATGATTTTGTTTCTAGCTTTTATAACCTAAAACACATCTTAACAGTTTAAAGAGCTTATAGGTTATTTAACTAGTCAAATCCTCACACCCCTAACCGATATGGGATATATAGACAGAGTATACATAGACCCAACATCTCTACTATATTTTGTTGATATGGGATTTGCCTAAAGGTATCATATACACCTTCTTATAGGACTGGTGCATATCCATCAAGGCAATGCAATAATTCACAAACTCAAATCTGGAAATTAATGTTCATATGGCACAACAGCACTTTGTCTTCCAATTTAACCATTCAAATGACCTCCAAAACATACAAAGGAAAATATCATTGGAAAGGGTATTCAAAGAGCTTTCTAATGATATATTATACCAATCACAACTCAATCAACAAGGCATTCAAAACTTGTTTCAAAGTTTGATGGCAAAATCTAAAAATGGCAAAATTACATACTGTGAATAGTATCCGGGCATACAACACACATTCACACTTTGGATTTCAAGGGTAACAAGAAAGTTAACCAAGGCATAAAGGAAATTTCTACCAACCTTGGGGTCGTCCACCACCAATTCTTCCTCCAAGATGAATTGGATAAAGGAAAAAGCAACTAAAGAAAAGCTACAAAGCTTTACTTGAATATTTCATTATCAAATAAGTCTAACTTTTTACAAGTGAAAATCTACTTCATATACAAGAGCAAGTGGTGGCAAAAATTGGGCATTAATTTGACATGGAAGCTTTGCCCTTCATTTAAGCTCAACCATTCATTTAAACCAAGGTCATACCACATTAATGAAGAAACTAACAAAAGGGAACAACTTTTCCTTAAAATGTGGAACTATGTCCACCAACTAAAGTTACTTGCTTCCTTTTAGTTGCAATTCAACTAAATGGGCTTTATGGCATCTTAGGCTCCAATTTAAGTGATGGATGGCTGCCTTATCTACTTGGGCTTCAAAGTGGGCTTGTAGTTGGCTTTTTGGACTTATTTAAGCTTCCATCTCATTAAGGCCTTGGATGCAAGTAATGAGAGTGCACCCAAAAGTAAAGTTGGGCCAAATTGGAGAGTCCAAAGGTTCTTTGGACTTGCATAGAGCTTTTCCCTCATTCTCAATGGTGGCTGGAGCCAAATGAAGATTTGATAGAGACTTGAAAGCTAAAGTTGGAGAAGTGGCCGAGAATACATCAAGGACTTAACGTCCTCATTGAGGTTTACCTCACCATCATGTAAGAAGACACATGGAGCTACTTTGATACT
This sequence comes from Mangifera indica, assembly GCF_011075055.1. NCBI lineage: Eukaryota > Viridiplantae > Streptophyta > Magnoliopsida > Sapindales > Anacardiaceae > Mangifera > Mangifera indica. The sequence continues at coordinate 557,711 of NW_025401096.1, read as the reverse complement.
ATTTGTAATATCCCCAGTCTAATAACCTAACCCACTATTAGGATATTTTCCACTTTGAATACATAGTTTATCATTTGTTTTTAGGCTTTACAATCCAAAACACGTCTTGACAGTTTAAGAAGTTTATAGGCTATTTAACTAGTTAAATCCTCATATCTCTAATGGATATGGGATACATATAAAAAATACAAATAGACCTAGCATCTCTCTCATCTTTTACTAATGTGGAATTTGTCTAAGGGTATCACACGGGTGTGTCAATTTAAGAATGGATCCATGCTTGTGTTGTATGGGACACACAATTATGTATGTCAACCTGGATTGCATGCCTATGTTATGTGATTTTGTGGTCGTGTAGGTAGGATTCATATACCTTCATGTATAGAGGACATACCCCTATGTATAATTGGGGAAAATGGAAAAAAAAAAAGGTTTAGAATAAGAGTAATGTTTAGGTGTAAGAATGGTAATGATTATTATACTCCTATAAGGGATGAATAAAAGGTGGATAAAAGATAAGACCCTAATGAAAGTAATATGTGATGGAAATCATTATGGGTATGTCAAACCATGAGGATGATAACATGGACTTAGACTAGAGAGATTTCGAGTTAAAAACTTAAACAATGTATTACCTTACTCTTACCACCAAGCTATATGTAGTGCGATTACTTTACCAAACTTAGTGGAATATGGATTCATCATCAAGTGGTGTGCAGTGTGACTCGTCACTGACCTATATGAAGTATGACTTATCACTAAGTTATATGCATTGTGATTTATCACTAAGCTATGTGCAATGTGATTATGCCATAAGCTATATGTAATATGGCTATTGAAAGCATCAAGACTAGTCTGTGTGACTTTAGCCCTAAGCTTGATTGACATATATGCAGTGTATACCTATAGGTGTCATCGAAGATGTCATATGTTTTCATTAGACATTTGGGATGTCAATATACATTGTTTAGTATTAATCATTTATGATGACACAAACATTTGGATTTGAGGCATAAGGTGCCAAGATATTTGATGTGCATCTAAAATATTGGTGTAAACATCTAGAATACCACAACTAGATAAGACACATAATGATTTGACTTATATATTGTCTTATTGCTATGTGCATGTGACTAAGAGGTCTTCTACTTATTGAGTATGTTTCACTCACCATATTTTCTTATGATTTTTTAGGTAGGATCTTTGAACAGTAAGGTGGTAATAGAGCCAGCAGATCAGTTTGAGACATTGCATGACAAAAGACATTTCTATCATTTGCCTATGTGGACCTTATTATTTGTTACATTTACATTGGACCTACTTTGTAATTGTTTTTTACATTGGGTTTTTCTTCAAAAACTGGATTAAATGATATTTATATTTATGTTTTATTCAATACTCACACTTTTGGGGATTATGGGATTTTAATTAAATACCATTCATTTATTTTACTACTACAAATGTTATGGGAAATGTTTTAAGATAACACATCATTTTAATACATAATCTAGGTAGAAGTATGTACTTGGAGTACTTGCTTGTAGTAGAGCTAAACTAAGATCTTGTTTTAGTGCAGTGGAGTAGAAAGAGAGCTCACATGACTAAAGTGTCAAATCCCTATATATGATCCAGTCTAATCGAGTAAGTGTATAGCTACAGACATAGTTTTCAAATGATGATGTTTTCACCAATAGACGATATGATCACTCCAGTTAGGAATTTGAAGAGCGATTCCTTAGTGATGGAGTAAGACACAATTGACCTTAGAGTTTGTGTGGTCACACTAGCTAGGAATCATAGAGTGGTTCCATAATGACTGAGCAGGTCATAGTTCAACTTGAGAGATGAAACATATAGCCTAACACGATCGCACCTCTTCAAGTCATGCATAACCCTCATTCATAAACCAAATAAATACTAATCAACTAATTTGATCATATCAATTAAAAATATAATAAAAATGCATTGGTTCAAGCATTTAAGCACAAATGACATAATGCATATGATGTAAATATTCCTAATATTTATTTTAGATAACTTTTACCTAATTTAGTCTATGATTGAAAATGGGTAAATGTAATATTTTACATCCCTAATTCATATTATATCAATATATTTCTTATCTTGTTAATTTTAAATCAAATATTTAAATTGTGTCATGATCATATTTGGGTACACGAACATTTTGCATCCCTTATTTATATTATATCAATATATTCATTTTATGTCAACTTAAAATCATTTCTTACACTTAATTACAATTAAATGCTAGTTGACATTAATGCATAGTTTATCATTTAATCACGCTAAATTAAATCATGCATTAAACATTTAGGGCACATATACATTCTACCCCATTCATCATGTCATGTAAAACTCCACGATGTCATAACCCTTAAACCACAATGAAGAGACATTCTAACAAACCTAATTCCTCAATCGTACATTTTGTGTAGGTAAGGTCTTTCTATTGTCTAATCCTAATCAAGTTCACTCTTATGGTATGTCAAAACCCTAATCTCAATACTATACGAATCATTGATTGATATATTTGGAATGCATCATCACGAACAACTTTCGTATGACTTATATTGTACTCTAACTAGAGATTTTGGTTTTCAATATTTATCAACATTCATTTAGAAAATTAAAATCGGATCGAGCTAAGGGATGCTCTGAATCCAATAACTTTAAGCCAACGGATCCTGTTTTGATCATCATTTGTCTTTTCATATAAGCAACACATGACCGACAAGGCCTTTTATGAAGAATATGATTAGTCCAGTATTTATACACCATATGAACTATATGCATCTGTATCGGATTCAAACATGATATGTCAGGTTAAATGATTACTTTGTCCACTAGTATAATCATACAATAAGTCATTGACTATGATTTAATGACTATGCGACTTATCATTATTGGTCATGTTCATAAAACGGTTCACTAACTGTTAATCATACTAATGCCCTAATGAGGTATTCAATATGCATACTATGTGATGTTATTACCGAACTTATATCACGTCTGTAGGAAATAATTTGATAATCCAATTTTATATTCTAAGTGAATTATTCAAATAGTTCACATATATACTTTATATTAAAGCAAATAAAATAAGCAATTTATGTATATGAATAAAAGAACTCTTTTTTTTATTAATAAATTATTACATATATATAGAAGATAAAATACCCTGAAACCAGTAATATGAATGGTTCTTAAGGCATACACTAATAGTAATTTCAATTTCAAATATGGAACTTTTTCATATTGAGCTATATATAGGACCATTAGCTCAAAACCTTTTATTAATTGACTGTGTATTTCTTCTTTGTGGTGTGTTAAATATAAGTTTTAAATTTTGTAATAAAATATGAAAAATGATATAAAATGTTGGGGATTTTTTGAGTTGTGTATCAAAATTATCAAACTAAGAATATAAATCTGTACAAATCATGATCGATACATGTAGTCTTTGATTTTGTCTTACCCTCCACTCTATGTCTCTCACTTGTAGGGATGAATATAAATCGAGTCAAACTCGAGTTTGACTTGACTAAAAAGTTGTTTGACTTGAGTTCAATTTGAGTTTATTAAGCCAAAAAGTAGTTTAAGTTCAACTCCAATGAAAAAATGGTTTGACTCATGTTCAATTCGAATTCAAAGTTTGAACTTGTGGCTTAGGTTCAACTCGAATTCTCCCCCAAAATCAAACTTTGTTTAAAAAAATAACATATAAGGGTAAAATAGTAATTTTACCATCCATTAATTAAAAAAACAAGTTAGTAGACACTATAATAGTTTGTAGGTCACTTCTATTTGTGAAATCCATTAAATCAAAGGGTAGAATATCATTTTGCATAAATTTTTCTATTTTTCTATTTTTTTTTCCTCTTATTCTTTTTATATTCACTTTTCTCTTACTATTTTTATTTTTTTAAATTTCTTTTTCAAAATTTTAGAGGAAATTGTAATTTATAAAACTATTAAGGTTATTGAAAAATTTTAGGGGGTTTCTAAAAATTCATAAAAAAAAATTAAAATGTTTTTGAATTTTTTAAAATTCAATATACCCCTCAGTATTTTCAAAGTGGTAATTATACCCCAAACAACTTAGCAAAATACAACATTTTAAAGTTAGTTAAAGTTTTAATATATTTTTTTGGAGTTTTAGTGGTAAATTGTAAAACTGGTAATAATATATTGGTAATTTGATATTTATATTAAGTGTTAATGGGGTTTTCTAATTTTAATAAAATGGTAAAATAATCATTTCTAAGAAAACTCAACAAATTTAAAAAAAGTGAATGACATATGAGAAATTAGTTATTAAAACTTAAAAGGTAACAATTTGTCGTTTCATCAAACCTTTGGTGGGAAATAATTATTTGGTCTCTTTTATGTATTTATAGTAAAAATATTTGACATAGAAAAGTATGATGCTTGGTCCACCCATGATGGGTTGACTTAACCCATATCCATATAATGAGAAAATTACCTAAATTACCCTTGGGATGGGATTTGACTAAATTACCCTTTACGGTTACCAGTAGTTAATAAGAGTTGGGAGTTTGAGATTTCAACTGCCTCCCAAATAAAGATTACGCAAAAATACAGAGGGAGGTGGTTGTGTATATTTTCATCTATTGCAATTTATCTCTAAAAACTCTTGTACCAAAAACATAGATTTCATGTAAGCAACTGGCAAATTAGTATTATGGAAAATTCAAGAGGCAATGACAACATTATCATTAGACAATCAATAATCTGGTAAGTCCAATTGATCCTGAAAAGATTTTTTGGAAATGCTAACATTGGTATCAAAGTCTGTGTTTTTTTTTTTTTGGTTTTTTATTGTGATTGTTTTGGCTTGTGAATGATAAAATTGTGGTATAGTTTTTTTTTTCGGAAATAAACTCTCTATGAATAATGTGAATAGTATGCAAATATTTTTTTAATTAAAAAATTCGACCTTATCACTTGCTGATTTTGACAAAATTGAATTCTTTTGATGCATGTAATCATTTGCATTTGGTTATTGTATAAATGATATGTGTTTTAATTTTAACAATTCATCAAAATTGACTTCGTATAGGTGTTCCAAAGGCCATAAATCATCATCAATGCATGTTTTTTCTTTGCCTCAAATTCATCAAACTCTGATGACATTGTTGTTGAATTTTCATGCAATTAGAACTGTCATTATTTGAGCTTCAAAAACCCTATCATGTCACCATTGATCGATGATTGAATCATAGCCTATTACATTGGTAGCAAGATTAAGGCTCTTAATGGCATGGGGTTGCAATTGGGTTGGAAAAACCCAATTGCCTGACCCATTGGTCAAAAGGTTAGTCAAAGCCCTGGTTAGTAAAAATACATATTATTTACCTTCCCATTTAATTCACATATTAAACATGCTGAAAAGAAGTTTTGATCCCAAAATGTATTAAATGCATATTTTACACTATTCCCATATTAAATACGAATTATTCGATTGTATTTTATGTTTGCCATATTTTTGAATTTTTGGCTAAGCTTAGAGTACAAAATTGTCCATTCCATTTTCAATTATTTACGATAATATGATAACTATTTAAAAAAAGAATCCCAATTTGTTTCTTCTTAATCCCTAATTTCCCATTCTCCCTCCCTTGTACAAAGATTCACGCTCCACGAAAATAGTCAAACACCTAAACTATCTTCTTAATCCCTAAATTCATATTCTCCCTCCTTATAGGAAGGTCTTGCAATTAATAATCGTGCTGATATGGCAACCTTATTATGCATACATGTACTGCTTCTAATTTCCCCTTAGGCCTATATACAATCTTTGAAAAAAAAAGTTGGTATCGCTCTTTGTTATTTAGTATTTCCTTTGTTAATATCTTCCCTTGTTTTATTTTAAAGACTTTATATGTAAATGATTTTGATTGTAGCATAATACTATCTTTTGGTATAATGGATGAAAGCCACCTCTAGTTTCACTGTGTAGTCATATTTATTCCTCAAAATGACAAACTCTTTTATGTCTTATGAAAGTTGTGAACTTTTTAGTGATTATTGTTTTTGGTTCATTTCTAACATGAGAAGGTACTTCTAATGTTAAATTGGATTTTGCATAAGTATCTTCAATTAAATGTTTCTCTAGATGCCCTAACAACTAATCTTAGTGTTGTTCTTGATTGTTTATGTGTTTAGTTTTCTATTTGCATGTTTTGATGATAAACCTTTTAAAGTGCATAACACTGTGCTCTTTAGGCTCATATAGGCTTGTTTGACATAAATTAGGAATTTATTTATGTTAGTTTTGTAATGATTTTAATATCGCAGGCATGTATCTCGTGTTTCAGTCTCAACGAAGTCTTCATTGAGACTCTTGAGACAATAATTTGGATTTCGATTATCTATTATGTTATTAAGTTTAATAGTTAACTATATACTTTATATTTGAATCGTTATATTAATTTTTATTAGAAAATTCATGAAAAGTGCTAAAATTATTATTGATATTATTGTATTTTTAGAAACGTATTATTGACAATGTGTCGTATTAAACCCATATATGTACATTTCATAATTTCCTATATACGAATTTTATGAGCTTTTTTTACAAACGTATTTTTCACTATTTGTTGTGTCATACCTGTATAATTTTTGTATCATTTTTTTTTCATTCTCGTATTTACTAAAAATATCAAAACCCATCGATCAATGGGCAACTCGCCTAGTCAATTGGGTGACTCGACTAGGTTTCAACTCGTGGGTCGTTTGACCGTTAATGATCAATATTTGACCAATCAATGGTTAAAGTTTGGCCAACACTAGTCCAAGTCCAGTGTTGATGTGTGATGACACATGGTAGTAGGTCAAAGCTTGTTTTAGTGCTTGCAGGTTTCTTACTGATGTGTGGTAGTGTGTGTAGGCTCGGATCGATACATTGACTCAGATCTTGTGAGTCCTATCATGCGTAAGAGCTTGTATAACCATTTTTGCATGAAATGAACACTTATCAATGTTTTCAAGACGTGTTTTGAATTATACATTACTAAATAACATGTGAACATATATTGTTTGTATTGTTATGCATGTGTAATTTATTATTGTCTATTCGTTGTTCATATATAGGGTAAACATGTTGACTAAGAACTACTATCTAAACTATAAGATGAATCCAGAGGACAATCTCTTCTCACACATTTGGACTATAAGTAAGAAAGAATGGGATTTAAAAGATGAAAGGATTGCTTAGGTCCATGTCTGATGATTGGGCTTTCATAATCACTAAACTTCTCTAGAATAAGAAAGAAAAGACCTTTAGGGATTACTTTTATGAGTTACAACTTACAAAAGAGCGAAACATTGTCATGAATATAAGAAAATCTACAACTCTATTTATTTTCCTAAACCAATGAAGTGCAAGGCATGCAGGTTATCACAAATAGTGTAAAAGCTTTATCTTGGATAATGTCACTACAAGGATCATTAAAAAATCTGAAGAGGTCTTCACCCTTTTCAACTACTATAGACATAAAGGGTTGCTGCTACTTAGTATGCCTTATTTTAATTCATATAAGCCTCGGATTAATGATAGTTTAGAAGTTGGTCCTAGTTATTGAAATGATTTAAATCTCATGTATATATGATCCTTTATATTAGTAATGCTCTTTGTATGGAACTTCATTTTGCATTATATATATATTGAACCATTTGTTGATTCAATAATTATTTTTTTGTTCATTTATGAGAATTCTGAAATTGATAGAATTTAATAATTCTCGCCTAGAATTTACATTAGCACAATTAGATTAAATTTTAAAATATTGAACATTTGAGCTATAGATAATGATTGGGAACATAGTGAACTGTCGATTTTATGTCTTATATGAAATATTTAATTTTAATGCACAATTGTGATAATAAATGTGTATATATCTTGATTAGTTGATGTTGCATTGATACATCTCTGTAGTTATATAAATAATGGCTTTGAAAAATATTATCACTAACTTGAATAAGGGAGAAAGATTAAATGGGAACAACTATAAAATTTGGAGAATGAGAATGCATTATATCCTGGATAAATAAGAGGCCTTGAAGGATACTAATTAGGTAATGAAAAAGCCCCAGCTAGTCGAAGGGTATAATCCAAATAATGCTCAGTATAAGCATGACATGAATGCTTAAAACACTTGGAAAAAGAAAGATTCAATTGCTAAAGGATCTTTATCAGCTTAATAAATGATGACATTACTTATCTGTATTAGTAATGTAAAACTATACATGTCATATGGGTGGTATTGATAGAGAAGTTTAGAGGAACCGCCATCTTCAAACTTAGGTAGTTGACCATAAAGTTCGTCATGTATAAGAAGGTTCCCAATAAGTCAATGAAACAATATCTAAAGGAAATGTCAAACATAATAACTGAGTTAGGCATGACCTAACTAATGAATAACAAGTTTAGGTTGTTATATGACCTCTCTCTGATAGTTAGAAGCACACAAAAGTCAATATGACTCATAATGATAATATCAAGACTTTCGATGATATTGCTCACCACTTTCAGTTAGAAGTTGAGTATTTAGAGGTTGTTGGACTAGGTGATCATGCATATGTGTTTTAGTCTAATTTCAAAAAGTTTTCTGGTTGCAAGCAAAAATGGTGTAAGTCCAAAAAAAGGAAAGAGATCATCCAAGGACCTGTAAATAAGAATAAGCGGTTTAAGTGCAAAAGAGGTGAGTTCACTGGGAAAAAAGATAAAACCATTCTAATCTATTACAACTATAAGAACAAAGGTCACTTCGCCTGTGAGTGTATAGAGCTGAAAAAGTTATTGTCTTATCATGTCTTGAATTGTAAGATTTAGGTTTCCAATATCATTTTATTAACTAAATCTCATCCTATGTGAACTATAGACTTAGGAGCCATAGACCTTGTAGCTCATGATAAAAGAGCTTTTGTAAAGTTTTGTCAAATACTGAGAAAGACGTGATGGATTTATGTAGGCAATAACACAAAAGTATAAATAAAAGGAATAGACACATGCAAATTAGTTTTGCACGGTAGTGAAACCTTATACCTACATGAAGTTCTGTACACTTCAGAAATTCAGCAAAATTTGGTTTATGTACTTGTTATATTAAAGCTAGGATATAATTTGTTTTCTCTCAAAACTTGGTTAAGATTTATCATGGTACTATGTATTATGGATCTGGATTTTCGTCATAAAGTTTTATGGTGCTAAACAATTTTATTATGTAATTATGATAATTCTATTAGTTTTTTGTTATCTGTAACTCTTAGTAGTATGGATGTAGATGCAAATATATGACATGCTAGATTAGGGCATATTAGCCAAGATAGAATGAGTAGATTAGCCCGTGAAGGTTTATTAGGACCTATCACAAAATTTGATTTACCTGTTTGCGAGCATTGCTTAGCAAAAAAAACTACAAGAAAATCATTTGACAAAGTTATTAGAGCTAAACTTCCTTTGCAACTTCTACACTTAGATATTTGTGGTCCTATAAATGTCAAAGTTAGAAAAGGTGCATCCTATTTCATTATTTTTATAAATGATTATTTATATTTTGGTCATGCATATTGGATCTCTCATAAGTTAAAAGTAATAGATTGTTTTAAACATTATATAAATGAGGTTAAAAATTAGTTAGATAAAAGAATGAAAGCTTTAAGAACTGATCGAGGCCATGATTGTTTATCAATTGAATTTAAGGAATTATGTAGTGAAAAAGGAATAGTGAGGCAAGTAATGATTTTAAGAACTCCAAAACAAAACAGTGTAGTAGAATAAAGGAATCGAACTCTATTAGAAATGGTTAGGTCTATGGTAGCGCAAGCAAATCTTCTAATTTTGCATTAGGGAGATGTCTTATTAACTGCAACTTATGTACTTAACTGAGTGCCCACTAAGTCAGTTACTTCCACTTCTTATAAGTTATAGACATGTAAAAAACATGATTTGAATATGATGCGACCTTCAGGGTTAACATCATACATCCATGACTTCTCCCATAAATTTTGAAAATTAAGACTAAAAGGAAAGAAATTTGTCTTTGTAAAATACTTATAACACTCCCAAAGGTATGTGTTCATATGAGAGAACTTTAATAGAAGAGTAACTAAAATAGTATCTAGAAATGTGACATTCATAGAGGATGACTTTCCTAACAGGGGTAACATTGAAAAAAGCTTCATCTATATGAGACGGAAGAGAAATATGAAGAATGTAGTCTCAATGACCATCAATTGAACTCCAATCTATTTTGGATAGTGAGAGTGAAGATCCTCAATTATATAGGAATGAACGTCCTAGAATCCCTAAATGACATTTTGGAATTGAAAACAAAGTTTTCATGACCACTCCTCTAGAAGACGAAGAGCCTAAAAACATCAAAGAAATTCAATCATCCCTTGACAAGGGAAGATGGCAAGAAGCATTAGAAGAGGAAATGAAATCCATACAAATTAATCAAGCCTATAGTTTAGTAGACTTGCCATCTAGTTGGAAACCTATTGGGAATAAATGGATGCTCAAAATAAAAATGTAAGGCAGATGGCTTAATAGATATATACCAAGCTCGTATTGTGGCAAAAGGCTATACCTAACAAAAAAGTATAGATTACAAAGAAACATTTTCGCTTGTTGTGAGATATACCTCAATCCGTGTAATTCTAGCTATAGTAGCATATTTAGATCTAGAATTGCATCAAATGACATCAAGACAACTTTCCTTAATGGAGAACTTGATGAAGAGATCTACCTACAAGTTTCATGGTAAACAGCCAAAAGTACAAAGTATGCAAGCCTCTAAAATTAATATATAGCCTAAAGCAGTCATCAAGACAATTAAAATTTCATAAGGTTATATTGTCTTATAATTTTAAGATGTTAAAACAAAACAACTATGTCTATGTAAAAAAGCTTGATGACAAATTTGCAATTTTATCTCTTTATGTGAATGATATACTAATAGCTGGGAATGATTTGGAGTATGTGATGATATTAAGAATTGATTATCCACAAATTTTAACATGAAAGATATGGGTAAAGAAAATTATATTTTGGGTATTAAAATTAAAAGAAATCATTCTAAGAAACTTTTAGCCCTGTTAAAAGTGTTATACCTAAAAGATTCTAGAACGATTCAATATGATGAACTGTAAACTCGTAAATAATCTTATGTCAAAAGGTGATTTGTTGAGCAAAGACATATGTCCTAAGACTCAAAATAAGAAACATGAAATGTTTTTAGTACCTTATTCAAATGTGGTTGAAAGTCTAATGTATGTTACGATGTGTACACGCCCCAATATTTGCTTCACTATTGGGTTGGTCAGTCGATATCAATCGAACCCTGTAAAGGAACACTAGAAGGCTTGTCAAGAGGATATTAAGTTGTCTGGAAGGCATTGTGGATTATTATTTATGCTATCAAGGATAAAATATGTGTATTGTTAGCTATTTGGATGCTAACTAGGGTGGTGATTTAGACCAATGTAAATCAACTTCTAGTAATGCTCTTTTACTCCGAAAGGATGTCATATCTTGGAGCAATAAGAAATATGCATGCATAGTCTTATCCATAATAGAAGCCAAATTTATAGCATGCTCTGCAACTATGCAAGAAGGTGTTTGGTTAAGAAATTTGTTTGAGAATTTGGGTACATAGGACAAAGTAGTCAATCCAATAGTCGTACATTGTGATAATCAAGTTATGATAACTTTTACAAAAGATTTCAAATTTCATAATAAAATCGAACATTTCGGCACTAGATATAACTTTATTAAAGATATCATTTCAAAGAAGGAATTGACTGTACAATATATTTCTACACATAGTATGATTGTCGATCCTTTAACTAAACCGATTTTGAGAGATGTATATCTTGCATATGTTAAATCTCTTTGTTTGTGTTGAATATAATAGATGAATTGTTAAGTATATATTGTACTTGTAACACAACCTTGAAAACCAAATAATTCAAGTTTGTTTTTGCCTTCATCCATATGTTTGAATTATTGGTATTTCACAATATGCACATTATTTTCAAAGTTCAACAAGATCATAATGTCACATAAGTTTAAGATTGGCTCATTCACACGAGCAATTGCCTTTGACGTTAAAAGAGCATGCAAAAATGAGACATATTTCTTAAGAATAGTAGTGTTGAGAGAGCGCACAAAGAGGAGGAGGATTACTCAAGAAACGAATTATTATTATTAGACATGTCGTTTTGATGATTAATCAAGATGAGGTCATGAATTGATAAATTTAGCAATGACTGGTTTGAATTCCCCATATCCAAATAACTTGTAAATTTCATATGTAAGTTCTTAATAAATAGTAATACCTGTAAGATTAGAGAGATGATTAAGAACTCAGTTTGGGCATTGAGTATAACGACTAAACAAATATTTGTACAGTATTAGTAATGACATTTTAAATAATACACACTGTAGTATATGATTCATACCATGTGTGCATAAGTAAGATGACCATTTGAAGTAGTGAGAGGATAAATCTATGGTTCCTTATGGTGTAAAACTTTATGAGGATTACCTTATTAGATACCCTTAGACTCTTTATTGTTGTTTGACATTTACTCTTAGTGTTTGCTATCTTAGCTTGGTACTTATGGCCACATACGGTTCGACCTATAAAACATAACTAGAAAAACAAGTAAGTTTAAATTGAGAATTTTGAATAAAAAAGAAAGACTTATATATCACATGTGTCCATTGGCTGACTGATCTTATCACTCATATGGGAAAATGGACTTGATCATGGATACATCAAAAAATAACACAATAATAAATGAAAGATTAAAGGGAGCTAGTGTTATTGAGTAAATCTAGAGTACTTTTATTTGAGTAGAAATGACTGTGTTATTTCTAATCGATGCATAGTAAATTAGTTTTCAAGTGCAAGTTGCTCATAAGGTTGCATGATACGTTTGCCAGTATGAAATGTTCTGCTCTGTGAAATTTTTGTGTAAGAGTTTTGATGCAGATCATCTATCACATGTGAGTGGGAGATATTGAGATTGGTCTACCCATGATTGGTTGACCTAACCTATGTCCATATAATGAGAGAATTACCTAAATTACCCTTGGGATGAGATTTGACTGCACTGCCCTTGATAGTTACCAATAGTTAATAGCAATTCAGATTTTGAAATCCCAACTGCCACCCAAATAAATATTACACAAAAATACAAAGGGAGGTTGTTGCGCATATTTTCATCTATTGCAATTCTTCTGTAAAAACTCTTGTACCAAAAGCACAAATTTCACTTGAGCAAATGGCAAATTAGTGTTATGGAAAATTTATGAGGTAATGATAATATCATCATCAAGCAATCAACAATCAGGTAAAATCTAATTTGATCCTGGAAAGATTTTTTGAAAATGCTAACAAAAAGCTATTTGAATATATATATATACAATCGCTTAATTTTATACAAATATTTTATTTTAGGTAGAAATTTGAAGAAATTATATTTTATTATATCTCAACTAATGGAAATTCATAGGTTGGATTAGACAAATAATCAGGAAACTAATTTATGATATCAGAAACTAATTCCTCAATTTGTGAAGTGATAATCTCAAACAATCAATTCTAATTGGAAAATTAATCTCTGATTGTATGAATAGACTACCCATATCCGATTCTAAGCAAAGTAAATATAATTATAGTCATTAAAAATAAACTTTTTTTATTAGCCAAAATAACCACTCTTTGCTTCACAATTTTTTAATGTTTTATATATTGTTATTTGTAAATTATCATAATATTATACATATATAGACCTGTTAAATTACATTCTTTTCATTATTATGTGAAACTGAATAAGAAATTAAATTTGATGGTGTCAAATAATCTACTATATATAGACACATTCTTAGCCTAACTTGACATATAGGTTATCAAACCTTTGATGAAGTTCAATAAACTACTATATATTTATTAAGAATCTTGTCTGGAACCTTCACAATATCTTGACCTATTGAAAGTTATCATTAAAGGAGATTTCATGAGAGAAAAATTAGTCATTATAATCAAGGTTATTTTCAGGAGCTTTGCAAATTCAAAGATATAGCTCAATCAAGTATTTCTATAAACTCTATTTTTAATTTAGTATTTTATAACTGGTGTGAAGATCTTGTGGATCAAATTGAATTATATATCATTCATGTAAATTAATCTTACCGTATCTAGTTTATTATATGGGTTAGAGATGATCCTAGAGACGAGAATGAATTATATCAGACACCACCTACTCATGGAGAGATCAGGGGACCATCTAAGTCAAGAAAAGAGACACTAGTTGTGAGACAGATGCAACTGCACCTCATTTATAGACTAATAGACCACACGAGCCATTGAATTTTTCTAACACGAGTGATCTCACCATGGTTGAGGAATGCATGAAGGTTGTAAAGAGTGTTATGTCCTTTTTCACCATGACAAATGTTGAAAAGATTCGATATGCCACCTATAGTATGGTGGAGGATGACTTCAGAGCTGAATGATGTGTCAAGATTGACCAAGACAGAGTTTCAAGACATGTTTGATGTTGAGTACAAGGTAATTGGCACAATCTTGCAAGAGCACAAAAGTTTCTCCATCACCAATTGGAGTTAAGCACAGTGAAAGACTATGCCACTCGATTTAACACTCTAGCAAGATATGCTCTTGGGTTAGCGAGTTTTGCACAGAGGTAAATGGAGAAGTTTATTATTGGCCTAAATCCTGTCGTAGCTAGGATATGATGATGGGAGACCACCTTCCGAGGGTGCTCAATCTGGTCAAATCTAGGTAGATAGTAAATAATATGGGCTTTTCTCATGCTACAGCTACCAACAACTTTGTTCTTGTTAGGCTCTCAAGACTAGTGTGTTTATCTCTTCCTACTCATTCTCTTGAAACATGAAACTCTGTCGTTTTAGAGCCTCTTGAACTAACTTCCATTTCTCCCTGCAAAAACATCGAATAAGTGGGTAGAGAAATGGAGGAAGAGGAAAAAAAGAACTTTCGGAACCATTAGGTTCAGATCCACCCATGACGGGTTCGACCCAACCTATAACTTAATTAACTGCATGGCAGTTGGTAAGACTTAGTGGCTGTTGCAATTGGACATATTTAATGTCTCAAGCTGCCGCATTCTGGAGACAACACATATTACAGAAACGCAAGTTCTCTCCTCTCTCATCCCAATACCAAATATGCAGAAGAGTGATCTCTTCCAGAACCCATAAAAAAGTACAATGGCAAATTGTGTTGTCGAAAGGATTAACCATCAAACCTTAGATCATATTCAATTCATAATAGAAGCAAAGGAATCAAATTCAGGTACACAAATTTTACAATATTTTTATTTATAGAATTGACATGATTATGTCCAACAGGAACATATAGGAAGAGAAAGGGAAAATAAATGTGAATGGTGTGAGGATTCAAAATAGGGATGCATAGGTAACAACTACCCAACAAAATATACTTGCTTTTACTGGCTAGTCTTATGATTGTTTTATTTCCTTCAATAAGATGCATTTAAATGGCCTTGTCTAAGCTTTCTTTCAATATCATATAAATGACTTTGTCTAAACTTTATATTAACACATTTACCTTGATCTCAATTTAGGGCTAATTGTTTTTCAATTGCAAAAAATGTACATTTAATTATTTTAGACAGCGAAAAAGTGAAAATGACTCAGCATCCTGATAATCTCAATTAAAATCACACCTAATAGTTTATAAAAAAAAAAAATGAAAGATTACTACTAATAGAGTATTTAATAGATTATTGAATATAAATTATTATTATCTTTGCTAAAATTAGTATGTATAATTTATTATTGTATTTAGTTGACAAAATATTAAAATATTATCAATAAAACTATGTATACATATTTTTATACATAATTTATGTACATAGATAATAAAATATTAAAATATTATCATATAATTAGATGATTTTGAATTAAAAATAAAATAATATCTAATCATATGATGATATATCATTTATGTCTCCAAATTATATACTATAAGTGTGTACACATACCATTGTTCAAATATTATACTGCTTAAATATTATCAAAAGATTATTGTGTATAAATTAGTACTATGTTTTGTTTAACTAACATGTATTATGTTAAAGCATTCAATTGATGTATTTTCAAAATATTCTTACTGTATATTAGGATTTGTTTTCATATTGTCAATTTATAAAATTAATTAATTAAGTTATTTTTTTCAGGTTGTTATCTTATTACCTTTTTTTTTTTAAGATATTATTTAGTTAATTGCTATTTTAATTGAAAATAATGACATTTTTGTTTTAAAATTTTAATAAGTAATGAAAAAATTGTAATAAAATTAAGACTATCCTGATAATTTTTTAAAACTTAAGTTGGAGGTAGTAATCAAACAATAATAAAAGATATATGCTCTCAAATCAAATGCTTCCTTAATTTTCGAAATGTTTCAGGTTTTGTTTAAAAGATGGATTTAGTTTTACAATTTTGTATATATAATTTATTATAAACTTCCAGAGGAACTCATTAAAGGAATATTTCCAATAAAAATTGATTGTTCTTGGATATCCTTTTTTGCTTTTTCAAATTAATCATGGGATACATGCAGCTATGAGGAATATGCCGGTAATTCATGTACAACATCTCTTTCTTTTATCAATGGTTCTACCTGTTCATAAGTGCACAAACAATTAAAATTTAATTTCTTAATCAGCATCTTCATTTTTTTTTTTTTTTTTGGTTAACTAAATGTGTAATATAACATAAAAGCCAAAAGGGCAGCTCATCTTGTCCTACTATCTTCACGAGTGCAAGACAGGGGACAAGATAGCAATAACACTATATACGAAGTTACACATGAAACTGTTGAGGCAAAAACCAAACCAAGCAATAACATTGGAAACCAGCTAAGAGCAATGCAAGAAACAAACACCCAGGGAAAACATGAAAGCAATACTGTTGCTTATTCTATTGATTAAGCATAATTAAAACATACCTGATGCTCCAACCATTGTTGTTCAAGTAAAACAATAAAACACAAACTTTCACCTCTCTTTTGAGGTCTTCTAACCTATATTAGTGAATTGCAAAATTAAAGTACAATGATAGTATTGTCATAGATCTTTTATACTAATTAGGTTACGGATTTTTTGTTTGTAGATATATTAATCAAAAACAACAAATGTTTTCTACCATCAAGAAAACAAAACTCCTGTATTAAATTTTAATTAACTATCAGTTTAATGGCTATCATTAACCTTCAAAAGAGAGTTGCCAAAATACCATAATTAACTCTCAAAAAAGAGTTACAATAGTTTAACATAATGACCTTCAAAAGGTAGTTACAAAGAAATAATAGTCATATTAACTTTCAAAAGGGAGTTATAAGGAATTAACTTAATGGTCATATTTAATTCTCAAAAGAGCAGTTACAAAAATTAATGTAAACCATAATGCTCAATAAGTAGGCCACTCTAAGTTTAACATTCTCCCCCTTCACCTACTTGAACAAATTGATAGTTGAAAATTATCAATATCATCAATGAAAACTCTAATAATAATGATGAAATGGTTCTCCAATGGTCTATTCGAAATCCTACAGACATACACAATTTCTTTTGTGCACAAAATAATATTTCCTTTATTTTAATTTTGTTTTTGCAAAAATCCTTAACCAAAACATCTGAATAAGAAACAATATATACGATCCGCATAATCTTTGAACTGTTAAGCCAACAATCATTAGTTATATACTAACATGTTGGATATCCACTTTGTGTTTCTTAATATGTAACAACAAGATATTTTATGTCAATATGTTTGCTGCCACTTTTACTTTTATCATTTTTTGATAAAATGACTGTTGTTGAGTTGTCATAATAAATCTTTAAAGGTTTATCTATTGAATTGATAACTTTTAATCAGTCCAAAAACAAAATTTCTCAACCACAATACCTGTGACATAGTTTCATAGCATGCAATGAACTATGCTTCCGTAGTGGATGAAACAACAACTATTTGTTTGACACTTCTTTAGGATATAACTCCTTCAATAAGAAGAAAAATATAACCTAAAGTGGACTTTTTTGTGTCCATACACCCACCAAAATATGAATCTATATACCCAACCAATTCCAAATGGTTAGTATACCTATAAGTAAGCATGTTTCCTTGGTCCCTTGCAAATATGTCATCACTCCTTTCTTTTTTTAATAGTTTTCCAATGTTCACTTTGAGATCTGCTAACAATTCCCACTACTTTTTGCATTTCTTGTTTATTTTGAATTTTTCCCTTATGGAATATTTATTCTTGAATTGGTTTGTCTTTGAAAGACAATTGCAATTCAAGATTTAATATGGGACTCATAGTTTTGTTTTTTACTTCCTCAAATTCTATTTTTCAAGGAAAATCGGTCCCACTATGCTCAAAATCCTCAAAATATTTAGCATTTATAACTTCAAAAATTCTAAGGGAATGATTGGGAACCAAAACACATGTAAATCTCATATAGCAAAATATAAAAATAAATCTAAAATATTGGTAAAGTCTAACCTGCCTGTGGGTAAATGTTGTGTCAAACATAAATTTATCAATTAATATTAGTATTAGTGAAGTTCAAATACAAAAATAACAATCCATAGATAGCATGACTTTTCTATAATATCATATAATTTGCTCCAACAAAGAAAAACAGAGAGCATGGATCCATAGGATAACATGACTTTCTGGCCTTGATAAGAAGCATGATTCCAAATTGGGTAGATCTGTAGCAACCACAAATCTAAGTAGTAGGGCAGCTCAATAATCGAGCAGATTATTTTGCAAAATAAAGTAACAACAACTCTGGACATAGCAATATAAGGATAAAGGCAAGCAAGATTCTAGGATACAATAGGTAGAACCTGGGAAAAAATCCATTTCTAACACCCTAAACCCTAGACATATTCAATTTTTGGAAACTTAGAAAGTTTGTTTGTTAAGCCTTAATTAATAAACCTATAACAACTAGCAAACTGTATCGGATCAGTCCTAGGCTTTGTGTTTCCACTCATCTTCGAGCATTTTAAATTTCTTATTATTATCTTATTAATCCTGTTAGTGTATGCCCTAAAATCCATTCATGTTATTGGTTTTAGGGTATTTCATCTTGTATATAATTTTTTAAACAATTTATTAATAAAGAAGTAGTTCTTTTGTTCATGTGCATAAGTTGTTTCCTTTATTTTGTGATAATATAAAGTATATGTATGAACTGTCCGGATGACTCACTTAATACAAACTGAATCATTGAATTGTTCCCTACAGACGTGATATAACTTGGACAATTATATCACATAGTAGATATACTAAATATCTTCGTTGAATGTCATGAGATAACATTCGTGTGGGTAATGATGATGGTCATGTTATTAGGGTATTAATATGAATTAACAGTTAGAGAACCGTTTAACGATAAGCCACATGGTCATTAAATCATTTTCAATGACTTATCGTAAGATCGTACTAGTGTATGAAGTAATCTTTTGACCTGAGATGTCATAGTTAGATCTAATAAGGATATGTATGATCCATATGGTGTATATATATAGAGTTAACCACATCTTATAAAAAAAACTATACTAGTCATGTGTTATTTGTATATGAAGAAAAATGATGGTCAAGATGAGATCCGTTGACTCAGAAAGTATTGAGTTCTAAATATCAACTGATTCGATCCGTATTAGGGTTCTGAAATAAACATCGATAAATATTAGAAATCGAATCTCTGGTTAGAATATAATGTAAGTCATAGAAGGATGTTCGTTATGACATGTTCTGAATATTTAAATCGACAATTCATAAAGAATCAAAATTAAGGCTTTGATAATCTATGAGTTCAAAATCAATCTAGATTGGACAATGGAAGGATATTACCTACATGGAACATACGATTGGATTTTTTAGGTTCAATAGAGTATTTCTTCATCATGGTTTAGGGGCTATGACATATTGTTAGATGTTTACCACAGTCATTGAGTTTTCATATATACTTCTGGATTGTCTGAAAAAGAACTCATCGCTATATCACGGTGAACCTAAAAGGTCACACCAATAAACAAAGCTTACGAGAGAAAGAATTAATTATCCAAGGTTGGCTAGCACCTTCTGAAGGATAATAAGAATCATATAAAATGTTATATGGGTGCAAAAATAACATCTTAAAAGGTAAGGTGTTAGTGAGATGAAAATAATGTGGCTAATATATATATATATATATATATATATATATATATATATGCATAGCAAATCTTTAAATCAACATTTTGGTGGGCCAAAAGTAGAATTTTAGAAAACTACAACTAACCACCATTATAAAAGAATGAAATTAGTTCATTCAAAGAGAGTTTGTCCATTTAAAACTAAAATTTCTCTCACATAATTGTAAAACTCTCTCCCCTCTCTCTACCTCACAACAAGGGTGTATTTTGGCTTGGTGGCAGACTTTCTTTGGAGGTTCTGCAAGTGGGAGACTCATTCCATCATCCTATATCCATATAGGAGGCAAAGGAGTAGGTAAAATTCTTATCTTTTCTCTCTTTTGCAAATGCATGCTTTGATTCTTTCTCTCTTGACATGTATGTTTGTTTTGCATCTATTCTTTTCACCCAATCTTTCAAATGGTATCAGAGCTTGGTTCAACACCTTGCATGTTAAATAATGTTTTAATGTTGATTAAGACATTTGGGTGAAAATGATGATGTATGTGATTAATGTATATAATTACATATAATCTAAAGGGATATGATGCATGGTGAAAGTACTTGCATGTTGTTTTGAATGGTAATGGCTGTATATGAGCCATGAGATGATGTGCATGATTTTGTTCACATTAGTTGAATAAAAGGTTGTGTACAAGAATCAACTTGCATTAATAAGATTAGGTGCATTAGTTGAATGAAAAAAATTGTGTACAAGAATCAACTTGCATTAAAGAGATTAGATGTATTAATTGAATGAAAGGTTTAGTACAAGAATCAACTTGCATTAATAAGATTAGGTGCATTGGTTGAATGAAAAAAATCGTGTACAAGAATCAGCTTACATTAATGAGATTATGTGCATTAGTTGAATGAAACATTGTGTACGAGTATCAACTTACATTAATATGATTAAGTGTATAAGTTGATAAAGGTACGCAAGGTCAACTAACACTTACTGTTGATTGAGTGTGAAAGTTGTTATGGTGTAGTGTTAGGTAAATGTTACCTAAAATAAATATTATGAATATTTGAACAATATACATCATGTCATTTATGTTTAAATGATTGAATCATTGTATATTGTTAATTATAATTTTGATTAGATCATATAATATGAACTAATATTTAATAGATTATGAATGAGTTCATAATTTATATTAAATGTTAATGTGAATGTTGGATGAATGAATGATTATGGGATGATCATGGGTGTAATTTGCCATTTTTCAAAGTTTAAATAATTGGGTTGTAATATTCTTTTAATTAAAGGGGTTTATATTAAATAACCCTATCCCATTTATTTAATTTTATTTATCGGCTGTGTGTTTTAGTTTCAAATGTAATCGAAGCGATTAGATGAGCACCCGAAGACGATCCTAATAGCGATGCGATTGAAGATATAGACCTAGGTGAATAGTTTGTCATTAGGTTGTAATTTCGAAAATCCCATGATCATCGCACATGTTTTAAATTATGCATATATAAGATGTATGTATGTCATGCTTAATTAAAATTAAGTTAAACCTAAATCTCTCTAATTAAAATTATTAAATCTATGTCTTGCATCATGGGATAATTAAATTCTATAGCATAAATTTTAATATCTCAAGATTTCTATTATGTGAAGGATGTAGGATTTATGTCATTGAATTAAAGTTATCTTGTTCTTGAGTGATTATTTTTATCAAGGTTTTTAAAATCGGATCGGGATAAAAACCGTTTTAAGTACTGGTTTCGGTCAGACCGGTTGGACCGTTTGGACCGATCGATTGGACCGTTTGGATCGATTTTATGTAAAAACCTAAAAAAATTATGTTTAATTAGTAATTACATATACTTTACACAATAAATTTTATATTGTGCATACTTTTCAATTTTCACAATTAACAAAATATATATATTATTGAACATAAATATAATAAGTAATAACAATTAACTTTGCATTAAAACAAAACATATTCATAAAACAAATCCAATTCTATAAACACATGGACTATTAATTATTGAACACTAAAACAAATCAGAAATCTAATATATGTATTAAATAAAATATAAAATCAACCAATCAACATAACCATTATTATTTTTTTGTTAAACTATAACAAAATCTAGTCACAACATTACTCCTTATAATAAAAAATAATCAAATATTTCATTATTTATAAATTAAATAAAAAATATATAACCTCAATCCAAATCTTTCTTACTTCATTTCAGAAGTCAGTTTTTTATCGGATTTTATGAAAAATTATAATTACTAGTATAACCTGAGAGTAAGAACGGCTTTAAGGCACTAAATTATTGGTCAATAAAATTAAAAAATCTTAAAAAATAATAATGAAAATGGTGTGAAGCAGAAAACAGGAGAGCCAAAATGAAAATGCATGGCAGGAAACTCCGCAACATAGATGAAGGAAGGAAGCAAACAAGAGGCGTAGCATACCAAGTTCACCACAATAACCAACCCCTTCCATTTATTTTCTTCCTTCTTTTCTAATCCATTTTTAATTTATAAATCAATTTCTCAACAACTCACCATGCTTCTTCATTTCCTGTGCCTCCCTGGAAGTACACGACTTTTCTTCCTCTACTCAGTGACAACTCACCATGCTTCTTCGATTTGACAATTTCTCAACAACCTACGCGCTTCTGAACCGGGGGACTGCCTTGACCGGGTTGGACCGCGGTTCAGATGCGAACCGGTGGTTCGACCGCGGTCCACCCTGATTTTAATCCTAGAACGGTTCTGTATTTAATAGCAGCTGTCTATAGTACCGGTTCACGGTCCGTCCGGTCCAGTTTTTAAATCCTTGATTTTTATCATGACCAAGAATTCTATTATGTAAGAACATGATGAAAATGTCATTTTAGAAAAGCATGATGGTTCGAATTTAACTAGCCAAGGGTACCAAGAATGCTATTATGTGAGGTATCCAAAGCGAAGGGCATGCTAAATGAATCAAGTCTTATATAGGGATATAAATGGAAAAGGTTTCCTACTTATTAAATTTAATTGACCAAGATTTTTATTATGTAAGGTTAATTATGTTTAATAAAAATTCGATTCCCTACTAAGAAATTTAATCTAACAAAATTTTTGGATCCTATTTAAGGAAGCGTGAGATTCGAATAAAATAGTGGGAGCTAATGAGATTATACAATAAAAAGGTTTAAATTCATATATAGACAAGAGTCTAATAAAAATTTAATTTTCTTTATAGTATTTTCTAAATGATTAAAATAAGGTAAAAAGAAATGGCCAATAATGTCTTACTACGAATTCTAGATAACAATATATTGATCAAACTAAATTTTAAAGACTGACTAAAAAAATTAAGAATTGTTCTCACCTTTGAAAAGGTTGCGTATGTATTGGAAGCACCCATTCCACTTCACTTGGCTTTGAATGCCACAGATGATGAAAAGGAAGTTTTCAAAGCTTGGCAAGATCATAGTCTGAGAGCCCAAAGATACATGCTAGCTTCAATGAACAGAAAGCTCCAAACTAAGCATGAAAACATGTTGAGTGCATACGGTATACTCATAGCCTTACAAGAGTTGTATAATGAGAACTCACGAGTGGTTGAGTACGATCTGTGTGCGACACTTTTCAAAAAGAGACTAAGGGAGAGAATACCTCCAGATGACCATATCATTAGGATGATAAATATTCTG
Source organism: Mangifera indica (assembly GCF_011075055.1). Taxonomy (NCBI): domain Eukaryota; kingdom Viridiplantae; phylum Streptophyta; class Magnoliopsida; order Sapindales; family Anacardiaceae; genus Mangifera; species Mangifera indica. The sequence continues at coordinate 533,722 of NW_025401096.1, read as the reverse complement.
GAGTAGCTAAATGTCTATGGAGTTGTGATTTCCCACAAAATCAAGGTGAATTTGATTCTCCAATCCCTCCAAAATAGTTATAAACTGTTTATAAAAAACTACAATCTGAATAGAATTGAACGCACACTTCTAGAACTTCTAAATAAGATTTAGGAATTCTATAAGCAAGGGAAAAGGCATGGGAAAGTTAACATTGCCTCCACAAGTGGAGCAAAGAAGAAACACAAACAACCTCAGAAAGGCCCAAAAGTTGGACCAAAGAAAAAGAACTTTAAGAAAAACCAACCTAATATAAACAAGGTTAAGGCAAAGGGGCAGTACTTTCACTACAACAAGGATGGACACTGAAAGAGGAATTGTCCTCTATAACTTCAGAGTTTGAAGGAAAAGAAAACAGGTATATTTCCTTTATTTGTGATAGAATTTGAGTTAAATATTAATTCAAATGATCAAATCTGGATATTAGATTCAGTATCTACATCTTACATATATGTGTCATTATAGGACTTGCAGAATAGTTTTGCACTGTCCAAAAATGAAATCATTTTGAAGATGGCTAATGGAGTAAAAGTTATAGCTAAAGCTATAGGGGATCGTTCTCTAAAGCTTCTTTTAGGAGATCTTTTAAGATTATACAGAGTTCTGTATTTTGCTAAAGTTACTAGAAATGTAATTTTTGTATTTGTCTTACGTAAAAATGGTTACAACATGCAATTCAATGGTAATGAATGTTCTCTAGTTGGCAAAGTAAAAAATACAAATGATTTGTATGTTTTGGAACTAATTGATCTAAATATTATAAATTTTGTCACAAATAAAAGATCTTGAGAAGAAATTAATCCAAGGTTACTTTGGCATTATCGTTTTGGTCACATAGAAGACAATAGAATAATGAGATTAGAAACAAGTGGAATTTTGAATTCATTGAGTTCTAAACCCTATCCAACTTATGAATCCTGTCTTCAAGGAAAACTGACCAAATTATCCTTTAAAAATAAAAGGGAAATATCCTAATAATTATTGGAAGTAATACATTCTGATGTATGCAGGCCATTTGGTGAAATGGTGAGACGTGGTTTTCAATACTTTATCACTTTTACCGACAATTATTTAAGGTATGGATATGTGTATTTAATGAAATACAAATTTGAATCCTTCGCAAAGTTTAGGGAATTCAATAATGAAGTATAGAAACAATAAAAAAGGAATATCAAAGTCTTACGATCAGATCATGGAAATGAATATTTGAGTATGAAATTTCGAGACTACCTGAAGGAAAATGGAATCATATCTTAGATGACTCCTCCATATACACCACAACACAATAGTGTATCAGAAATGAGGAATTGTACCTTATTAGATATGGTACGATCCATGGTAAGTTTTACAAATCTACCAATATCATTACGGGGATATACATTGCTTACTGCTATGCATATTCTAAATAGAGGACCATCCAAATCAGTTCAGAAAATACCATATGAGATGTGGTATGGTAAGCCTCCCAGTGTTAATTATCTTAAAATTTAGAGATGTCCAACTTATGTTAAATTAATTAAAATTGATAAGCTAGATGTTAAGTTTGAAAAGGCTCGGTTCATAGGATATCATAAAGATTGTTTCAGATATTACTTTTACTTTCCAACTAATAAAAAAATTTTGATTATTAGAAATGTGCACTTCTTAGAGAAGGAGTTCTAGTAAGAAGAAGGTATGGGAAGAATAATAGAGCTCAAAGAAAATTTTGAAGAGCTTTAGATCAAACAGGCTGAGCCAGAAAAATCCTCTTAATAGGTCTTTACATTTTATGTATCAATTCCAGTTTGAAAATCTTCTAGAGTATCCTAACCTCTAGAAAGATATGAATTTCTTCATGAACAAGATTTTGAATCTTATTTAGTAGGAGAAATAAATCATAATGATGATCCTAAAAGCTATGAGGAAGCAATATTGGATATTGATTAGGGTAGATGGTTAAAAACAATGGATTCTGAAAAAGAATCCATGCATGCTAATCAAGTCTGGACACTTGTTGATCCACTAGAAGGAATTATTCCTATTAGTTGTAAATGGGTCTTCAAGAGAAAGATTGGCAAGGATGGATAGGTGGAGACCTATAAGGCATGACTAATAGCAAAGGCTTATACTAAAAAACAGGGGTTAGATTATGAGGAAACTTTTTCGCTCGTGGGTATGATTAAATCCATCTAAATAATGCTAGCTATCACAGTATACCATGATTATGAAATTTGGTAAATGATGCCAAGATTGTGTTCCTCAATAGATTCATTAAAGAAAACATATATATAAAACAACCTATATAGGTTTTGTATCTACTTCCAAAAGACATAAAGTATGCAAGTTGCATCGATCCATTTATGGATTGAAACAAGCTTCCAGGAACTAGAATATTCGATTTGATGAAACAATCAAATTGTTTGGTTTCAAAAAGAATCTAAATAAACCATGTGTTTATAAATAGGTTAAGGATCATGTTGTTACATTTCTCATATTGTATGTAAATGACATACTACCAATAGGTAATGACATTGGCATGATAAATGAGGTCAAGATCTGGTTATCTAAAACCTTCTCAATAAAAGATTTTGGAAATATTACATATGTCCTTGGAATTCGTATCTATAGAGATAGAACAAAAATGATAATTGGATTATCCCAAAAAATGTAAATAGAAAGGTTGTTAAAAAGGTTTAACATAGAAAACTCGAAAAGAAGACTTTTGCTCTTCACTTACGGTCTTCATCTTTCTAAAGATATGAGTCCAAAGACTAATGTAGAGCGACAATGGATGCGTAATGTGCCTTATGCTTTGGATGTAGGTGGATTTATGTATGCAATGCTATGTCCAAGGCCTAATATAACATTTGTTGTAAGTGGTATGAGCAGACATCAAACCAATATAGGGGAGAAATATTGGTCAATTGTGAAATCAATCCTTAAGTACTTAAAACGGACTAAGGATCTTGTTCTAAGTAATAGGTGCTCAGAGTTAAATATTCAGGGATACTAAGACTCTTATTTCCAGTCAGACGTTATCAAGGTTCATTTTTATTTGTAATGGGGGTATAGTTAATTGGAAGAGTTCCAAACAATCAACCATAGTTGACTTCACTACAGAAGCTAAATATATTGCTGCTTTAGAAGCTAAAAAGAGGTTGTATAAATATGCAAGTTCATATTTGAACTTGGTGTGGTTCCAAACATGGCTTATCCGATAACCATGTTCTGTGATAATATCGGTGCTATTGCACAAGCAAAGGAACTAAAGACACATCAGAAGTCCAAATATATTTAGCAAAAATATCACCTTTTAAGAGAATTCGTTGGAACTAGAAAGATTATAATTCAGAAAACACCATCAATAGGAGACATTGCTAACCCACTAACTAAGGCAATAACACTGAAGCAGCTGGACTATCATCTTAAGAAGATAAGTATGCGATACAACAGTGAATGGCTCTAGTACAAGTGGGAGTTTCATTAGTGTATACCCTATAAACCATTCGTGTTGTCGGTTTCAGAGTATTTCATCTTGTATATAATTTTTTTAAAAAATTATTAATAAAGAAGTAGTTCTTTTGTTCATATGCACAAGCTATTTCCTTTATTTTGTGATAATATAATGTGTATGAATTATTTGGATGACTTATTTAATATAAATTGAATCATTGAATTGTTCCCTACAAATGTGATATAACTTGGACAATTATATCACATAGTAGACATATTGAATATCTTTGTTGAATGTCATGAGATAACATTAGTGCAGGTGACGATGATGGTCATGTCATTAGGGTATTAGTATGGATTAACAGTTAGAGAACCTTTTTTCGAATATTACCAATAATGATAAGTCACATAGTCATTAAATCATAGTCAATGACCTATCGTAAAATAGTACTAGTGTATAAAGTAATCCTTTGACCTGAGACATTATAGTCGGATGCGATACGAATATGTATGATTCATATAGTGTATATATATCAGGTTAACCACATCTCATAAAACAAACCATACTAGTCATGTGTTATTTGTATGTGGAGAAGAATGATGGTCAAGATGGGATCCATTGACTCGAAAAATATTGAGTTCTGAATATCCATTGATTTGACTTAGATCTAAATTCTAAAATGAACATCGATATATATTAGAAATTGAATCTTTAGCCAGAGTATAATATAAGTCATGAGAAGGATGTTCGTTATGATATGTTCTGAATATTTAAATCCATGATTCGTAAAGAATCGAAATTAGGATTTTGATAATCCATGAGTTCAAAATTACTCTGGATTAGACAACGTAAAGGTATTACCTACATGAAACGTATGATTGGATATTTTAGGTTAAATGGAGTATTTCTTCATCGTGGTTTTGGAGACTATGACACATTACTAGATGTTTACCATAATCATTGAGTTTTTAGATATACTTTCGGATTGTTTGAAAAAGAACTCACAGCTATGCTATAGTGAACCTAAAGGGTCACACCAATAAACCAACTTACGAGAGAAAGAATCAATTATTCAAGGTTGGCTAGCACCTTCTGAAAGATAATAAGAATCATATAAAATGTTACATAGATGCAAAAATAACCGTCTTAAAAGTTAAGGTGTTAGTGAGATGAAATTAATGTGGCTAAAATATATTAGATATATATATACATACATACATATATATATATATATATATATATATATATACACACACACACACACACACACATATATATATATGCATGACAAATATTTAAATCAACATTTTGGTAGGCCAAAAGTAGAATTTTAGAAAACTACAACTACCCACCATTATAAAAGAATGAAGTTAGTTCATTCAAAGAGAGTTAGTACATTTTAAATTGAAATTTCTCTTACATAATTGCAAAACTCTTTCCCTTCTCTCTACCTCACAACAAGGGTGTATTTTGGTTTAGTGGTGGACTTTCTTTGGAGGTCTTATAAGTGGGAGACTCATTCTATCATCCTATATCCATATAGGACACAAAGGTGTAGGTAAAATCCTTATCTCTTCTCTCTTTTACAAATGCATCCTTCGATTTTTTCTCTCTTCACATATATGTTTGCTTTGCATATATTCTCTTCACCCAATCTTTCAAATCTTAGGTTTGTTTAAGTTGTGAAATTCTTATAAAAATGGTATATGGATTATGGTTTAAGTTTTGATTTGAACAATTTTTAAACCGAACCAAATTAAACCATTTTAAAAAAAAATTAATTTTAAGGCCAAAAGACTTATTTCTGCCCAAGGTCAGTTTGCTAACAAAGTTATATTCGCTAACTTTAGAAAATCTAAATACTCACCTATTAACTATTACTATTAAAAAATTTGATAGTTATAAGGGTATAAATATTATTTAACTAGTAATATTAAAAAAGTAAAATTTTACATCATTTCCTTAGCTTTTTCAAACATAGAATTGCCCCTTAGTTTTAAAATTTTATCTTATACTCTGCTACGGTTTTATTTTATTACTCACCAAAGGCCCCTTATCTTCAAGAAAATTGTAGTTGCACCACCAATGGTTTTTTTTGGTGTTTCACTCCGAGGCTACAATCTTCATCTTACTAACGCCCTCTCTCGCCCCGCTGCATGAGAAGAGAAGCACAAATGTGAGCAATAATGGATGAGGGATCTTGTATTTGGTTAGCAAGATTTCAGAGGTGAAATCAGCTACAACTCGTCCAAGATAATTCCATATACTTACTACTAGTGACACAAATGTGGTGGTGCTATGAACTAGGTAGCCTGATGAAGTGCCATTTGGCCTAAATTATCGATGGCTGTTAAGGTCCTGCCCACTCTGCAGGTTGTCGCAACAAAAAGAATCAGCATGTCAATGTAAAAAGTGCCTGCAAAATGGTTGAATTTTATGTAGCATGGAAATGGAAACATGAAAATGTGAAAACACGAAAACAAAAATATGAAAACGTATTTTCTAAAAAATATAGGAAACGAAAATATAGAAAAACTTATAAATATAAAAAATATAAGGATTTTTATTTTTATAAATATCAAATTTTTTATCATAAAAATACATAAACCCATATAATATAAAAATGAATAATAAAAAAAGAATAAAGAGAAAAAATACTATAAAATTATTGTAAATTGTTCTTACGTAAATACATGTGGATATTTAAGAAGAAAGTAACAGTATATACTAATTTATATAACATGCTTGAAATGAGATGAATTCAATATGAAATTTAGATATAGGGTTTAAAAGTATAAAATATGTGTGTTTAATCGATTTCATAATTTTTTTTTTTTAAATGTGATTTTTTCTTGGAAACGTATTTGAAAATTTTTCAAAAATTTTGAAACGCCCCCGAAATGTTTTGTAGAAGTTTTGGAAACGAAAATATTTCCAAAATGTGGGAACGCACCCCATGGTGAGTTTCCGCGCTTCCTAGGTAGAATCTTCACCTCCATTTGGTGCTTGAAGATGTTCTCCGTGAAAGAAACTGACTTACTGTCTAAACTTTCCAAAGCACCGGTGGACAGGGGAAGAGGCTCTGCAGCGGGTGGTGCTTGTACGTTGTTTACCGGTAATTCGACAACAGGTGGTAGATTTTCTGTCCCTACTTTCAATTGAAAGAGTTTACGCAGGGCCTGTGATTCGCTTTTCCAGAGAGCGAACTTCTTTTGGGACAACAATCACTAAAGGAAGGAAGAGTAATATAATAACAAGTGAGGTAGTACCAAAACACTCAAGTCTGGTGAAATTCAATCTGTTTTGAAATATGATTATAACCATGAGAAAACCAACAAGAGCAAGAGAAGCGTCTTGTAGAAATATAATAACAACGTCAGAGTGAATAACCAAGAAGAAAAGTTATTAGAAAGAAAATTGTTGCAACAAGTAAGGTAATAACACGATTTTTTTAAAAAATAAGGGATAGCTATAATGAGTAAAAAAGTATAAAAAAGGGAAGTTTTAATAACTAAGCTAAAAAAATTGTTTATTTTCAAAATTAAACTAGATAAATTTTATGTTTTTAAAATTACACTAAAAAAAGTAATAAAATTTTGTTTATTTTTTAAATCACTAGTTAAATGGTATTTATACTCTTAAAACTAATAGAGTTTTTTCATCATAATATTTGATATTTACACTCTTAAAACTAATGATATTAGAGTTTTTAAAATTAGTAGATATGATTTCGTCGGTGAACCACCCTTGGGTAGGAATAAGTTTTTTTGGCCTAATTTTAAACCAAACATGGTCATTTTAACTTCACCTAGGTCATTCTGCCCAAGTTCTTTTAATTATCTATTCTAAAGTCCCAGAAGAACTACGTCACCCAATGTTTACGCGAAATTGATGTCATAGGAATCTAATGCTAAATAGGAAATTAACGCTAATTTATTAATACATTAATATTAATAGGAAATTAATAAAGAATTTCAGAGAATCAATACTAATCAGGAAACTAATTAGTGATTTTACCAGAAAAAGTAAATATAATCATTAATGTCTAAAAATAAAATTTTTCACATTTTATTTACTAAAATAACAACTCTTTGTTTATGATTTTATAATATTTTATATATCATTATTTACAAATAATCACACGTGTAAAAAAAAAAAATTTCATATGTTAGCAATTTTGTTCACTGAAAAACTAAATTTAATCTCCAAATTATTATATATATATTTAACATAAAATTTATTATAATAAATGGTTTCTTGTATAAGATCCAGACAATATTTCAACTTACCCAAAAAAAAAAAATAACAATATCCAAGGTAAAAATTATCATTCCATTCCATGACTTTTCCACCAGTTAACGTGAATCCTTTCCCATAGGAAATCACCACTCTGTCTCACTCCAAATAACAACATACAGCCATGAACAAAAACACTTCAAGTCCTCTTTTCCTTCTCCCTCTTCTTTTTTTATTTAACCTCCGTTCATCCCCAGCCCTTAATACTTTAGGGCCAATTGTTTTTTTATTGCAAAGAGAAAAATGACTCAACATCCGAATCATCTCAGTCAAATTGGCACCTAAAAGTAGATTAATTAATTAGGGACAAATAAAAATATTGAAAAAACAATATTGTATTTAGGGTTATATTGTTTTTTCAATATTTTTATTTGTCCCTAATTAATTAAAAAATCTTATATTATTTTCTAATATATTATTTTAAAATGACATATTATTATGAGTGTAAGTGAAAATTATTATTTTCAAACTTAAAGGATAGAAATATGTTATTTCATCAAACCTTGGGTGGAAATAGGCAATTGGTATTTTTATTACATTTAGTTTGAGTAATATTTTATTTAAAAAATAAAATATTATTTTAAATATAGTTTATATAATAGAAAACTAGTATCTTTGCTAAAATTAGCATGTATAATTAATTATTGTATTTAGTTAACAAAATATTAAGATATTATACTACTTAAATATTCTTAAAAGATTATTGTATATAAATTAGTATTGTTTTTTTGTTTAACTAACATATGTTATGTTAAAGTATTTGATCGTCAAGTTTATCAATATATTCTTCATACAAATAATATATTAGAATTTTTTTCATATTTTCAAATTATAAAATTAATTAATTAAGTTATTTTTTTCAAGTTATTATCTTATTACCTATTTTTTTAATATTCTTTAACTGCTTACTATTTTAATTGAAAAAATAACATTTTTGTCTTAAAATTTTAATAAATAAAGTTAAAATTGTAACAAATTTAAAATTATTTTGGTTATTTTTTTAATGCTTAAGTTAGAGATAATAGTCAAACTAACCAAACAATAATAAAAGAAGTCTAGTGAAATTGAATTTGCTTTGAAATATGATTATAATCATGAGAAAACCAATAAGAGCAAGAGAGGCATCTTGTTGATATAATATTACAACACTGGAGTGAATTATTAGGAAAAACAACTATTGAAAAAAGAAAATGCAGTTTGGAGGGTGTAACTCTAATTTTTTAAAAGATAAGGAGGCGGTTGTAATGAGTAAAAAAATAAAATAATAGCAAGAGAAAAGATAAATTTTCAAAATTAAACTAAAAAATTATATGTTTCCAAAACTAAGTAAAAAAAAAAAGAAAAAAATTTATTTTTTAATATTACTTATTAAATTATATTTATATTTTTATAACTAATATTTTTTATAATAACAATTATATTTAAATTTTTTAAAATTAATAAATATGATTTTGTCAATAAACCATATCTTACTATATGGATAAGTTTGTTTACTTAATTTTACACCGTTATGGGTGATACTTTTACTTCACCTAATTCTTTCACCCTAAGTTCTTTTAACCATCTCTTCTAAAGTCCCGTGGACAAGTAAATATTCCCAAGAGAACTACATCACCCAATATTTACTTAAATAATAAAATTATTCGTATTTATTTTTAATACATAAATAGATATATATATTTATATATTATTATATAATTAAATAATTTTAAATTAATAATAAAATAATATTTAATTATATAATTATATATATATAAATATATATTTATTTACATATTTAAATTAAATATATATATAATATTGCTCACACTTGAAAGTGATGTCACAGGAATCTAATGCTAAATAGGGAATTAATGCTAATTTATTATTTCATTAATATTAATAGGAAATTAATATATAATTTCAGAGAATCAATGCCAATCAAGAAACTAATTAATGATTTGACTAAAAAAAAGTAAATATAATCGTTAATGTCTAAAAATACAATTTTTAAAATTTTATTTGCCAAAATAACAACTCTTTGTTTACGATTTTATAATATTTTATATATTATTATTTGCAAATTATCACACACGTATACATAAAAAAATATATTTTTTTTCATATGTTAGCAATTTTGTTCACTGAAAAACTAAATTTAATCTCCAAATTATTATATATATTTAAAATAAAATTTATTATAATAAATGTTTTCTTGTATAAGATCCGGACAATATTTCAAGTTACCCAAAAAAAAAAAATTCTTTAAAATCCATGTAAAAAATTTGACTTTCCATTCCATCACTTTTCCACTACTTAAACGTCAATCCTTTTCCATAGAAAATCACCACTCTGTGTCACTCCAAAAAACAAAATACAGCCATGAACAAAAACACTTTACGTCCTCTTTTCCTTCTCCCTCTTCTCTTTTCATTTAACCTCCGTTCAGTCTCAGCCCTTAATCTCAACGATTTTCCATCCGTCGATTTCATCACCAGCCCCAGCCCCGGCTCTCAACCGCTAACCAATGGTTCAGATTTCATCCGCTCCAGCTGCAAATGCACTGACGAACCCGACCTCTGCTACGCCTCCTTGGAACCCTACTCCAGATCCGTAAACCGGGACCTAGCGAAGCTGTCGATCGCTGCAATCGGTGTCAGCTTGGAGAAGGTTAAAACGATGGTGTCCTACTTGGCCAACCTCAGCCGCGATGCCGACCACAAGTCCGACCCCAGAATGTTACAGGATCTCCGCCTCTGTCTCCGTTTAATTGGAGGCGCTAACGGCGCTGTGGACGAAATCCAGAAGTCGATGAAACAGATGCGCGACCTGGGCTCGGCGGGGAGCTCCAAGGAAAGGCTCCGGTTCCTGTTGTTTGATGTGCAGATGTCGATTACCGGGGCTTCCATTGATCATTCTACTTGTATCGACAACTTTGATGACGTGGACGGGCCGCTGAAGGAGGATGTCATCGCTAGGATTGCTTATGTAAGAAAATATCTTCGCATTGCACTTGGGTTGGTTGATTGTTACAGTGACAAAGTAACAAGTTGATGTTGGAGAGTTAATAATTTTAGATTATAAATTTTAAAATTATAAAGAAGGAATGAAAAACAATAAATGAGTTTATCAATTACATGCTTGGATTCCGTAGGAACCAAATACTGTTGATCTCGAGGGACCACGTCAATCTTTTCCGAGCACAAATCAATCATGACTTGGTGGTCGCTAGTTTTATCCATCGTACGGCCAGCATTTTGTATGATTTCCCGATGATCGTTGTGAGAGAAAAATGGAATCACAGGTTTTGTGAATGAGGCTGGCTTTCTTCAAACATATTTTGTTGCTAATAATGATAGCTAATCTTGATTAATTAAGCTTAACTATAAAATGATGAGACTCATCGAATCGATCAGAAATCCCGAAAATTTTGGGACGAAAATTACAGTTTTGTCTATTGGCTTGGCTTTAGTCACTTGGATATGGTAAAATTTCTTTAGTATACTTTGGTCCCTATCAGTAAAAAATTTTTTGGTCCTCCTAAACAAGACAAAAGTTGAGAATTTTATAAATTGATAGGAAAGTTGTTATAAAAAATTATACAAGATTGTCAAGCTTAAGCCAAATCTCGAAGATGAAATTGTATTATTATATGGTCAAAATCCTTCTTAATTAAACTCATAGAAGAATTACACAAAGATGCTACTAGTTATCATATAATGGCTAACAATATTGTCTACCAATTAGACAAATCATCTTCAAGCAACTCAACTCAAAATGCAGGTGAGAGCTTCTTTAATGAAAAACAACAGCATAAGAAACACTTAACTATAACTCTTATCCCACGATCTCATCAATGTGCCAAATTTAGTCTCAATGATCATGGATCACATTTCATACTTATCTCCAACAAAAGAGAGGTAATGATCATAACAAAGTTATCTTTCATGTCAACGGGATGATCTCTATTTTTCATTTAAAAATGTATTATAATCAAGATATATCCCGAATGTAATTCTATATAATTAACCATTCCTTTAAATGAATTATGGATTGTACATAGTTAAAAAGAAAACTTTTTTGTAATTACTATCATTACAGTGTTGCATTTCCCAAAAACATAAATATCATAACAGTAGACATAAACTCTCAAGTTTTGGATCAAATATCTTTAAAAATATCTTGTTCACTAATTTTTTGCCTACACAAAATCGCACCACCATTACACCCATCTATTTTTATTCACTTGCACAGAATCAGACCTCGGTCTTGTGTTCTTCTTGTTGGTGGAACTTTATTCGTTAACAATTATTATCCTTGAAACTATGAATGGAAAGATTGAGATGTTATATAACACCCCCAGGTACATAGGTTTTAATTTTATAGATTAACAACTTTTAGGTTTAAATTTCTTTCATAGAAATAATGAACTAGGTTGGAATTTATCGTGACACCTATGTAACACCCACAGAAATGCTCTAAAGTCAATTTAGTAAATTCATGAGTCAAATATTTAATTATACTTTGAAATTAGCTAAGTATTGATGAAATTATGAAAATTGGCCTAGTGAACAATTGTCTATGGAGGGTGCACACCGGTTCATAAGGTTTGCACATGAATAAGATGGACAATATGTCACATTGGATGTTTAAGCAAATGCATTACCATGCATCAAGTGACGCTCATTCATGATAATCGTTATAATTAGAATTATAACAAAATGAATTTGCCCTATGTATTGGGGATACTTTGGTTATTCATCATTATCCATTCAGAGATTGGTATTATTCCAAATTGTGAGAGAGATCATTTGTAACCGTTAGGGGCTGATATTTTGGTGATTAGAGTACGTTTTCTTATGGTTTCAATGAAGGTTTTCGCAATAAACCCTCTTGATTGATGATAAGGTAAGGCACAAAAATTCTTAGGCGAATTAAGAAGCATGTTAGATCGATTTTGTATATTTATAATGATTCTTAACTATGTTGTTTTGACTAAGGGTGGATGACATAACATACTTTAAATTGAAATACTGATAAATATAGATAGATGATAGAAGTTGATGTGCTTGGAATATGACTTGTAATGTATAGGTATACAGATGTTTGAGTAGACCCATCAATAGCGAATCTTTGGAATGATTCGAAGTTTGGTTGTCTTATAAACTTTATGCTCATTTAAATCAATAGAACTCCAAGTTCGATTTATCTTATGGGTAGTCGAATTACTCGTCTATTGACTTTAGAGTTCGTGTGGCGATAATGTTGACATCATTTTGAGAGGGTTAGAACTTGTTGAAGAATAATTGAGAAGCCATGGGTCGTGCTATGCTAGGGCTGACTCGTCTACTGACTTTAGAGCTTGTGTAGTGATGATGTTGACACCGTTTTGAGAGGGTTAGAACTTATTGAAGAATAATTGAGAAGCCTTGGGTCGTGCAATGCCAAGACTGACACACACACACACACACATATATATATTGTATATTGATTTTTTAAATTGTATTCATTTTTGAATTAATTAAAGTGAGAACAATACCTATAAAATTTTATTGAAAATCTCTTAACTTATGATGAAAGAATACCGCAGTTACAAGATAGAACAATAAAAAAACATACATAGAAAAAATAAATTCAATTATGAAATATATAAGTTTCAATATCTATCTATATATATTTGTACTCATTTTCAACATTTAAGTTCTTGAATACTTCAAAAATATTCTTCACTACTCAATTATGCATCTTGAATTCTATAGTTACTCAATCTTTTTTGCACATAATCGTCTTGACCATATTTAGGTGTAAGTTGGATCATCTATCATCTAACATGCATCCACCTACATTGGAAGTTGATTCTGATGCTATAATTGATAGGCATTAGTAGATTGTATGCAATGACAGAAAGTTGTACATCCCCTTCTAGAAAAACTATCCTCTAGAGAAAAACATTAGTTTGACTATTTGAGTATGCATACACTTAAAATTTCATCCATTGATCAAATAATTTGGATGAGTACCAAAATACCCTTTATGATTGAAATATTACAGAAGCATCAAAGAACATCCATCCATGCATAACATCCATGAAAGTAACATGTATGTAGCAACATAAAAAAATGTCCGTGAACAATCTCATAACATAAATATTGAAATCACAAATACATAAATCTGGTAAATGAAAATATGCCCTCATGTTATGTCTAAGCTCACTGACCTCTCCTCGCACTATAGTGATGTGTCCATATTTTACACCATCTCTAGTCATTATTATTTTAGGCGCATTTTAGCTAGGATTTTGTTCAAGTTTCATAATATTTTCTCATTTAGTGTTTTATTTCTTATTTTATAGAAATTCGGAAGCTTGAAGGCAAAAAGAAAACAAAATTTGAAGAAATCTAAAGACTTGCGAAGAAAGGAACCAAAGGAGAAAAGTCAAAATAGGAAACTAAATACGCCTGTATCAGACAAGATCTATAAAAGTCTAGGAAATCCAGTTATTCCCTGATTTACGTGATAGTTGTCCGCTTGCCAATATAAAGGAAATGACATTTTGTTCAACCAAGATTTTTCTTTCACCTTCAGACTTCTTAGCCATTAAGTAGTACTTTGAGAGTAAGAACCAGATGGAAATCAATCACCCGCACAATACGAGCAAAACCAAGGAAATGCCTCGAGCAATAATTTTCCAATACTGTCTCTTTATTTTAACATTATGATTTGCTTTAATCATTCGATTGATATTCTTGTAAACATAATGAATGGTAATTATGTTATTTCTAAGGACTAAGAGGGATCTTTCAATCCTCTTGACTTTGTAGTGTTTTGTTTTTAATTTATAAAAATATTTGTGTTGTTGTTTGATTTAATGAATAAGCGTTGCATGTCTTGCATGGAGTTAAGGGTCCAATGTCATGCATGTTTATAGGTTGGTGTAGGTTATCAAGAGATAGTGCACAACTAGTTCATGTATTCATTAAAATTGAAAATTCATCTTGGAGATAAATTGAAGTCTTTGTAAAGTCAATGATTCTCAAAAAAACTTAATGGTCTTATATTAACCGAGTACCACAAAAGTAAGTGTTTGTTTAATGTTTACACACTTAATCTACCTGAAGAGAGTAATTAGGTCATAATAGGATAATGCACCATCAAAACATCACATGAACTCAGAGCATGCGAAAACACTATAGGTTATGTGGGATTGTTAGTGAAATTTGAACCCTTAGAATCCATTCATAGATAAGGTTAGGCAACATAGATTAGTTAAACATTAATTCATTAATTAATTAGTTTAGTAGTTAACCTAGTTATTTTGACAACATTTAGATTCGATTCCTTAGCTAATATAGGTTATAAAATTAACTAGTATTTAGCTCCAAATCCCTCTAGGATCGATATTTATTATATTACTTAATGACTCAAACACTTGTGAGTGAGACGTAACAAGTTTTTGGTGTCATTGTGGGGGATTGATGTTAGTTAATATTAATATAATTTGTGACCTTGCTAGACTAAGGATTTATTTTTCACAATTTTAGATTTTGTTTTCAGGTTTTATCACTATTGATTTTTCTTAAAGGTGCTGATTAGTTTATGATCAGTTTGGAAACCTCCATAGCATTAGATTTTGATCCTGAAATCAGAAAAACATTCAAGCACCTAAGAAGGAACAAGAAAAAGAAGATACTGAAGCAAATATGGAGAATGAGTAACGTGCACTTCAAGACTATGTTGTACGCTTAGCACAAGATGGTTTCTCAAGTGTAGTTAGACCACCCATAACAACTAATAATTTTGAAATCAAGTCATTGAAATTTGTTGTAGTGTTACATCCCCAAAAAAATGAATAGAATGCAATATATTAGAGGTGTAAATATTATGTTAAACTATTAGGACAATAAATATATTTTTAAAACATATTGGGTGAATATGATAATTTTTAAAAAAAGATAAGAGAATTATCCATTTGCCTTTTGTAAGCTTTGAAAAATGATTCTTACACTCCTATTTAGATTTCATATTATGATATTTGAACAAAATGTCAGAAGTGTTTTTTCACTATTAAAACTAACCAATGACTTTAACAGATGAGTAAGAAATTAGTGTTTTCAAACTTGAAGGATTGGAATGCATCATTTCATCAAACTTTAGGTGGGACATAATCATTTGGCCTAATTATAAATTGCAAATCAGTCATATATTAGAAAACGTAAACATGGCATTTTCTTTTGAATCAAACAAATACACGTATGTCAATGAAATGAGATCCATTATAAATCCCACCAAAAGAAAAATCTTAGCATAGTCAAATTCTTAATTTAAATTGCAGAACATAATGTTTCGGTAATTCAGATAGATAACAAGAAATGAGTTTTTTTTTTTTTAAAACAATCAACAGAATATGACATGGCGATCCACATGACAATTAACTACAACCATTGCTCATTACTCAAAGAAATACAAATTAGTAAATTACAACCATGTATGAAAAGTTAAAAAGAACAATTTTTTTGTATTTTACAATGAAGGAAGTGTACACGAATATACATTTAAATCTTATACAAGAAAACAAGATCAGTCTTAATCAACATACAATCAATACACAATGATATATAATGAAAACTAAATATTCAGAATATATTCTAATATAGGAAACCAAATATATATAATATATTCTAACATCTCCCTCAAACTCAAGTAGGCAAAGAATTTGCTATTTTGAGTTTGTAATGTAAGTCATGAAAGCGTCTCGGAGGATGGGCTTTAGTGAAGACGTTAGCGATCTAATCAATGAAGGTACAGAAGCGAGATGAAGGGTCTTTTTAACAAGATGACAACAAACAAAATGATAATCAATCTCAATGTGTTTGGTGTATTCATAAAAACATTATTATGAGCAATTTGAATGACACTATGATTATTATAGTAGATGTTTATAGAATTTTATTGAGAGACTCTTATATCTTGTAATACCCATCATAACCAGATAAGTTCAGAAGTAATGTCTACAAATACTCTAAACTCTACTTCTGTACTTGATCGAGAAACAACCATCTATTTCTTACTGCATCATGAGATGAGAGAATCTCTTAGAAAAAAGCAACAACCAATGATGGAATGTCTATTTGTAGGATCACCTACCCAACTAGCATCAGAATATGCACATAATATAAGCGAGGACTGAGCAAAAAAATAAAGACCATGGAACAAGGTACTTTTGATATATCGAAGGATATGAAGCACTGTCATAAAGTGAGTAGTACAAGGAGCAACCATGAATTGACTAACAAGATGAATGATATACGCTATGTCTAGTTGAGTAGTAGCTAGGTAGATAAGACTTTTAACCAATTGTCTATAGAAAATGGATCATTCAAGATTGTTCCCTCTGTAAGAGAAAGTTTGACATTGGCTTCAAGTGGAGTGGAGATAGTTTTTTTATCTAACAAACTAATAAAAGATAAAAAGATCAATAACATATGTGGCTTACGATAAGTAATAACCAATACCATTAAAGAGAACTTCTAGCGTAGGGAATTAACTTATGTGACTAAAATCTTTCATTTCAAATGTTGTGTTGAGAAACTGCTTCAACTCTATTATATCTTGTACATCATCTCCAGTAATAATCATATCATTGACATACAACAATAACATAGTACATCACCTCTCAATTTTGTGGATAACAGAGCATTATCATAAGAGCTAAAGGAGAACCCAAATTGACTAATGGTAAAGTTGAATTTAGCAAACCATGCTCTCGGAGCCTACTTAAGTCCATATAAGGCTTTGTAAAAAAACGATAAACCTTTTTAGGTGGATGAGTATATCCAGGTGGAGGTTTCATATAAACTTCTTCAATAAGATCTCTATTTAAAAAGATATTCTTTACATTTATCTAAAAAAGTTGTCATTTTTGGATAGTTGCAATAGCTATTAGACTATAAACAAAAGTGATTTGAGCCACTAAAGCAAATGTTTTCCTCATAATTAATCTCATACTGTTAAGTAAATCCCTTTGCCTCTAATTAAGCATTATAACATTCCACTGAGCCATCGACAGACGTTTTAATTTTGTAAACCCATTTACATTCCTTGGTAAATTTACCAAGCAATATGTCAATTAAGTCCTAAGTATAAGTCTTTATTAAGGTTATTGCTTACTACCAAAAAGGATTAACACTAGCTTTTGTGTAAAAGCTTCATTCATGCAAGAAGACAACAGTGGAATAATAATGATAATCACGTAAATAAGTAGACGTACTTTAATAGGTCTATTATTTTAAGTTGAGGGAGAACTTTGTGGAGGGTTAAGATCTATAGATAAGCTAGATGCTTTAGGACCAATTGTAGTGCTTTCATCTATATGACATACATTAAAAATATCATAAAAAGGTAGAATAATGTCATTGTGATTAGTAAAGGACAATGCCTCAGGAAATAACTTAACAGATGGATTTGTGAAGAAATGTGAGTTATGTTTAGAAAAATGAAACTTAGAATTAGAAGAGAACATTTTATGTTTCCAAAAGTGACATGGCGAAGTGTTTAGAAACAGGATCCTAACAGCGATATCCCTTATGTTTAATATCATAACCAAAAAAACACCATAACCTAGAACGAGGTTCAAATTTTAATCGTTCATGTGGTTATAGGTGAATAAAACAAGCAAAACCAAAGACTCTAAGAATATTGTAATCAGGAGTTTTATTATACAACTATTCATAAAGGCTTTGGTCATTAGTCACAGTAATGGAAATATGGTTGATTGTGTAGACAATAATAAGAGTTGCTTCACCCCAAAGCTACTTAGGACATGATGTAAAGATTAAAAGAGCATGGATAATGTCCAAAATGTGTCTGTGTTTTCATTCTGCATGACCATTTTGTTAGGATATACCAAGATAAAACCTATGAACAATAGTGCCATGTTGGGAGAGAAGACAAAAAAGTTTACCATCTCTATATTCCATAGCATTATATGTTCTAAGAATTTTAATAACACTAGAAAATTAAGCTTTCAAAAGAGCAGCAAAAGTTGCATAAATTTTAGGCAATTGAAATGATTTTTCATAAAATATATTTAAATGAATCAAGAAAATTCACCAAAAAAAATTATAAAATAAATAACACCTCCTATGTTAGGTACAAGAGAAGGTTTTCAAATATCAATACGTATAAGATCAAAAATAGCAAATGATATAAAAGTGCTATTATTGAAAGGTAAAACATGATTTTTGCCAAGTTCACAAGAAACACAATCAAAATGATCATTTTTAACATTCTATAAAATACCACTAGAACATAAAAATTTAATTGAGAGGAGGAAACATGACCAAGATGAGAATTCCAAGTAGAAGAAAACACAACGACAACACTTTGAGAGGTGTAAAATGGGAAGGTAGTTGAAAAGATGTCAACTCAAATAGATGACCAACTTTATGTCTGGTCCCAAAGATTTGTCTAGTTTGAGGATCTTACACAAAACAACCACAACAAGAGAATGTACTTCAAGGCCAAGATCAAATAATTGTCCAACATAAATAAGATTTACTAAGAGTTTAGGAACAAGAAAGTCATTAGATAACAATAAAGTAGGAGTGGAAAAATACTAACGTGACTAATAGATAAACCAAAGTTAGGACATAATGTTCTTAGATTTTAAAAGACAAGAATTGGCAGTCATATGATTGCAACGTGCAAAATCAAAATACCAAGATGAAGATGTACTTGAGTAGAGGTGTCAATTGGGTCAAGGTGTGGGCATCAACTGGGTTGAGCTATGACCCAACCCCAAATCTTGGGGAAAAAACTTGACACAAAAGGGTTTGGCCTATTGTTGTAGTAGGTCAAGCCCTGTAACACCCAGATTCAGGTATGCTAGTAAACTGTACTTCCAAAGTTACCCCTAGAGTTGATTTTATAAATTGTTGTTTAAAGAAATTATGAAGCAATTCTGTTGAACTACTAAACAAGCAATAATTTTCATAGAAGGTAAAATGGTCATTTTAGAAAGATTTAAGGGACAAAGTGGGAATGTAAATTGAATGGCACACTTGAAATTATGTGATGATGCTAAGGGTTTTTGGTAATTGTATAGGGATATAATAGTCATTTTTAGAGAAGGCTAAGGGTAAAGTAGTCCAAAATGGTTATAAAGGAAATAAAAATTGTAAAAACAAACAAAAACTATTCATTTTCTTCTTCCTTGTCTGAGACTCCTCCGTAAAATTCACTAAGGTTTTCTTCAAACAAAGATTAACCAAAAAACCTAGTTAAACCACCTAATTTTCAAAGCCTCTAGTTATAAAAATTGTAGATCTATCCATTTTAGTAAATTCTAAGGTAAAAAGTTCAAATTTTAAGAGATGTCAAGTTTAGAGTTTCAATTAATAATTATGTTTTTGGTGGATTAAGGTTGCTAAGAAGAAGAAAAGAAGGGGAATAGGCTTAAATCACCTAATTATCAAAGAAAAGGTAAAAATTTCATACTTTACATATTTAAAGTAATTTGAGTTAGGTTATTCAAATAACCTTTACTTGTATATGTGTGTAGGGTATTGAATTAAGGTGATTTGTGCTTCAAAGAATAAAGAAATTTATTAGGACTTATGATGTAATTTTTGACTATAACGGTATTTTAGACATCTCTTATTCCTAGGGCTAGCTTAGTTGATTTTGTATATTGAGTATAGGAGAAATGATGAATTGATGGAAGAATTTGCACTAAGGGTAGGCATGCAATTGTCAACCATAAAGGTAAAAGTGTTATTTTATGTGTGTAGGTTAATTTTAGCTTAATTATGTGCATGATATGTGTAAGAACTCTTATATTAAGCCCATGTTGTATATATGTATATTAATATGGAGAAATTAATTTGATGCATGAGATATATATAAATGCATGAGAAAATAATATGATGTTTGATAAGGATTGAAAAGAACGAGGAAAAACAATGAATATGCATATTTCATATTCTGGTTACATGAGGAATCATAACATATGCATGTTTTCAGAAAAATAAACAAAGAGGAAAAACGTTTCCTAAGTTATGTATATTTTCAGAAAATGAAAAACAAGTATTTTTTTTTCGATTTCATAATTACTCATATGATACAGGAAAGCAGAAAGCATTCTTAAAATCCTTACATGCGAGTTGTACTGTGTAGACAACAAAAAAAGATATCGGTTGTACTGTGTGGATAACAAAGAAATATATTAGTTGTACTGTGTGGACAACAAAAAAAGATGTCAACTATACTATGTGGACAACAAAGAAAACTAGTGAAATGTGTGTATAAGAGAGAATTGTTTCTTGTATAATGACTATGAGTCTCGTATAGTGACTATGAGTACTATCATATATAGTCTAGACCGGTAAATGAAAATAATTGATAAATAAAAAAAATTAGCAAATGTTATATGAAAGTCATTTGCATTAGAATCATGCATGCAAGACTATATGGTTGATAAAAAGTTAAGAAAGATGTATGATCAAAAAATAGAAAAGTTATGACACTTATACATGCATAAATCATAAGGTGTGAATCATATTTGCATAGTAAAGAAAAAAATAAATATATGAATAAAAAAAATTATGATATGTGGTTAATGCGTGTTCCATGTAAATGATCTTGTATGCGACAAGTCTTGACGTGCTGAGTATGAAAGAGATTGGTACTGGTATAAAATGTTTGGAGTATTTAGTATAATTTTCTTACTGAGTCGTGGTCGCTCACTCCATATAATTTAATATTTTACAGGTAAAGAGTTGCAACAGAGGTTCCCGAAGAGCACTAGCGAGACATGAGGTTGAAGGAGGAAGACACTATATTTTGGTTGATTTATATGTTTTGGATGTATATGTGAATATATGTATATGTATTCACATATAGATATAGATATTGGTGAATATGTATATATATTTTGGTTCCTATATGTATATATGTGGTTATTGTATTGATGTGCATATACATTTATATAATGATTAATATATCCTTATAGGAATATATATATATATATATATATATATATATATATTTGATAATTGGATATATGTGAGTGTATATAAATATATTGTTAATTGTTGGAAGTTGTTTTAAGGTTTTTGTGGGTGGTAATTTTTTTGATGGTGCTTACTATTTATTTATTCTGTTAATTGTGATTAAATTGATGAAAATCTAATTGGTTGATAGGACTGATATGTGTAAATTGTTAATTAGGAATATTACAAGACATAATAAAAATTTCTCGGACCCTATAAAATAGGAAAACTCTTGTCATTTTTTTGTAACACACCTATTGATTAGAAGAGGTTACAAGCCCGATCGATGGGCTATTTAAGTCAGGCCATAAGCCTAGGCAAAAGGCCTGTAGGTTGACCTATTACTGTTGACAATTTAAAAAAATTAAAATTTGAAGGGCAGAAGCCAATGCTATATGGCAAAATTCTACCACACAGGACTTGATAGAATAAGCTCTGCCATAGGTATAAACCATTGCATATAATTTTTTTTCCTTTTTCTTCTTATATGAACCTAACACCTCTTTTCTCCTTTTTATAAATTTCATTATCCTTTCTCAAATCTCACACTCTCAAATCTCAATCGCTCAATCTTTCATTATTCTCAATTTCTTCTTCTCTCATCAGCTCTCAGTCTAAAACTGTCTAAATTCACAAATAATAATTTTTTGTATTTATAATTTAATTTTCATTTTAATTTTGCTAATAAAAAATATTTAACAAATGGATCCAAAGTCAAATAAATTCAATCTATTTGAATATTATTATGCTGGTGCTAATAACATTATTGATGATGCACAATGTGGAACAAGTAGAGTACCAACCGGTGAAAATGGTATAGGCACAGGTTCAATAGAGAGAAAAAGAAAGCAGAAGTCAATAGTGTGAGATCACTTTGATCAAATACAAGAAATAATCAAAAGAAAAGTAATACACCGAACAATATGTAAACGCTATAGTTTATGTTTGACATGTGCAAATATGAGTGGCACGAAGCATCTCCATAGACATATTACTGATTATTGTAAAAAAATTCTACATAAGCTCAAAGGACAAAAACAAATAGTCTTCACCCGATTGTGATCCATTGGTCTAAATGTCAATTCAACAGGAGGTCCAAGCAATTCCAAATACGTGAGAGAAATGTCAACTTTCTTGTATGATTAAATAAAGATGTGAGATTACATGGCTATGTATGTTATTGCTTCTGATAAGCCTTTTAGTTACATGGAAGATGAAATCTTAAAATGGACAATACGAAATAGTGTTCAATCCACATTTAGAAGAATTTATAGGTCAACTTTTAAGTCAAACATCTTTAGAAATTATGAATTAATAAAATTAAAAGTTATTGGAGAATTAAGTAATTTTAGTAGTGTTATTTCAATAACTTCTTATTTATGGACAACTATAAATCAGGATATAGGGTACTTATGTGCGACTATCCATTACATTAATCTTAACTAATAGTTATGTAAAAAAATTATTGCATTTAGAAATTTGGAATACCTACAGGATGGTGTTATAGTTTGTCATGCATTAGCAAATATTTTTGAGGAAGACAAAATTAATAATTCTATTTTTACAATTACTTTTGATAATGTCAAAAATAATGATAAAGTTATTGAATTAATGTATAATCATTTATCTCCTCCATTTGATGGACAATTATTTCATATTAAGTGTGCATATCATGTTATTATTTTAATAGTTTAAGATGGTTTGAGCATGGGAAAAAAAAAACATATACAAACAATTAGACATGTTATCATATATATTTCATCATCCCTATCACGAGTACAAACATATCATGATTTATGTAAATCAATGGGGTTAATTAAAATTAGATGTCAAAACTAGGTAGAATTCAACATACCTTATGTTGAAAGCATGCAAAAAATATGACGTTTTTATAACACAGTTCTTTAATACCCAACCAAACCAAAAGTTTTGGAAAATTCTATTTTTTTGATAGATCAAGATTAGGAGACTATTATGGCTCTAATGAACATGTTGAGTTATTGAAGATACTCACAGACTAATGCTCATGTATGTATTAACAAACTACTTGTTTAATGTTGTGTAGTATGGTAGAAATCAGTAATGTTTTTAAAGAACATAGGTATTATAATATTTTCCATATCTAGACAAATAAAACAAAAATTTTTTAAATATTAGAACGAAATTTCTTTACTTTATGTTGATACCGCTATATTTGATCCTAGGGCAAAAGCATTGGGACTAAAAAATTTATTTGATGTTATTAATGATAATTTATTAATTACCAATATTGTTAATTGCACAGATAGTGTTAAACAATTTTTAATGAAAATGTAAAGTGTTTATGAACAAAAATGTGGAAGGGTTGAACAAAGTTTATAAATAAAGGTAAGTTCTGATAGTTCAAATAGAAAAAAGTTAGGCATATGACTACGCAAAGGTAAACTAACGTGAGTCAAAGTACAAATTATGGCGAGTTTTATAATTATATCAATATTGACCATTATCCAAACATTGTTCAATGATATGGTCTTGAGAAATTAGATGTTTTGGCATACTGGAAAGAAAAGGCATAAACTTTTCCTGTACTTACCACCATGACCGGAGATCTACTAACCCATTCAATGTTGACTGTAACATTGAAATCTACTTTTAATGCAGGTGAATGTATGTTAAATAATAGACAATTCAATTTACACCCAAACACAGTCGAGACAATCATGTGAAGGATTGGTTTAAAGTTGTATTTAAATTACAAAATCAAGCATAGAAGATATATTTAAAGAATTCAAAAAGTTGGATGTTGAAGACAAGTAGATAGATGGTATATATATCGTATTTATATTTGTAATTTTACAATATGTAAATTAATTTATTTGTACTATGTTATAACATTTTTCATAATATAACCATGGTATTTCTCTACCACAAGTAAAGGATTATTAATAAAATGTTTGGAGTACTTTCTTCAATTTTAATAATTCAAAAATGATTTAAAAAACATAATTTAAAAAATTTAATTGAAAAATATTTTTCATAAAATTAACCGATCGTCCTATAGGCCCGATTGAATTGTGGGTCTTATAGTTTCATTGATCAACCTAACCCATAAAACCAGTTACTATACGAGTCTTAGGCCCGACCCAACCCATTGGCCTGATAAGCTGCATCAGCATTAGCCTGACCGACTATCGTCTCTAACTTGGGGTGACAGATAAGACAGAAGAAGTTGAGGTACCAATGATGAACAAAGCTAAGGCTTGTTTTAAAGTATCAAGGTCTACCTTACTAAGTAGCTTATCTATGATAGAAGAGTGACTAGAAGACAAACCGTCAATGATAGTAGCAATGACATTGGAATTAAAAGCCTTACTAGACTTAGAGTTGGTGTGATTGTGTCGTCTAAAGCCTTTCTTTGATTGTAACTTAAAGCAATCAAAAACAACATGCTCTGGTTTATGACAATAGCAACAAAATGCTTTGTACTAAGATAAAAAAGAGGTAGGAATAACCAAAATAGTATCAATGGACAAGAAAGATTGTCGAGACTTCAAGGTAGCTGGACAAACCTCCTCAACACATAATTCTATAACCACTATGTCAAGATCTAGAGGGGTATCCTTATATAATAAAGAGAATTTTATTGATTCAAACTCATCATTCAATGCCATAGTAGAATGATAGACTCAAAATTCATCTTTTTCCTTTGCATAGAATATGACATCACGAGGATCATGTTATTTTTGGTTTAGACAATGATAATTGACCCTATAACGCTGTCATTTTTTAGAGAAATTCATAAATAGATTGACCCAGTTTTTTATGCATGTGACTAAGGTTACCATAAAATTGAAACCGATGAATGACATTGATAATAGAGTAGTGTTTAACAAGCAAATCTCATATTTCTATAACAGTCTCAAGATGGTTAAATTGAAGTTTGATAATTGGAACGTAGGTACTATGAAACTAGGTAATAATTTGAAAGTTTTTGCGATCTCATTTTTCAAGCATTACAATATAATTGGATGTCTCTTTGTCTTCACTTTTGAGTGGTTGAGGTATATCACTAATAATATACCACCACAATTTTTTGCCATTAAGAAAACTAAATATTTCTTGAGCCCAAATAACATAATTTATACCATTAAGAATGAGATTGATGGAATTGAAATATTTATCTTTTTCATGAGAATAAATCATCAGTAATAATTAACGATGAATATGAGTCTAAGTGCTACCAATCCAATATCCAATGCAATCACCAAAATAATCAACCAATGACCCAACACAAATAATCCACGCCCAATCTAATAACAACCAAAATCCAAACAATTATTCAATCCCAATCCAATATCCACTAGAAACCAAATCCAACACAAATAAGCACAACTCACATGTGTGAAAATCAGCCACCACAAAATATTCAGAGATCTGAGAATAGCCTTTGGTCATCGGAAAAAGATCCTTTGAAAAAGACAGAACTTAGTTGTCAGAGAAAAGGCTCGTGTATTTTAGTGCTGGAAAGGAGATTTCTCAGGCAATACTAGTGCTTCATTACGGGCACGTGACCAAAATAGAGCGCTAAGGAAGAGTCCATGAAGGTCGACGACAATGACTTGAAGCCAAAAATAGGAAGTTGATAATGATACTCCACGCGCAACGCTACTCACGAAGGTGGCAAGAACAACAGAGATGACCGGAAAAAAAGAGGACAAACATTAAGTAATAGCGAAATATTGTATATTCATAAATGTATTTATAGACACATATAATTATAAATAACTAATTTATCAAAAAAATTGTAAATAACTTATAAACAAAAGGCACTAGATGTGTCACCCATTAGTGATAATATAGTTGTACTTTATTTATTAATTGGATGCCAAAATATTTATCCCTTTCTTCATCTTGTGAATGTAAAATAAGATACCACTTCTATATATATAAGATTAGTCTACAACAATCATTTTGAACAACTTACTAAAAAAAAAAAATCATTATCAACAACTAATTAAAAAAAAAGCAATCAACAATTACTTAGCTATATATTTGTTTATTGTTAGTAAAATAAAAAAATTAAGATGGAACATTACAGCTAAACCAGGAAACCAAGAAAATACGTGCTAGTATCTGTCACCTTCCTAGTTTTTGTGTAGTCCTCCTGCACCAGGGAGAGATAAAAAAAAACTTGCATATGATTTAAAATGGCAACAAAGATATACAAAGGTGCTAAATGCTAATTAAGAGGTAGTTAAAATATAGAATGGATGTAGTCACTTAATAATAAAGTGATGAAATTTGCGTGCAACAAGAAGCAAAGGTCTAATAAAAAATAATTCTTATATCAGGAGCTAGGGACACCAACCTAAAAAATAAAGCTACCAGAAAAGATGAAATTAACCCAAGAATTAGTTTATCTTCGACTCCTAGCTAGGGTTAGATTCGAGTCAAACCGAACTCGAACTCAATTCGATTTACATATAGTTGAACTTAAGTTCGAGCTTGAGCTCAAGAAGCAAAGGTCTAATAAAAAATAATTCTTATATGAGGAGCTGGGGACAACAACCTAAAAAATAAAGCTACCAGAAAAGATGAAATTAACCCAAGAATTAGTTTATCTTCCACTCCTAGCTAGGGTTGGATTTGAGCCGAGCTCGAGCTCAGCTCGGTTTATATATAGCTGAACTTAAGTTTGAGTTTGAGTTCATCGAGCTCGTGAAAGCCAAGCTCGAATTCGGTTTGACTCATTTTTTGTCATTAAAACGATATCGTTTTAATACATATTAGTCAAAACAACGTCGTTTTGTATTAAAATTTTTAATTAAAAAATTTAACGAGTAGCTCGAGCTTGTATAGGGTTAACTCATTTCAGATTCATTCAAACTGAGTTCGAGTTCGAGTTTGAATAGATTTGGTTCGATTCTAACCCTACTCCTAGCATTCCCTTCACAAAATATAGAAAACAGTGCAAGGAAAAAAGCACAGAGACAAGTTTTGATAACCAAGGAGTAACTTTTCTCGAGTAATTTAAGGATTAAAGGTACAAGATAATGGTATTATGAAACAATAATATAAAAAAATACAATCTACTCAGTAGAACAGGGGCTGAACCCACTTTGCGCAAGTTAGCAAAACTAGTGCAGCCATTATCTATTCTCGAATATTTTTCAAAGAAAGTAATGAACTGATATTTTTCAAAGAAAAGAGGCAAGACAGACACGTGGCGCATCAAAAGGAGATTTGGTGATGGTGGGCAACAAAAGGGGGGGAACACGTATGGAAAAAGGCAAGGAGCTGGAAATTTTCTTGAGTTGTCCTTTATTTGCAGTTTGTTCAAGTCTAAATCTTCTCTTGTTTTAATGTATTAAGGAAGTGTAATGACGTGATATCAAGTTGTACTGATTTCCCGTAATGAGATGAAGAATTCCAGTTAATTCATATTGCTGTTTGTTCGCTGTTACATTCATTTTGAATTGTTGCATATTGCATTGCTTGAATACAAAAATTACAGGAGGGCAGATTACATTTTACTGTCTGGTACAAGATAAAACTGGGGAGGTGCTGCTGAAATTTTTCCGGGTACCTAACATAGACAAATGGACAGTGCACTTGCTTTCGGTGGAAATATAAAACAAAATAAAATAAACACTCGAAAAAAGCAGCAGAAGAGAACTGCTTGATTCCTGCAGTGCAAGGCTCAATCCACTACTCCCATCCTGATCAAAATACAATAACTGCACAAAGCCAACCAGTTACCACACTTTAGATCAGTGAAAAATAAAACAAAGTAAAATTTTTTGATGCATTCCCATGGATATAAACTATTGGATCCGGGTCCACCCGACCCGATTTGATTAACTGCCAAAGGGCAGTTATTAGCGGTTATTATTGGCAGTTGGACTCTTATATAAACTCCTAACTGCCTCCCAAAGCAAAAAGAAGAGATAACGCCACTTTTATAGAGAATCATTCTCCACCCAACATACAAATGCACAGCAGATCTTGTCTCCCAATACTTGAGCAAATGGCATCGTGGAAACAGACTAACGCCAACACCTCGCGTAGAATTCGAAGACGCTTCATCGAATATTGAAACGGGTACGCAAAATTTGTATTTACAGTTTTTACAGATTTTGATCCTGACATGTTTAATTATTTTCAACATTGGTATCAGAGCCTAGGATACGTATTTGTTATGGTTTTTCTGTGAATCGTATTGCGTATATTGTGAAATTAAAATCTACATGTTGAATTTCGTTTTCAAAATCCATTTTTGGACACGAATTTAATTCGGCTAAAATTGCATGAAATTGGTGTTGGAAAACATGTTGGATGTATGCTAGGAATGATATTACATATTTTAAATTGAAAAACGACTTGAATTAACATCGAAATCGATGAAAATTGACCCAACTCCGAGACCCATGGCTTCTTTTGCTTTGTCGTCGTTTCGATGGATTCTGACGCCAGAAATTGGAACGATCGGACTCCGCGTCTATTGGGCTACAAAAGCACCATGGTCTCGTCATCGAAAAATCGCTGAAAAATGGCCAATTAGATGGACAGAAGAACTAGGGTTCATCACGCGATTTCTGGTCAAAATCGGGTTAGGAAAACCTGATTACCCGAATCGGGGTCAACGGGCTGGTCAAGACCCGAATAGGTCAATGGGTTAACCCATTGAGTCAATAGGGTCACCCGAACCGGTCAACGATCCATCGAGTCAGTTGATCGGTCAATGGTCAAAAAGTTGACCATATCGTTGACTGACGTGTGACAACCAGTTTTCGAAAAGTGGCAATGCGTGTGGGCGTGTGAAAGCCCTATATCAGCGCATGACGACGTGTGTAGACATATATACGGCGCGTGGAGGCGTATGCGACGTCGATTTGGCGCGTGAAGGATTATATTGGATTATTGTGGCGCGTGATAGCACATGAACATCCATTTCCAGCGCGTCTTGGAACATGAAATATGTTTTCTGATCCTTGGATGTTGTGTAGTACTCGGATCTAAATATGATATGTGTTTCATGGGTCTTACGGCGTATAATGACATGTAATATCTTATTCCGACTCCCGAAAACACATATTGGTGTTTTAAAATACATGTTTCTACTTTATGCAAGTTTGTTAACTAAGGACCATCGCATTGCATGTCAAAACAATTAATACTCTGTTGAATTCTCTTAATTGGAAAAGAGAAAATGTTCATGCATGAATATGAGCCTCGTAATCAATGATCTTATTCGGGACGTAAGAATTTGAAACTTTTTAGGATTGAGTGGATTCATTACAACTTGCTATAGAGTGACGCTTAGTAATGTACGATAGAATATCCATTATTTTATCGTTATTCCCAAAACTAACGTAATACGAGCTATTTGACCTAATGCAAATGTAATAGAGACTTTATTATGGATAAAGTGACTCAAAGATCGATACGGGTTGATGAAATGATTCTAGTCAAAAAAGATGATGCATTTGTTGTATCATATGTATTAGTTAAGTGTGAGAATTCTGAGATTGGTAGAATTTAATGAAATTCTCATCCAGAATTAATATTGGCGCAATTGGATTAAAATTTAAAATGTCAAGCATTTGTGTCATGGAAGATGATTGGAAACATAGTGAACTTTCGATTCTGTGCTTTATGTGAGATATTTTAAAATTTTAATGCGTAATTACGACAATTGATGTGTATTTGATTGCATTGATAGCATTGTGTCTGATAGATATGTCTTTGTAATCTAGTTAACCATAACATCTTAGAAAATGATGGCTGATTTGAATGAAAATGATACTGAATAGAGAGAATTAAACCATGTGGCATTTGAAATGCACAATATCCTAGATGAGCAAAAGGCTATAGAGGCCGTGAAACAGGTTAAGATAAATTTGTGGCTGCCTAAAAGATAGAAACCCAATCAGTGCCTTACATAAACGTGTTGTGGACGCACATCACGCATGTAAGAAGCAAGACTCACTTTGTGTGATATCTTGATTAGTTTCATGTTTATCGATCTAGTATGTGAGTACCATTAATGTTCAACTGCATATGCCATAAGTATGGTTTTAGTTAAAAAGGTTTGGAGGAACTACAGTCTCCAAATAAAGATAGTTGATTATTGAATTTGATTGAATGTCAAATCTGATCATGAAACTAAAGTTAGCTACACGTAACCTGATATATGAACGATAGGTTCATTTAGAAAACGATTTCTTCTCGATAGTGGGAGCGTATAAAGGTACATATGACCCACAGTGAGGAAAGAAAGACTTTTGTTAGTTGTTCTAGCCACATAAAATTAGAGGACAAGCGCCCTTGAGGCAGCTGAATTTAATAATCATGCATACGTTGTAAAATCAACTTTTAAAAGTGAGTGGCTCAAGTCCTAATATAGGAAAGAGATCGTTTAATGCTCAAAGAATAAGAACAAGGAATTGAAATGAGAAGAGTGGCAAAAGTACTAAAAGAAGAGACAGAAACAAGATAAGTAGTTGCAATAGAAGCAACAAGAATTATATCGCCTGTGAATGAACAGAGCTGAAAATGATAGTCTTGTTCAACGTAAAGTGATGAAACTCTGTTCTCTAGTATTATGATATTAACTGAGTTTTATCTTATGTGGATTATGGACTCAGTAGCCATCGATCAAGTAGTTCATGATAGAAGATCTTTAGTAGATTTCTATCGAATTCTGAATAAAGTGAATTAGATATATGTAGGCAATAACATAAAGGTTGTAGTAAGAGGAATAGACACAAGCAAATAAGTTTTACAAATGATCGAATCTTATACCTATACGAAATCCAATATGCTCGAAATATTCAACAAATCTTGGTCAAAGTACTTGTACTTCTTAAACTATGATATAATTTGAATTTCTCTGGGTGTTTTATTGAAATGTGATAGAATTGATTTCTATAGATTTGGTTTGTTTATTGAATGGTTATATGGTTTTTGTCACCTTACATTTTAGATAATATTAAGTTTTTTATTATTTGCTTCTCCTATGTGTATGGATATGAATGCAAATATATGGTATGTTACATTAGGGCATGTTGGCCAAGGTAGGTTGAATAAATTGGCCTATGAAAGTTTATTAGGAACTTTCATATAAATAGAATTGTCCATATGTGGCATTGCTTAGCTGGAAAAACTTCTAGAAAACCATTTGACAAAGCTATATGAGTTTGACTTCCTTTGCAATCTATATACTTAGGTATATATTTTCCTATGAATGTAAAGTTTGAGAATATATCTCATATTTCATTACTAGTGATGATATTAATGTTCGATTTAGTCTTGTCTACTTGATCTTCCATAAGTCAGAAGTAGTAAACTGCTTTAGACGCTATATATAATTGAGGTTGAGAATCAATTAGACAAAATAGATAAGAGTTTTATAAACTCACCGAGGTCTTGAGCATTTGTTCCAAAAGTTCAAGGAATTGAGTAATGAAATAAATAGTATGGTAAATAGTAATTCCAAAACTTCGCAACAACCAGTGTAGTGAAGAAGAGTAATTGAACTCTATTGGAAATGGTTAAGTCAATGAAAGCGCAAGCAAAACGTCAAGTCACTTTGTAATGATATGATATTAATTACTGCTTGAGAACTTAACCGATTGCCTACTAGTCCAGTTGCTTCCACTCCCTATGAGTTATAGTCTGGTAGAAAATCTAAGTTAATTGATTGCAAGCTTAGTGGTTAGCAATATCAATCCATAACTTTTCCCATAAATTTGAATAATTGGGACTGGGAAGAAATGAATGTATCTTTATCAGATACGCTGAGCACTCCAAAGGGTATGTGTTTATTAAGGAGGATTTCGTTGGAAGATTAACTGAACTTATATTAGAGGTACTACATTCATAGAGGATATTTCTTAATAGGGATGATGTTGATAAAATGTTTCATCTGAATGAGATGAGAAAAGAATGAAGATAGGTATGTCTTAACGACCATTAGTTGAGTCCTAAGATATAAGACCTATACTTGTTCTACATAATATAAGCAAATGCAATTGATCTCTAACCTATTTCGGATAGTGGGAGTAATGATCTTCAAGTGTTTGCTTTGTTCATCTCTTCGTAGTAGGAGCATTGAGATTAAGCTTTAATCTGTTTTGGATAATGGGAGCATTAATTCTCAATTGCATAAGATATAACCCTTGGTCAAATTTATTAACTAGATAGTGGCCTTCATTATATCACGATATCATGGGTGGAGGTATGCCATAGAGAGCTTAGAACGAAGTCATTCTAGTTGAGGCATGATATGTGGTGTTATACCAAAACTCAACCTATGGAAGGAAGAAAGGAGTGCCATTTTCGGGGCTGTTGGTGAGCAAAGCAGCGAAGATACTATTCAATACATCGATTTATAACCTTTGTTTACCCATCAGTTTAGGGGTTATATGTAGAGCTCATTTTCAACTGAATGTCTAACATCTTGAAGAATTCCCGCCAGAAGTGACTGATAAATATGGAATCATAATCACTAATAATTGAATGAGGCATGCCATGTAGCTTCACTATTCCCTCAATAAACTTTTTCGCCACCATTTTTGCTGTGTAGGGGTGAGAAAGAGCTAGAAATGTGCGGATTTACTCAGCCTATCAACAATAACTAGGATTGTGTTTTTACCATTAGAAGAGGGACGGCTGTCAATGAAGTATATGGTAATGTCATCCCAAACTTGACATGGAATTAGAAGGAGTTGTAAAAGACCTGCTGGAGACAATGTTGGGCTTTTGGTCCATTGACATACATCGCAAGAATCAACATAATTTTTCACCATTTCGTACATGGATGGCCAATAGAATTGCTAAGATAATCTTTTGTATGTTCAAAGACACCTGAATGCCTACCCATAGGTGAACCATGAAATTCTTTCAAGAGTAGTTGAACGACGTCAGATTGATGAGACACTATTACATGATTTTTGAAGCACACTAGTCTATTTTGTAATTTGTATGGGTTGTCTAGATTTTCTGCTGCTAATTTACTGATTCTCTGCATGTACGAGTTGTCCTTGGCCTTTTTTTTTATGGTGTCTTATAATAGAGAGTGAGATGCATTAGCTGCATTGTTGTCTAAACTAGGACTGTCTGTTACTCATGATAATGCATTAGCTACATTGTTGTCTCTACCCCACTTATATCTAATCTCATAGTCATATTCTAATAATTTAGATACCCATTTTTGTTGCTCGAGCGTTGTTATGCATTACTTCAACAAGTACTTGAGACTCTTTTAGTCTATTTCAATGTAGAATTTTCTGCCTAGCAAATAAGGTCTCCATGTCCGAATTGCTTAGATGATAGCCAACATTTCTTTTTCATAAACTAATAGTGAAAGTTTGTTATTGTTTAAGGCCTAACTTATTAATACAATAGGTTTCCCATGTTGACTCAAGACTACTCATATGCTGCGGCTAGATGCATCTGATTCAATGACAAAAGGTTCATTGAAATTAGGCAAAACAAGTGTTAGTGTAACAGTCATAACCTCTTTGAGCTTTTGGAAGGCATTTTCGACTTCTTCATTTCATCTAAAGTGCTTGCTTTTTAGTAAGTTGGTAAGAGGTTATGCTATGATGCCATAATTGCAAACAAATTTTCTATAATAACTTGTTAAGCCTAAAAGCCCACACAACTCAGAGACATTAGTTGGTTTAGGCCAATTTATCATAGTTGTAATCTTTCTTTGATCAACCTTAACCCCTTGAGTGGTCATAATATGTCCCAAATATTCCAATTCTTGTAAGCCAAATGCACATTTGTTGCTTTTAACAAAGAATTGATGTTGCCTTAATATTTCTAAAGTTGTTTTAACATGTTCAAGATGCATGTTCCAATTGGGGCTATAAATTAAAATGTCATCAAAGAAAACTAAAATGAATTTGCGAAGATGAGGGTGAAAGATTGCATTCATAATGGCTTGAAAGGTAGAGGGTGTATCACAAAGACAAAAGGGCATGACTAAGTATTCATAATGACCATTATGGGTACGAAAAACAGTTTTATGAATATCATTGTGGTGTACTCGTACCTGATGGTAGCACGCCCTAAGTCTAATTTGGTGAAATAAATGGCTCCATAGAGCTCATCAATCATGTCATCGACTGTAAGGATAGGAAATCTATCTTTAATGGTTATTACATTTAATGCTTGATAATCTATGCAAAACCGCCAAGACCCGTCTTTCTTTTTAACCAATAGAACAAGAGACAAAAATGGACTAGCACTTGGTTTTATTAGCCCCAATTTTAACATGTCCTAGACTTGTTTTTCAATTTCAGCTTTTTGAAAATAGGCATACTTGTATGGTCTCACATTGATGGGTTTGACTCCCTCTTTCAAATTGATGTGGTGATCAACTTCTCTCGTAGAAGGAAGTTGTGTAGGTTTTTGGAAGATATCCTCAAATTTTTTCGACAATTGTTGCATCTCAGGATTCAGGTGTTACCTTGTAGAATCTAACTCAGGTTGAAAAGAAATAGCAAACATAGACCTTCATTGTCGACCTTCTTTGGTGATAACTTTCATTGAGATCGCTTGAATGGTTTGTGCTCCCATTTCTTGCAATTTTTGGGTTTGGTTATTCTACTGGAATTCCATGGGTAGAGTCTTCCAATTACACACCACTGTTCCCAATTGCTCCAACCACTCGAACTCTTTTTGATAGTCACATAAAGATCCAGTTTACATGATTTTTGATAATGATTCATCAAAGTTCTCACAGTTAATAAGACTAAAACGGGACCATAGCTCTTCTATAAAAATACTCTATGTCACCTCATTTCCCTCCTCATGATAAGCTCTTTGTAACCACTACCACCACTGATTTGTTTTGCCTTCTGAATGAAAAAAAGTCAAGGATACTTTTTGTGTTTCTAAAGTACCCTAGTATTCAAAGAACTGATCAACACATGTGAACCATTCTGTTGGGTCATCACCTGAATACTTAGGAAATTCGAGTCTAGCCAGTTTAGGAGAGAACATTGGTGGTTTGCCTTTCGTATGATCATAAGCTCACCTATTAGAGGATTGCCTGTTATGTTCATTGAGCTGTCGTAGTTTATTGTTGACCCCCAACTCCATTTGATTCAAGTTAGTTTGTACATCCCCAAGACCAGCTTCCAAGTTTCCTATTCTCTCTTTGTTGGTAGTCATGTTTTTGTAGCTCTGATACCAAATGATAAGTCCTAGTCAAAGCTATGAGAAATTATAAAGATAGAGTTCCACTTAAGGTGAGAACCAATCGCAAAGTGTTTTTTAATTGGAACAAGCTTTTTTTTCTTTTCTTTTATTGAAGCATATGGAAGAGTTTAAACAACAGTAAAAAATAACAACTTTTCCTATTTCTCTGATCACAACACTAAGAAATAGGACACTAATGGCTAATAACAACAAGATAGTCAAATTATTGAATGAAAAAAATAATTACTAATCCTATTTTTTAGTAAGCTTGTTAACAGACTTGGACTGTTTCAAGGGCCACCCATTACCTCAGTTGCAAGCACTTTTAATCCAAATACTTTGGATTCCTTTTAGGCACTCTCAGAGATCTTCTCGACGGCTCATCATGGATTCAAAATAAAATTTGCTCGAATGAGTCTATTGTATATGGATACGAGTCCCAAGAATAGTGTAGGCATTCGGCTCATGAGCCAAGTGCAACTCGCCTACTTTAAATTATTTTAAAAAATATATATTTTAGTCATATCATCCCTTATCGCGCCTCTTCTTCTTCTCAACTTTATCCTCTTGACTTTTATCTTCTTTAAATTATTGTTTAAAAAAATATATTTTAGTCATATCTTGTCAATCTCATCTCTTCTTCTAAGCCATACAAAAAAAAATATATTTTTTAGTCAAAAATATAAAATATAAATCCTAAAAGACGTTTCATCTCCATATCTTCTCATGTCTTACCTCCTCTTCTTCTGTCTTCAACTTTTTAGTGTTGTTGGTTGCATTTCTCTAGTTTTTCCATCATAACTTAGCCTCTTCTTGCTTCTATTTTCTACTTTACGATGTCATTAGTCATGACAACTCTTTGGCATTTTTCTTGCCTCTAAGCTAAACACTTTCGTTTGGAGCAAAGCCAGACACATTCGCCTTCAACTCTTCGGTTGTACTGTTTCAAGTATGTTCGAGCACTGAGTGAGCTAATCACGAAGGGCCATTTTGTCAAATTTGGCGATGCCAAGCCAAATCTTGGGCTCACCTTCTGTAAAATAAGTTGAAACCAAGCCAAGCCATGTTCAGGCTCAGTTCGACCTGCTTCCAACCCTAGCATCAATTGTCCTTAAAAGTCAAGGATGCTTTTGGCAACTATAGCTGCAGAATTCTACCAACAAATACATTTTTTATTATGTAACTCACTAAAGATGTCAAAGACAATGCCAACAACCATAATTATATAGCAATTTCATACATCAATAAGAAGACCTCAAAGATTAATTCTATAATCTAATCTGCATCACTATAGCATTACCTTTACAAACCTTTCATCAAAGTTGTACATTTTAAGATTATGTTTATACGTGTTATGTAGTTGTAGGAAACCAGTACCTTCACTTGAAATTGTATAACTCCTCACCAAGAAAGCACGGAAAGACATCAATACCAATTCCACCTAAGTTTTAACTCTTTAGAAAGGAAAACAATGAAAAATATAGAATTTGTATGATTAACATAAACTTATAGTAAAATCACTAATTTTTTCTTTTCTAGAACTTAGTCTTGTCCCCTGTATGGAGTCATCCTCTAGTTTCAGCCCTCTTTAGTCATCGGTTATGCTGTGTCTTTTGTGTCTACCTTTGTCATTCTTGTTTTAGTTTTGGGATTCGTTTCTTTATGTTAGTGATGTATCTCTGGCCACTTCAACATTTTCGACCCCCAAGTTCTTAGCCATGCACCATTCAGCCTAAGCTAATGAAGGGAATGAGGGAAAAGCTCAATTCAAGCCCAAATAACCTTTGTCATCTCCAATTTGGCCTAACTTTACTTTTGGGTGCACTTTCATTACTTGTAACCAAGGCCTTAATGAAATGGAAGCTTAAATGAGTCCAAGAAGCCAACTACAAGCCCACTTTGAAGCCCAAGTAGATGAGGCAGCCATCCATCACTTGAATTGGAGCCCAAGATGCCATGAAGCTTATTTAATTGAATTACAACTAAAGAGGAAGCAAGTAACTTTAGTTGGTGGACAAAATTCCACTTTTTAAGAAAAAGTTGTTCCCTTTTTGTCATTTTCTTCATTAATGTGGTATGACATTAGTTTATTTGATCGGCTAAGCTTAAATGAATGTCATAGCTTACTTGTCTAATTAATGGCCTATGAATACTTATTTTGCCGCCACTTCCTCTTGTATATAAGTGTAGCTTTTTCACTTGTAAACTTTAGACTCCTTTGATAGTGAAAATTTCAAGCAAAGTTTTGTAGTTTTTCTTTGTTTGTTCCTTTATCCAATTCATCTTAAAGGAAGAATTGATGGTAGAAGATCCCAAGGTTAGTGAAACTTTCCTTTATGCCCTGATTAATTTTCTTGTTACCCTTGAAATCTAAAGTGTGAAGATGTGAATGTGTGTTGTATGCCTCAGTTACTGTTCACAGTGTATGATTTTACAATTTCCAGTTTTTGTCAGCAAATTTTGAAGCTAGTTTTGAATGCCTAGTTAATTGAGTTGTGATTAATATTATATACCATTAGAAAGCTCTTTGAATACCTTTTCCAATGATATATAATTTGCATGATTTAGAGGTCATTTGATTAGTTAAAATTAAAAGACAAATTGCTATTGTGCCAAATGAACAGTAATTTTCAGAATTGATTTTATATGTTGTTGTATTGTCTTGATAGAAATGCACCATTTGGTATCAGAGTGTAGGGTGTTTATGTGATTTGTTGGCTAATTTCTGCCTCCCAGAGCTACTATTCATCGTTAGAATTTACTATTTAATATAGAGTTACTGTTTACATAACCTTAATTTGCCTAAAATACAAACCTTCTTTAACCTAAACACTTACCAATACTCCCCTCAACCCTTAAACACTTATAACGATTAGCCTTTACCCACTAGCCATTGCCAAAAATATCCCATAAAAGAACTTCATCCTCATCTTCCTCACCTCCTCATCCTTGGGAATTTACCCACATGGCACTAAACGAAGAGGTCAAAGGAGAACTTGAGGCCATTAAGAACCAGTTGAATTAAATGATGTAAATGATGAGAGACTTGACCCTTACTCAAAGTCAGGTACCCTTATCACAACCCCAAACTTTAACACAAAGCCAAATACCCCCTCCTCTACCTCACCCAACCCAACTACATCACCCAAAAAGACATATTAGACCTTCCCCTCCTCCTCCTAGACATCATAAGGAGGAATTGATAATTCATGATGACTCAAGTGAGGAAGAACAAAAGAGGCCACCTAGGAGAGAAAATGATGATAATAGGGATTTAAAGATTGAAATTCTAGAATTTGAAGGGATAATAAGTCCGAATGATTTTGTTTATTAGTTACATGCTATTGAGAGAGTTTTTGAATATAAGGGTTATTCAGATGAGAAGAAATGTAAGCTTGCCATCTTGAAATTCAAGGATTATGCATCTTTATGGTAGGAAAATCTCAAAAAGCAAAGGGAAAGGGACGGTAAAGAAAGAGTAAGATCTTGGGAGAAACTAAAGAAGCTTGTGAAAAGAAGATTGCTCCTGGACAACCATAAAAAAGATTTTTACCTCAAGCTACACACTCTTAAGCAAGGAAGTAATGGAGTAAAGCATTACATAAGGGAGTTTGAGAAGCTATTAATAAAGAGTGAGCTACCGAAAGTGAAAGAGCAAACCATTGCAAGATTAATTGGTTGCTTAAACTAAGACATCGCTCATATGGTGGAGTTGCAACCATATTGCACTTTTGAAGATTTTTGTAAGTTGGCTATTAAAGTGGAGAAGCAAAAGAAAGCCATGAAGTCTATGGTTGCAAAGCCATTCTCCAAAAGTCCTCATTTCAATAAGGGAACCACCTTTCAAAAGGGTTCCCCATCCAACTATAGGGCTATCGAAACCACATCCAAGGAGAAATGGAAAGAAAATGTGGTAGAACCTAGCAAGAACAAACCAAAGATAGGAAAACTTAATCTCTCCAATAAAAAGTGCTTCTAATGCCAAGCCTATGGACACTTCCAAGCTGAATGCCTAAATATAAGATCTTTGTCATTGATGGAAACTCAAGCTATTGAAGAATCTCTTTAAGAAGATAAAGAAAATGAAGATTATCGTCATAAAGATAGAGCTGCCGAAAAAGAAGAATAAGAGGTCATTCAAAGGGCTGATGAAAGAGAGATGTTAATGATTAGAAGAACATTGCATTCCAAGTTCTTTCCATATGAGGAACAAAAGCTCCAAATTTTCCAATCAAGATGCACCATTGGAGGCAATGTGTGTTCTTTGATTATAGATAGTAGAAGTTGTGCAAATATGGCTTCATCTATATTAGTGGAGAAACTTGGATTGTCTACCATACCTCATCCTCAACCATATAAGCTCCAATGGTTTAGTAATGGGACCAACCTTCAAGTAGCCAAACAAGTACTTGTTTCTTTCTCCATTGGCAAACATTACTAAGATAAGATTATGTGTGATGTAGTTCCTATTTGTTGCTAGGGAGACCTTGGCAATTTGATAGAGAAATGACTCATAATGGTAAAAAAAACACTTATTCCTTCAAATTCAAAGGGAAGACCATTACTTTGCTACATCTTGGTCTTTAGGAAGATAATAAGGCTATTAAAGGGAAATAAGCTAGAAGGGAGAGTATGTATATGAGTGGGTAGCAAGTAGAAAAGGCTCTCTTAAGTTTGCAACCTATCTTTGCATTACTTATACTTGAAGAGGAGATTAAACACCAGAAGAAATAAGTCCATCCCTTAGTTCAACCTCTCTTGGCCGAATTCGAAGATGTATTCCCACTAGAGCTTTCATTCGGCCTTCTCCTATAAAAGGCATTGAACATCAAATTGACTTGGTTCTAAGTGCACCATTACCCAATAAGCCAGCTTATAGATGTAATCCCATAGAGACTAAAGAGTTACAAAAGCAAGTGAAAAAATTGATTAAAAAAGGCTTTGTAAGGCCTAGCATGAGTCTATGTTCCGTTCCAGCCCTACTTGTTCCTAAGAAAGATGGCTCATATAAGATATGTGTGGATAATAGAGCCATTAATAATATAACCATCAAGTATAGGTATCTCATCCCTAGACTTAATGACATGCTTGATGAGTTACATAATACTTGTGTCTTCTCTAAAATTGATTAAGGAGTGGCTACCATAAGATAAGGATGAAAGAAGGAGATGAATAGAAGACAACTTTTAAGACTAAATGAGGCTTATATGAATGGTTGGTTATGTCTTTTGGCCTTTCAAATGCTCCAAGCACTTTCATGAGGCTTATGAATAAGGTACTCAAACCTTTCATTGGCTCTTTTGTTGTATATTTTGATGACATATTAGTGTATAGTAAAACTTGTGATGATTATGTCTTGCATTTGAGAAGTGTCTTTGATGTGTTGAGAAAGAATAAGTTATGTGCAAAAGAAGAGAAGTGTGAATTCTTTGTAGACCAAATTGTGTTCCTTGGATATGTAGTTTCCAAATATGGCATCCAAGTAGATGAATCCAAGGTAAAAACCATTAAAACTTGGCCCCAATCGAAGACTCTTACTGAAGTAAGGAGCTTTTATGGCCTTGCTTCTTTCTATAGGCGTTTTGTATCTAATTTTAGCACTCTCATAGCTCTCATCACTGAATACATGAAGAAGAATGGGTTTAAATGGTCCACGACAGCCTCCAAAGCATTTGAGGAGATTAAAAATAGGTTATATGAAACCCCCATCTTAGCCTTACTTAATTTTGATAAAGTATTTGAAGTGGAGTGTGATGCTAGTGAAGTTGGCATTGGGGCAGTCCTAACTCAAGCTAAAAGACCCATAACTTATTTTAGTGAGAAACTTAATGATACAAAGAGGAGATATTCTACCTATGATAAAGAATTTTATGTTATTGTTAGGGTTTTAGATCATTGGAGTCATTACTTAAGACCTAAGCAATTTATTCTCCATTTAGATCATCAAGCTTTGAAGTTTCTTAGCAGCCAACAAAAGATAAGTGTAAGGCATGCTAAATGGGCAGAATTCCTTCAATCTTTCTCTTTTATTTCTTCCTATAAGCAAGGAGCTTCTAATGTAGTTACTGATGCACTCTTAAGGAGACATTATCTATTATCCATACTTGATGCACGGGTCTTTGGGTTTCAACTCATGAAAGATTATTATCATAAAGATAAAGAGCTTAGAAAGATCTTGAAGAAGTGTTCAATGAGTGCCTATGAAGACTATACTATCCAAGATGGTTT
The DNA here is from genome assembly GCF_011075055.1 of Mangifera indica. Taxonomy (NCBI): domain Eukaryota; kingdom Viridiplantae; phylum Streptophyta; class Magnoliopsida; order Sapindales; family Anacardiaceae; genus Mangifera; species Mangifera indica. Next base: position 491,506 of record NW_025401096.1, on the reverse strand, counting down.
CCTCTTCAAAGGAACCAAATTATACATCCCTAACAGTTCTTTTAGAGAGCTTCTCATTAGAGAGACACATGATAGTAGGTTGGCAGGTCATTTTGGCTTAAATAAAACCTTGGATATGTTTAAGGAACATTTTTACTGGCCTAAGATGGTTGGTGACGTCCAAGCCATTATAGCAAGGTGTAGCACTTGTCAAAGGTCCAAATCTCATTTCAAAGCTGGTTCTTTCATGTCTTTATCAGTTCTGGAAGAGCCTTGGGAAGATCTTAGCATAGATTTTGTGGTAACTCTTCCTAGAACTCAAAAAGGAAAAGATGCAATAATGGTGGTGGTTAATAGGTTTTCCAAAATGGCTTACTTCCTACCATGCATTAAAACTGAAGATGCAAGCAAAGTGGCTGACTTATTCTTCAAAGAAGTGGTAAGACTTCATGGAATCCCTAGAACCATAGTTTCGGATAAGGATACCAAATTCTTAAGCCATTTTTGGAGGACTTTATAGAGTAAATTGGACACTAAAGCCATGTTTAGCACCTCCTATCACCCACAAACGAACGGCCAAACTGAAGTAACCAATAGAACCTTGGGAGCCATTTTAAGAACAATGGTTAGTAAATACTTGAGAGATTGGGATTTGAAGCTTGCCCAAGCTGAATTTGTATACAATAGGAGTCTAAGCACTATAACCGAACACTCTCCATTTGAGGTAGTGTATGGTCTCAATCTTTTAACTCCTTTGGATCTAACTTCTTTGCCTCTTGATGTGCAAGTTCAAAAGAAAGCTAAAGAGAAAGCTACTGCCATGAAGAAACTCCATGAATCCATCAAATTTCAAATCATGAAGACCAATGAAGCTTACAAGAAGAAGGTCAACAAGAATAGAAAGCCATCTATTTTCAAACCTGGTGACTTAGTTTAGGTGCATTTGAGAAAAGAGAGATTTCCAAGTAAGAGGAGGAGTAAGCTAGCTCTAAGGGCTGATGGACCATTTGAAATGCTTAAGAGGGTGAATGACAATGCATACAAGGTGAATCTTCTAGATGAAATAGGAGGAGTCTCAGCCACCTTCAATGTTGGAGATCTTTCATCATACTTAGAGGATAGTCACATTGAGGACTTGAGGGCAAATCCTTCTAACTATTTGATGTTCAATTGGTTCACCTTGAGGGGGGATGATGTATCTCTAACCACTTCAACATTTTTGGCCCCCAAGTTTTTAGCTATGCACTATTTGACCTAAGTTAATGAAGGGAATGAGGGAAAAGCTCCATACAAACCAAAAGAACCTTTGTCATCTCCAATTTGGCCTAACTTTACTTTTAGGTGCACTCTCATTACTTGTAACCAAGGCCTTAATGAAATAGGAGCTTAAATGAGTCCAAGAAGTCAACTACAAGCCCCCTTTGAAGCCCAAGTAGATGAGGTAGCCATCCATCACTTAAATTGGAGCCCAAGATGCCATAAAGCCCATTTAGTTGAATTACAACTAAAGAAGAAGCAAGTAACTTTAGTTAGTAGACATAGTTCCACTTTTTAGGGAAAAGTTGTTCTCTTTTTGTCACTTTCTTCATTAATATGGTATGGCATTAGTTTATTTGATTGGCTAAGCTTAAATGAAGGTTATAGCTTACTTGTCTAATTAATGGCCTATGAATGCTCATTTTGTCGCTATCTCCTCTTGTATATAAGTGTGGTTTTTTCACTTGTAAACTTTAGACTCCTTTGATAGTGAAAATTTCAAGCAACGTTTTGTAGTTTTTCTTTGTTTGTTCCTTTATCCAATTCATCTTAGAGAAAGAATTGGTGGTAGAAGATCCCAAGTAGCGGTGGATTCGAATTGAGCCAGCTCAAGCTCGAAATTGAGCTTGGCTTGATTGAACCCAAAATGAGCCAGGTATTAAAGAGCCCGAGCCTGAGCTTAAGCATTTAGAGAAATCGATCTCAAGCCTGAATACGAACTGTAAGCCGAGCAGCTTGCATAAGCTCATGAGCCGAGTCGAGTACTCAACTCACGATCTAACAACTCGTTAAGGCTTACGATCCAATAGCTCTTTAAGGCTCATGAATCGAGTAGCTCAACTCAGCTTGTGAGCCAATAGCTCGTGAAGGATCATGAGCCAGCAGCTCTTGAAGGCTTACGATCCGAATAGCTCGACTCGGCTCGTGAGTCAATTCTTATTTAACCAAAAGCAAACGTGATGAGAGTTCTGAAATTGGAGAGCTACTTCCTTCTTGTATTGAAGGTTTGTATTTGCTCTTCTCCTATTACTTTCTTATTTCAAAGTTGTTTTCTTTTTCAATTTTACTGTGCTTGCTTGGGAGTAATTTTGGCTCATCTTAGAGAGACTGCCACCTTGAACTGGTGTTTTTATCTATGTGATATTAAGCTTTGTTGGTTAAGAAGTATTACTGTTCTCAAAGTGAAAATTTACAGTGTGTGATTCTTCCCAATTTACTTTGATGAAACCTACAAGCACAGATGCAATTCAAAATCCTGTTGTTCAAAGCAATATCAACTCCACCAGGAAACTTCCCTTTGCATCTGAGAATTTTCCTTATATGAAATCCTGTTGTTCAAAGTAATATCAATTCGCTCACATGGGTTCAAGTTGACATTCACAAGGACAATTGTAAATGTTGACCTTATTTAAATCGCAATACAAGTGGGTGCTTAATTTTTATTATTAGATTAAATAATTTTAATCTAATTTTTATTATTTATACGAATATAATAAAAAAAACTTTTGTCAAAATTACCCATGTGTCATGCCAACCTGTTTACAGTTTTGTTAAAACTTAAAATAATTTTATTTTGTTCATTTTCAATAAGTAATTAATATAAGAGGATTGATTTCATACAATCAAATTTAAAAATTCAGTTTTAATTTGAAAAATTAAATAACATATAGTATAATTAAATGTTTACATAGATTAAAGTAATTTTGATGTAAAATTTATTTTATTTTGAATTTTAGATGAAATTAGAGATTAGGTTAAAATGATTATTAACTCAAAATCTTTTTACATTTGTATAATAAATAAAAATTAAGGTAAAATTATTTATCCAATTAAAAAATTATTTTAAATTATTTAAAGAAAAAATTTCAATTAAAATTAATGTATACGGATTAAAATGGGATAAAAGAAGTCAAGTCAATTAAGTTAGTGCCCAAAAAATGAAAAATTTTTATGAAAACCAGAAAAACCCTCGTTTGATACACAACTAACAAACAAGAATGGAAGTCATAGGGATTGATTATCTGTTGAATTAGTTTTGTGTTTATTCTTGAAAATATTTAAAATATATAAATAGATTGATTTACAAACAATAAAAATGTATTAAACATTGTTTAAACGAAAATAACATTTTGAAATTGAAACGGTGATCTTGTGAACAAGCTCGTTAGGCTCGGCTCGACAGCTCACTTGATAGCTTGGTTTGATGGCTTACTCAATGGCTTGGCTCATTAAGCATAAGTGAGCCTAGCTTGATATCTCAGATCATGAAACATATTCGATTTTCAGCTCGTTATAGGCTTGTGAATAGTTTAACTTGGTATGTATTACGAGCCAGGCTCGTTAAAGGCTCGCGAATAGCTCATGAGCTAATGAGCTCGAATACAAGTTGCATTTTCATTACGTTCGATGAGCTCGAGCCGTGGCTCGAGCTTGAATGAATAGTTATCAAGCTAATACCGAGTTTGCTTGTGTTCGAGCTCAACTCGGCTTAAATCAACCCCTAATCCTAAGGTTGGTGGAACTTTCCTTTATGTCTTGGTTAATTTTCTTGTTACCCTTGAAATCTAAAGTGTGAAGATGTGATTGTGTGTTGTATACCTCAGATACTGTTCACAGTGTATGATTTTGCAATTTTCAATTTTCACCAGCAAACTTTGAAGCTAGTTTTGAATGTCTTGTTGATTGAGTTGTGACTGATATTATATACCACTAGAAAGCTCTTTGAATGTCTTTTCCAATGATATATAATTTGCATGATTTGGAGGTCATTTGATTAGTTAAAATTGAAAAACAAATTGCTACTGTGCCAAATAAACAGTAATTTCCAGAATTGAGTTTGAGTGTTGTTGCATTGTCTTGATGGAAATGCACTAGTTGGTCTTGTTATGCCTAGGTGTTAGGTGCTATGTTTTTGGTCTTTTTGTGGTGAGGTCTAGCAGGTGGTCTATCCATTAGAATATGGCCTGAAAATGAGAGTGTTGGCAGTTCTTTCAGTTTGAATTGGCATCATCAGGGCTTGTTAGTCGAGGGTGGTTGTTTCTTGCCTCGAAGTGGTAGGTGCTCGAAGGTGGCATGTCACATTTTCTTTTCATGCTGGTAGGGGTTCTAGGTGATGGCCTTTGTTTGCGTGAAGGTTGACGCGGAAAGGGGCAAGTGTTGATCATGTCTTTTATGACTTAAGGGTGAATGTGGGTCTATTGGGTTGTGTTTTTTTACTTTTGCTCTTGGTTTTGGGCGTTGGTTGTTTGTTGTGGGTTGGGTGTGTACTGCTCTACTAAGTGGTTTTGGCCTTCACTTGAATTTTGTTGCTGTTTCTTTTTTACCAACTGGTGCAGAAGTTTTTTTTTTTTAACATTTTTCGTTACTCTGCTGAACCTTGATGTTGGTTGTCCCCTTAGTGGTGGCATAGCGTGGTCTCCATCCTCAACTAGGAGGCATGTTCTTCCTAGTTCCCTGTTTGATCCTACAAATATCTTAGAGGGGTGAAAGCTCTGAAGTCAGCTAGTACAAGGGTTAAGCCAAGCTGGAAGTCCCTCTTTGCTGCCAACCGGGCTAATAATTTGCTCAGCTACTACTCTCCTTCCAAGGACAAAAATGTCAGAATTTTAGTTGCCCCGCCTTAAGAGGTTGTGATGCTAGGAGTTAGTAAATGGGAAGGGTGGCTAGGGTGTATTTTGTGGACCTTAAACTTCTCTTTTCCTATATGAAGAGTTACTCGGATGCTAACCAAAAAAGGTTAGGAAAATGTGAATTACTTTCTAATGGGCATAGGTGTTTTCTATTCAAGCTGGGGAATGATTCCTCTAACGAAGAAGTTTTAGAGGAGGGGTTCTAGACAATAAGCGGTAGACCTTTTGTTATCAAGAAATGGACTACTAATCCAAGTCTTGTTCAAATCTCTCTAACCAAGGTCCCCATTTGGATGAAGCTATTTGGTGTGCCTTTGGAATTATGGATGACAAAAGGAATGAGCTATATAGTTAATGCATTGGGGAAACCTTTGTACATGGACAAAGTTACCAAGGACCTGGCATGAATTGGCTTTGCAAAAGTTTGCATTAAATTTGACTCGATGATAGTTTTTTGAATACTTTCAACCTCGTCCTGCCAAATGGAGAAATAGTTGAGATAATGGTTAAATACCAATAAAGACCAAAATATTGTAGCTGGTGCAAGAAATTTCGCTATCATAGGGAGTTGTGTTTGTGTGATCTTGAGAATAAAGAAAAAGTAATTAAAAGTGGGAAACTAATTTGGGGAATTGAAGGAAGGTTGGACCATAGTGTCCAAAAGGAAGAAAAAAAAAAGATATAGGGCAGAATAGCAAAAGGGAGGGTTGACCTTCTCCAAATAAATTTGATACTCTAGCTAACTTAAAAGAAGCTGGGGAAAATGAGGAAGTTGTTCCTACTGTGAAGGTTAGTGAAAACAAAGAATCTATTTCAGTTTAACACATCTAGAACGGATGAGATAACTATGTTGACAATTTCAAGGGGCATTATAAGCATTGAATTTAGGAATGTAAAAGAGGTGTCAAGCTTAGAGAAGAAAGTTGGGAAAGGAAGAGTGGGTAGCAAGGCAATGGGGACTGGCAAAGAGGGGATATCAATCCTCGTCCCAATCTTTGTTACAGAGATAACAAATAATCCCTGTCCCTTCCTCGCAAAGGAAAATTCTTTCTCTATCCCCACGACCAAAAATCCCCTCCTGGTCCTTACGGGCAAAAATCCTCTCCCCATCCCCATTCTCATACCCGTAGGGAAAAATCCCCTCCTCTTACCTGTAAATATAAATTTCAATTCTTTCCTATTTTTCAATAGATAAAATGAATCATATTTTCTCAAAATATCACTTGCTACAAAAGCTACAAAATATTTACTTGTTACTTTAGTTCAAATATAAAGTTTTCTTTAAAAAAAAAACAATAGCACTCACAAAATCTAACAATATACAATAATCAATCTCTTCATTAGTAGCTCTTCATGTTGATATTTTCATTAATTTTTCATATTGATATAAAACAGCATTTTAAAAACTAACTTGCAATAATCAATTTCAAAAGCAAAATTAATTTAAAAACAGTATATATAGGAAATATTGCAAATTTGTAATTAAAATTCTAAAACTAATTGAAATATACTGAAAAATCAACTTGCATGCCAAATATCAAGGTTGGACAATGAAACTCAAGTCCATGTCATCAATTATCAACTACAACACATACAAAAATAGGTAATAAATTCTTACAATATTTTAAAAACCAATGTTTCATATTCCACTTAAAAATAAAATTAAGTATTTGATTTGATTAGAGAGATTAATGAAAATACTTACTATCTTCTAAATCATTATCATTATAGATTGTCAAACAAGACTCTTCACCTTTAAGAAAATTAAAGACCAATAAAAGTTTATAATGATTAACTTTATATTAAAGTAAATAAAAATTCATTTTATTACCTTATAAGTCAACCCATAACCAATTTTGAGAATACATCAATGCCTCCAATGTATCTATTGTGATGTGGACTTACTACCTTTCTAACAGTGCCAAAAACAAACTCAAAAGCAATAGTAGAGACTAGAATAACAAGAATATCTCAAGCAATCCTCTGCAAGGCTAGATATTTAGGCCCATTTAACTTTCACCCAGTCAATATATCAAAGTCCGGACTTCTAGGTAAAAGTTGCTCCTCTAAATGACATTCCAATTTTGACTTTCTTAGAATATTACTTGATTCTTGTTCAATAAACATATCAAAATCTGCTAGGTATTCCTCATCACCACAAAAACTAGATTGAAAAGAAGATGAAACAAACAAAGTTTAACTTGTACTACTTATATTTTCAGGTTGATATTCATAAAGCAAATCACGACAATACTATTAGATTTTGGTTATTTTGTCTTTGTCATCATCTCCATATATCAAAGGAAAGAACTAATTTAACAATTTCATTTTGAATCTAAGGTCTAAGACAATGGCCGCCCCCATAACACCATGAATCACACTCCAATACTTGTTAAAATTTTCAATCATTTGTGCAATCGTCTTCTTTGTCATGACATTCTCACACATGAGCCATTTTGTCAAATGAATTTTGATTTGACAAATTTTAGGAAAATATTCATTTGCAATTGGAAATTTAGTGTCAAAGAATAATAGAGTGACATTATAAAATATTTTCAATTTCCCACAAGTATCTTGTGCCAAGTCTCACTCTTTCTTCATTGGTAAACATTTATATTGTGGCTCATGAAACTTTAACCAACCAAAAACTTCTTTGTAAATCAAAGCAGTATTAAGCATAAGATCAGTTGAGTTCCAACAAGTCTTACAATCATGAGACAACTTCTTTGTACTTTGAATGCCCAATTGATTAATTGCTTCATCAAATTTTTGCTCCCTTTTAAGTGATTCTCTACAAAAGGCAACACTCTCTCGAATCTTTGCAATTTCATCACTTATTACAGATAAACTATCTTGAACAATTTAATTGAGAATGTGAGCCCAACAACGCATATGAAATAATGAACCATAAAGCATAAGTGATGAACGTGGTAATTTATTCAAGATGTCATCAATAATTGTATCATTAGTGGAATAATTGTCCATAGTCAATGTGGATAACTTTCTATCAATATTCCACTTATAAAAACAATCGACCAACATCTCAGAAATCATATTTTTTATATATAGGGAAGGAACATAAACAAACTTACAATACAAATAGAAAATTGTTTATTATATATATATATATATATATATATATATATATATATATATATATATATATATATGTATGTATGTATGTATTAACAAAATATATTAAAAGACATTAAACATAAAAAAAATTACCTTATAAATCTATTTTGTAACTCTCATTTGTTATCGATGAAATGGGTTATAATAGTTATGTATCCTTTGTTTTGGTTGTTTGCAGTCCAAAAATCATAAGTGATTGCAACTCTCCCTAAATTTTTGTTTAACAATTTCATTGTCTTACCCTTTTTAACATCATAAATATTTATTATGTCATTCTTAATGGTGTTTCTAGAGACCATCTTGAACAAAGGTTGAATAGTATTGCAAAATCTCCTAAACCCACAATGATCTACTATGTTTAAAGAATACTCATGCAGTATAATCATATTTGCAAGGTTTTTTCTACTTGCTTTTTGATCAAACTGACAAGTGGATAATATCAATTTATCATTCTCTCGATGGGATCCCATAAGCAACTTCTGTGTTATAACATGATATTTTCTCTTCAGACAAATTTTATGATGATTATAAAAATGTTTGGTGTCTTTTTCAACTCTCCTTACTAATTGTTTGTGGCAATAGTTACACTTTGTCTTGTCGTTTCCATTAACCTTTACTTTCTTGAAATGTTATCATACAATTTATTTACACCTTCCAACAAGACTAGTAACAAAAAAGTTGTCAGGTGCATTCTGAAGAGGGCTTGAACAAAGACTATCCATCTCCTAACTTGATTTATTATTTTCATTAACAGACAATTGCATCTAAGTACTTCCTACTAAAGTTGCAGTATGATGACCTTTTTTAGAAGATGTTAATTTTTTAAAGGATTGAGAATTTTGAATGTTAACATCAATTTTTTTTTTTTTATTAACTAAAGAGTTTTCAACAGACATTCATATCAAGTAGTTCAAAATTTAGAATACAAGTTAATATAAAACACAAATCAATAAACTAATTTCACCATCCCAAAATAAAACATGAACCATTATAATCTCAAAATAATTATCTTTAATTAAGTTTGACTATGTCAAAATCAAAAACTCAAAAGTGGCATATTCTTCTATTGAATTCTAATGAAACTAGAAAATATAGTTACATCACTGCAACTAGAATATCTTCACCCTAAAATTTTTCTCAGATCTCTATGGTTAAGCATATTTTTCATTTCAACATGTCTAAACAAGTAAAATATTAAAATTACCTGAAGAAGAATGCTCTCTTGGAATGTACAATTGAAATCTTGAACAAGAACCTATATTAAAAAAATAAAATAATAATTTTTAGAAAGGAGATAATTTATATTTTTATTATTAGAAACGTGTATGAGATTCTAAAAATAAAAACTATTCTATTAAATTCAAGGGTGACACATATGCATCAATGAATAATCAAGAAACCAAATTTTCAAGTTTCCTCCAAAAGCTTATCAATTAATGTGCAAACAATTAGAGCTTTTCTACACAATCTAACATTAGCCTATCAGTTAGTATACAACAGCAGCAATTAATCTAACATCAGCTTTTCTACATAATCTAACATCAGCTAACATTAGCTTTCCTGCACAATCGAACATTAGCTAACAACAACATCATATATTGTTACAACTAATCTAACATCAGCTTTTCTACACAATTAATAAACAATACAAAAGCTTCAATAGCATGAACACAAAAGTTTAACTATAAACATGTGAAGAGCAAGGTAGGTAGACTTACAAAAGTAAACTCTAAACTAGTTAACTCAAAATCAAGAAAACAGTGAAACCACTAATGATTAGAGAAAAAAGAAATAGATTATGGTTAGGTGTGCACCAGTGGAGTGGAATATGCAAGAAAAAAGAGATTTAGATTTAGGGTTAAAGGTGGGTGGCAATTTTGTAATAAAAATTATTAAGAGTATAGTTATTTGTAAATATATATTTGCATTAGGTTAATTTTGTGATAACCTTAAACTCTTTATAATATATTAGATTTAGGGAGGGGAAGAGAGGGAAGGGGAAAGGTAGGGACATATGTATCCTCGTCCTCGATTATAAGGATTTTTTTCGTCCCCATCCCTATCCCTTTTTTTCTATTTTTATCGAGGAATTCTTTCTCTTTTAGGGTAAAGGCCCTTAAATTTAGGTTAAAATTGCCATCTCTAGGAGTGGTTATGCAGGTTAAGGAAGAATCCCAAAAACTCTTAAATAGTGGAAATCCAGCTGACAAGATGAAGAACCTAAAGCTGAATTTTAACTACTTGGTTGAAGATTATCTTCCCAAAATAGATTCTTTATGCCTCATTTCTACAAAGTGTAACTTGGAAACCAAAGAAACAGCTTCTGCAGTAGAAGGTAGCTTAGTGGAACTATCGAGTTTTGCCCAAAATGTAAACAACACAGTCTCTATTGGAGAAGCTGAAAAGTAGAGGCTCATAGAAGCTTGAAACAAGTTTAGGAGGTTAAGTTTAGTGAGGGTGGGATTTCTTTTATGATCAAGCTATTTGGAAAATTGTTCAAGGTGGATGAAAAAGATCTCAAGGAAACCAAGGTTGAGAAATCAAGCAAAGATCAAAATAAGAGGCCTAATATAAAAAGCTAGGAGAATGTATCACAATGAATCCTCATGATTAACATCGGGTTGTGGAATATTAAGAGCCTCAACAATCCCCTAAAACAAAAAGAGGTTAGACTTTTTGTCTCTAGAAATAAACTTGATTTTATTGTTATTGTTGAAACTAGAGTTAGGGATAACAACTTGGATAAAGTGAGTAGAAGTACATTTGGCAATTTGGAGTTTTGTCACAATAATGACACCAATCCTAGAGGTCATATTTGGATTACTTCGAACCCAAAAAAAATTAGAGTGATGATTATTGAAAAAAAGGAACAAAGTATTCATTATGAATTTGAGCTTGCAATTGATAATTCTAAAGCTTTGATAACTTTTATGTATGGGTTAAATGGTTACATTAAAAGGAGAGAGATTTGGAATGACATTAACCGCTATGAAAATACCTCCAATGGGTGCCTTTGGGTGGTTTTAGGTAATTTTAATGCTATTAGAAGAAAAGAGGAAAAAGGTGGAAGGGGTTGTTAGATAGGAATCCCATGAAAACAAGTTGAATAAATGTTGCATTGAAGCCCACCTTGAAGCCTTAGATTCATAGGGTTACTATACTTGGAGCTACATGAGTGAAGGAGAAAATTGAATTGCTTGTAAGCATGATAGAATCATGGTGAATAAGATTAGTTTGAAACGTTTTCGAGATCTATAAGGGTTTTCCTTCCTAGTATGTTCTCAGATCATATCCCATGTGTTCTTATTAGAGGTGATAATGAAACAAAAAGAAAAAACCCTTTCAAATTTTTTAACTTCTTGGTTAAAGCACGAAAAATTTTTTTCTTTGGTGGACTTAGTTTGGAAAGAAGATATTATGGGCAAACCTATGTATCACCTTGTGAAAAAGCTCAAGAAAGTGAAAATGGCTTTAAAATAGCTTAATATAAAAGAGTATTGGAATATTTCTGAAATAGTTAGATGTGTTAGGGAGAGTTTGAATAGCGTCCAAAACGACCTTGATAAACACCTGCAAGACAATAAACTCCTTAAAGAAGAGAATATATGTTCTAGGGAGCTTTAAAGACTTAGTTGGGTGGAGGAATCCCCTATAAAACAAAAATCTAAAATTAAGTGGCTTAAGAAAAGGGACCAAAACACGGGTTACTTATTCAAATGCATCAAAGGAAGAAGGAGTAGAAATGCCATTAATGTACTCTTCCTTAAAGATGGAACCTTTACAAGTAGAAAAGGCGCATTAAAGAGGAATTAGTGTCTTTGCTCAAGAATTTGCTCTCAAGCTATGGTGACAATATCCTTATGTGCAATGAGTTACTCCATAATTACCATAAGAATAAGAAGAACAAGAAGAAATGTGCCATTAAGATTGATCTTATAAAGGCTTATGACATGATGGATTAGCGTTTTTTAATAACAATCCTCAAGGAAATTGGAATTCACTTTGTAACATCCGAATTCAGGTGTGTCAGTAAACTTCACTTCCAAAATTACCCCTAGAGTTGATTTTATAACTTGTTGTGTAAAGAAATTGCAAAAGAATCATAGAAAACTACTCAATGAGCAATATTTTTCAAAGGGGGTAAAATGGTCATTTTATAAAGATTCAAGGGACAAAGTGGGAATTAAAATTGAAGGGCACACTTGAAATTATATGGTGGTGCTAAGGGTTTTTGGTAATTGGCTAAGGATAAAATAGTAATTTATGGAAAAGGTTAAGGGCAAAATGGTCCAAAAGGCTTATAAACTTATGCTATTCATTTTCTCTTTCATTTTTGCCGAGAACTCCATGGTTTTAGCTAAGCTTTTTCCCTTAACCAAAATTTGTCCAAAAACCTAGCTAAACCACCTAATTTCCAGAGGCCCCAGTTATAAAAAGTATAGATCTGTCAATTCTGATCAGTTCTAAGGTAAGAAATTTAATTTTTAAGATATGTGAAATTTGGGAGTTTGATGAATGATTATATTTTTGGTTGATTAAGGTTGCCAAGAAGAAGAAAAGAAGGTGAATAAGCTTAAATCACCTATTTGGCAAAGAAAATGTAAGAATTTCATACTTTACATACTTGAAGTAAATTTGAGTTAGGTTATTTAAATAACCTTTACTTATATAAGTGTGTAAGGTATTAGAATTAAGGTGATTTATGCTTAAAAGGATAAAGAAATTCATTAGGATTCATGATGTAATTTTTGGACATAAGGGTAAAAAGGTAAATTTTTGCCATAAGGGCAAAAATGTCATTTTATGCGATATAGGTTAATGTTGCTTAATTATGTGCATGTTATGTGAAATAACCCTTATATTAAGCCTATATTGTATAATTGAAATTAATTTGAGACATAATATATATATTTATATATAAAAAATGCATGAGAAAATAATATGATGTTTGAGAAGGAATGAAAAGAATAAGGGAAAATAACAAATGTGCATATTTCATATTATGGTTATATATGCATACATGAGGAATCATAACATATGCATGATTTAGAAAAAAATAAAGAAAGAGGAAAAATATTTTCTAAGTCATGCATGCTGTTAGAAAATGGAAAACAAGTATTTTTGGTTTTATAATGACTCATATGATACAGGAAAGCAGAAAACATACTAAAAATCCTTACACGCCAGCTGTACTGTGTGGACAGCAAATAAAATAATCGGTTGTACTGTGTGGACAACCAACTGTACTGTGTGGATAGCAAAGAAAAAATATCAGCTGTACTGTGTGGACAGCAAAGAAAAAAAATATCAGCTGTACTGTGTGGACAGCCAAAGAAAAATATCAGCTATACTGTGTGGACAGCCAAAGAAAAATATTAGCTGTACTGTGTGGACAGCAAAAGAAAAATATCAGTTGTACTGTGTGGACAACAAAAGAAAAATATCAGTTGTACTATGTGGACAGCAAAGAAAAATATTAGCTGTACTGTGTGGACAGCAAAAGAAAAATATCAGCTGTACTGTGTGGACAACAAAAGAAAAATATCAGCTGTACTATGTGGACAGCAAAGAAAAATATTAGCTGTACTGTGTGGACAGCAAAGAAAAAAAAATATGCGTGTAAGAGAGAATTATACTTTGTATGGTGACTGCAAGTACTATCATATGTAGTCTAAATCGATCAATGAGAATGAGAGAGAAACAAATTAGTAAATATTTTATGAAAGTCATTTGCATTAGAATTATACATACAAGCCTGTGTGGCTGATAAAGAGTTGAGAAAGATGTACGATCAGAAAATAAAAATGTCATGGCACTCATACATGCATAAATCATAATGAGTGAATCATATCTGTATAGTAAGGAAATGAATAAATGTGTGAAAGAAAAGAATTATGATATGTGTTAAATGCGTGTCCTGTGTCAATTATTTTGTTGTAAATAGTTCAGACACGCTGAGTATGGAAAAAATTAGTACTGGTATAAAATGCTTTAAGTGTTGAGTATGATTTTCTTACTGAGCCATAGTCGCTCACTCCGTTTAATTTAATATTTTACAGGTAAAGAAATGCAGCAAAGGTTCTCGGGGAGCACTAATGAGACATGAGGCTAAGGGAGGAAGGCACCATAATTTTGTTGACTTAAATGTTATGATGTATATGTAATATATATATATATATATATACTAGTTTTGAAAATTGGATATAAAGTTTCTGTGGGTGATAATTTTTTTATGATAGTTATTATTATGTACTTATTTTATTTATTATGATTATGTGATGAAAATCTAGTCGATTGGTAGGACTGGTTTATGTGAATTGCTAATTGGGAGTGTTACAGGGTATAATGAAAAAGAAAAAAAAAATTCCCCGGGCCCTCTAAAATAGGGGAACTCATGCCGTTTTTCTGTAACACACCTATTATTTAGGAAAGGTTACACACTTTATGTTTCTTAGATGGATAATGGAATACATCACTGCCCCCTTTTTCATAAGGAGCATCAATGGGAAACTTGAAGGTTTTTTCAAGAGTTCTAGGGACCTTGACTAAAGAGATCCAATTTCTCCATACCTTTTTATGATTGTGATAAAAATCCTCTCAAGAATTTTTGAAGATGTGGCTATAAAAAGAGAATTTGAGTATCACTGGAAGTGTAAGGATAGTAAGATCACCCACTTATGTTTTGTTGATGATCTCCTTGTTTTTTGCAAACTCAATTCGGCTCATCAAAGATCATTGCTCACCTTTGAGAGATAGTCCACGCTTTAGGCCAAGAACTTAAAAAGTAGCATTTATTTCTCCGGGGCATCTCAACAAGAGAAAAAAATCTTAAAAGATACCATCGGCATTAAGGAAGTTTTTCTCCCCTTTAGGTATCTTAGGGTCCCATGGTCTCAACCAAACTTTTGAAGGAAAATTGTTGCCCTCTGTTTGACAAAATCCTCTCAAGAATTAACTTGTGGAAAAGTAGAGCTCTCTCATATGTCGATAGAATTGCTCTTATAAAAATAGTTTTCTCTCATTTGCAAAGCTATTGGCCTCATTTTTTCCTCTACTCCTCGATTCTTAAAGAGATTGATAGTAAGCTAAGTGTCTTATTTCTAGAGTAGGGTAGACCTCAACAATCACAAAGCTAAAGTAGTTTGGAAAGAAGTTTGTGTCCATAGAGAAAAAAGTGGCTTAGGGCTAAGAAAAAAGTGGTAAATGGAATAAAGCTAATATGGTTGAGCACCTTTGCGATATCACTCAACCGGAGAGTCAATCTATTTGGGTTTGGTGGATCAAAAGAAATAGGTTGAAAGATAAGAGCATTTAAGAGATCAAGCCTTCTAAAGATAGCTCGTGGTAGTAGAGAAAGCTTCTTAAGTTACAAAAAGTTATGAGGGAGAACATCAAGCACATTATAAGTAATGGTGAACACACTTTCCTTTGGTTAGACAATTGGCACCCGATGTGTGCCCTCTCAATGAGAGATTTGGAGGTCATATAATTTATGACTCAGGGATTAGTCGATATGCCAAAGTTAAAGATATAATTGTTGATGGGGATTGGAGATAGCCTATGGCTAACTCCCTATAGTTAAATAAGATCAAAGCCTTGATGATGGATAAACCAAAATGTGGCATAGACACCATCAAATGGGTTCCCCATACATCAGGAAACTTCTCTACTAATTCGGCTTGGAATGAGCTGAATAAGGAAAAGGGAGGTGGATTAGGCACATATTGTTTGTCACAAAACATTTATCCCACGACATGCCATCATCCTTTGTCTTGCCCTTAAAAAACGATTGAACACGAGGGATAAACTAGTTAGATATGGAGTCAACACGAATTCTAGATGTGTGCTTTGTATCAATGAGGAGGAGAACATCAATCACCTTTTCTTCAAGTGTGAGTACAATACTTATACTTGGGAGACTGTTCTTGCTATCGATGACATGAGTTATATAAGTCAAGATTGGGAGAGATATATAGATTTTATAGCCGAGGAATGGAAAGGGAGGAACCTTAAAAACATGATGGGGAAGTTATGCATAAGGGCAACTGTTTATGCAATTTGGAAGGAAAGAAATAACAAAATCTTCTGAAGAGGTGGCATCCCAAAAGAGAGGATTAAAGATAACATGAGAAGAATTGTTAAAGACAAAGGTGCAGAGCTAACAAATATAGGTTTTTCTAGAGAAGCCGAGAATATTGCTTGCAAATGGGTGCTCCCTCATTGCATCTTCAAGCTTAACAATGCCTATCAATCCAGGAATCCATGACCAACCCCAGGTTTTTTCCTAACCTGGTTGTTATTTTGCAAGCACACTTTGTTCAAAGAGCCTTTCGGGTGCCATGGGTTCCTTTGAGGTACCTTTTGTTTTTTACTAAAGAGGTGTGCAAGCTTTTAGTTATGATACATTTTTGGGCCACAAGTACCTCAAATTCCTACTGTATTTCTGCCCAGCTCTACTTTTCTACCCAGTGGTGTCGCTATGTAAACAATCTACTAAAAAGTTTCTGTCCTGCCCAAATCTTGGGATGCTTCTGCAGCCCTCTGTCCAGTTACGCTTTTTTGTTCTGCCCCTTACCCAGAGCAGAAATTGCTTCAGTAAACAAAGTTATTTAATTTTCTTTATAAATATTATAATTTTAACATTTATAATCTAAAACCGAGTGCATGGCTTGTAAACTTCTTCACATATGCAGCCCTAGCGATGACATCCACCTTTAGAGGCCTATCCGCCACAAAAGTAAAGCCAAGTGCATTCTATCTCTGAGTCGAATAACTATTTCTATTATGGTGTAAATATTAGAATAAAGTCAATTAATATCAGTCATACTCCTAATAATACAAACAATTTACATGATAACCACACACACACACACATATATATATATATATATATTTCATTTCACCTTCTTATATTTTCCATTCTCTCTGTTGACATACCCTTTTGTTTTTTAATTGTTCCAATCCATACTCCATTTTTCCCTCTTCCTCCATACTCAATTACCTTTTTTATAGGGAGAAATGGAAGTTAGTTCCAAAGGCTCCAAAATGACAAAGTTTCATATTTCTAAGAAAACCGGTGCATAGCTTGGAAATTTATTCACATAAGCCCTAATGATGACATCCGCCTTTTCAGGCCTATCCACCATAGAATTGAAGCCATCGGTGCAACCAGAGTGGTCCACCTACACCACATTAATCCATGTCTACACATTGTTGTTGTATTGCATAGAAACAACACAAAAGAAAACAAGGAAAGAAATTTTAAGAGAGAGAAGTATTTTGGGTTGGAAAATCATTCATTTCTCTTGATTCAATGCATATCTTTAAATACAAAAATTCAAAACATAAACACTAATTAATCTCTTTATATAAAACATAACTAACAATTTAAAAATAAATAATCTTACTAAAGATTCGGTCTACTTATTGTAGCAATTTAAAAATGAGTTACAACATTAGTATTAACTAATTTATTCACTTTTTTAGAAGTTTATAATGATTTTTTCAAGTTCATTTAGAATATCTAATTATAATTTTTTTAGAGTTGGTTAATTCTTTATAGCTCCAATAGAATTAGATTATTTAATTTAATTTTCCTTAGAAATATTATAATTTTAACATAGCTAATCTAAAATTCTTTCTCCAACATCAAACAGTCTACAATCACTTAATTCAATCGAAATCATATCAGTAGTGGAGTTAGGGAAGGTTCACACAATGTGTTGGACCTCTAGGTTTTTTTATTATGTCAAAATTAAATTTAAAGTTGTTAATTAATATTTATTGAGCAAATAAAGTTCATAACATTAAAGTCCTATGATTGATAAATTAGCAAAATATAGATGTTTAATTTTTTAGGTCAAGGACACCAGGTCCTATGCTTGTCTCATGCCCATCCTTAGAAGACTAGAGCTCTCGCGAATTTTTACAAAATGAACAAGGATGCCCATCCTAAATTAAGGGACTCCTGTCCCATACTAAAAGACGACCATGGGATAATTGTTCCCTCTCTAATGCATTCACAAGCAAAATTGGGATGGTCAACAAAGTCAATACATTGGGACGCCCGTTTCTCTACCTATCCCTTACCCATCCTCTCATGTTTGATGCTCTCTAGAATTTTAAGAAGCAAGGTAGGATACCCATCCAGAAAAAAGGGATGCCAATCTCTTAAGTGATGCATTTCAAGAATTCAGTTGTTAGACGTCTATTTCAAGCTACCAAAGTAGGGATGTGTAAGAGGATGCTCATCCATTCACATTTTCAAGGATAAAATGTCATTTTCACAAGTTAACGACTAGTAAAATCATTCCAATAAATCTTTCAATTCTCAAGGCTATATAAACAAGTTAGATTGAAGTTAAAAGGGTTAGTTTACATACCCAAAGTATTCAAGAATCATCATCTCAATCTCTCTCTAGAAACCAAAACTCATATCTTAAGAGAAACGCTTATACAAATTAGTAAAACCAACTTATTAGAGGCACATTCTACTTGTAAAGTTTCTTTTTAATTATGTTTGGGTGAAATCATGTATCGCTATTGTAAAAGGGGCACAATCCTAATTCAATTAGTGTAACCCAAGAGTGATTCGAGTGAAAACTTCAAGCCAATTGCTTAAAGAAGTAGACGCAAGAGGCTTGAGATGGAAAGCTCCAAACCACTCTAAAAATTTTAAGCATTCTCTAAACTCTACTCTCTTACTTTATGCTTTGGTTGATTATTTGACTGTTGTTTGTGGAAATTTGATAAAAGATTTCATTTAGTTAATTTTGTGATTAACTTTTAATAATCTTATATTATGGAGTAAACTACACCCAATGGAAGATTAGAATGAGATTACACATTCGATCAATAGACTATAACTTGTGAAAAATTATTGAACATGGTGACTTTGTACCTGGGAATCCCATAACAAATGAGCCTAAAAATGAAATAGATTAATAATGAAGATGAGAAAATGTTGAGTTTGAATGCTAAAGCCATAAACATATTACTTTATGCATTAGACTCAACTAAATTTAATAGAGTTTATGTTTGTGAAACAATGAAAGAAGTTTGGACCATCCTTCAAACAATACATGAAGGCACAAACCAAGTCAAAAAGTCAAAAATTGAATTTTTTTTTCCGTGAGTATGAGTTGTTTGAAATAAAGACGGGGGAAAGCCTAAGGACATGTATAAAAATTTTAGAACTTGGTAAATGACTTGAAAAGAGATTCAAAACTGTAAATTAGTAAAAAAAGTGTTAAAGTCACTACCAGAGGAATGGACTATGAAGGTAACGACAATTAAAAAATTCAAAGATCTCGCTAAGATACAAATGGATGAGCTTATATGAAGTTTCTTTTCTATTGAACACATGCGAGTTTATGGCATTTTTGTCACAAATGGAGCTAAAGAGAGTAGTTGAGGCATTACAAGATGAGAGTTAGGCATTGGTCATGCAAGGCGTTGAACTAATTTAAGAGAAACTAAGTATAGGAACTAGTTCTAAGACTAACAGATCATCACACCATTGACACAAAACGGGTATATCGAAACAAAGTGGATGAGTCTGAAGTTGTTATTCAAAACAAAGCAAAACTAGTCACCTAAGGGTACTCTCAAGAGTTTTTCAAACTCTTTAAATTAATTTTTCAATGCATAAACATTAATTTTTGTCATCAATCAAAAAGGAGGAGATTGTTGGACCCCTATGTGTTTTGATTATGTCAAAACTAAGTTTAAAGTTGTTAATTAATATTTATTGAGCTAATAAAGTCCATGACATAAAATTCCTATGACCGATAGATGAGTGAAATGTAGATGTTTAATTTTTAGGTCAAGGACACCCATCTAGTTCTTGTGCTTGTCCCATGTCCGTTCTTAGAAGACTAGAGCTCTCAGGATTTTTTCCAAATTGAATAGGGACACCCATCCTAAATTAATGGACTTTCGTCCCATACTAGAAGACGACCATGGGATGTTTGTTCCTTCTTCAATGTATTTACAAACAAAATTAGGATGGTCAACAAAGTCAACATATTGGGACACCTATCCCACGCCCATCCTCTTCTGTTTGATGCTTTCTAGAATTTTAAGAAACAAGGCAGGATGCCCATCCCAAAAAAAGGGACGTTTGTCCCTCGAGTGGTGCATTTCAAGAATTCAACCGTTGAAGATCTATTTTGAAGCTACCAAAGTAGGGATGTGTAAGAGAACACTTGTCCATTCGCATTTTCAAGGTTAAAACACCATTTTCATAAGTCAACAGCTAGTAAAATCATTCCAACGGATCTTTCATGTCTCAAGGGTATATAAATAAGTTGGATTGAAGTTAGAAAAGTTAGAGAACATATCAAAAGCATTCAAGAATCATCATCTCAATCTCTAAGCTCTTAATCTCTTTCTGGGAACCAAAAACGCATATCTTTAAGAGAAACACTTATACAAATTAGTAAAATCAGCCTATTAGAGGCATATTCTACTTGTAAATCTTCTTTCGAATTATACTTGAGTGAAATCTTATATCACTATTGTAAAAGGGGCACAATCCCAATTCAACTAGTGTAATCCAAAAGTGATTCAACTAAAAACTTCAAATCAGTTGCTTGAAGAAATGAACGTAGAAAGCTTGGGGCAAAAAGCTCCGAACTACTATAAAAATTTTGAGCATTCTTTAAACTCTACTCTTTTACTTTATGTTTTGGTTGATTATTTGATTGATGTTTGTAGAAATTTGATTAAAGATTTCATTTAGTTAATTTTGTGATTGACTTTTTAATAATTCTATTCACCCCCCTTTAGGATTAATTTGTCATTTGAGGTTTTTCACAATAGCTTTGGAAAGAAATTAGAGAGTTTTTTATTAAAATGATTTTATTACCCTTTTACTTAAAGGTTTTAACTTAAATGATAAGAAATTATTATTTCATCGAAGTTTGAGTGGAAAATAGTCCTTCCGGCTAAAAGAGATATCAATATTAGCCTTTGTCAATTAACATTTATTAATAATTTAATTTGTTAGATAATGCGTTGATCAAATATAATTAATTTTCACTTCTTTTAATGTTATAACAAGAAAAAGATATAAAAATAAATCCAAAAGCAATGGAGATGACAAAAGTTCAAGTTCATTTAGTGCATGAAATCAAACCTCATCCATGCAACAATATTTGTCGAGTTAGGGTTTCTGTAAACAAATTGAAACATAGAAAATGCAAAAAGGCAAAAATTGATTCCATTAACCCTAAAAACAATTTCAAAACATGAATATAACTCTTGCATGTCTCTATTACCAAACAAACATTTAAATAAATAAACAGCAATGAATAAATATACGCTAAACAATTTAAAACCTTATACTTAATCTTTTGAAATCTTACTTTTTAATTTTTAAGATAAGAGATAATTGATAAATATATAAATTATAGTATTTAACTATAATTTATCTAGTTGTACTTATTTCAAACTCGAATTATTAAAACCCTAATTTATCTTATATATATGCAAAATAAGACTCACATTTAATCCTCACATTAGAAAACCAACATAGGGACGTTACCTAATTAATCTTGGGAACACATGTTTAAACTTTTAATTCTAATGGTACTTGTGCCCATGTGACATCAGAACTACTAAGGATCAAGTCCTGCTAAAGATGGAAGTGGATACATATGTAAGGTAAAAGCCATATTTAGTCCTCACATGGGATATCTAATATGGAAACGTTACCTGACTAGACAACGTCAGCTCAGGGCAACCTCAATTGTATGTTCGGTAAAGTATCAATTTATTAATGGGTTGTTAATATTAATGATCAGGCATGTTTTCTCCAGCGAAATGGTTAGGTATACCCCCAATTTTAAATATAAAAAATGAAAAATTGCCCTAAACAGTTGTTTTAGTGACATGGCAACAGATTATTGACTATTGACTGTCAACTTTTCAAATGAACGTGGTTTTATATTGTGAGATTCGATTTGTTCTGATTAATCAGAATTTAATATATTAATCATATCATACTTCAATTATTAACCCATAAAATAATTAAGAGTGAATTATTGGTTTCTTATCTTGCTGAGAAGGGCCTGTCACCTACCTATGGCTTGTATGTGGTTTTATCTAATTAACATGTAATTAATTTTAGGCTAAAAGATTGTTTCTCACCCAAAAATTGTTGATATAACTATTTTGTCCTTTAAGTTCCAAAAAATCATCTCAACTAATCATCTACTTTTATTAGTGAATTTCATTAAGTTTGAAGGTAAAAAAATCATTTTATATAAATTTTGAAAACTTTTTCAAAAGTTTAGAGATAAACTGTAATTTTTAAAAAATTTTTATGGGTATTAATAAAAATTTTAAATGGTTTTTGAAATTTTAAAAAAGGTTCAAAGATATTTTTGAAAACTCTAAAAGTTTAATATGTGCTTTAGTAGTTTTAAAATAACAATTACAACCCAAAAAATTGATCAAAATGTAATTCTTTTAAAATTAAATAGAGTTTTGATTTTTTTAGGAGTTTAAATAATAAATTTTTGAACTGATAATAATATATTAATAATTTACATTTATATTAAATGGTAATAATAGTTTTATAGTTTTAATGAAGAGGAGAAACAATCATTTTTAATAAAAACTAAACAACTAATAAAAATGATTGATGGGTAGGTATTTGATTTTTTTGAAACTTAAAAAATTAGAATTTATCATTTTATCAAACCTTTGGCAGAAAATAGTCATTTGACCTTAATTAATTAGCTAATTAAGCTTTAATAGACCAAGCAAGAACCACACAACATATGGGACATATCAACATCATATGCAAATTTAATTATTATTTAAAAAATAATACATTATTTGCAACATGGCGATCCCCAAAGTTTTTATACCTAGGAGTGTTATCACAGTTAAAGGATTGATTTGTATGTAATTTGATAAGATATTAAAATCGATAAAGTTTAAAGCGTGTTTTAATTATATAACATTATCAAAACAATTAAATCAATCTAACATGATAGTTAAACTATGATTAGATATTATTCACCCAATGTTTGCAATGGATATTTTAGTTATGAACTATATCAAATTTTGGTATTGATTCCCGATTTGATTGCAATCAATCCAAATTTTAAAATAATGACAATTTCCTCACATAAGAAAAAAAATTTTATTAGATTATAAAAGTATTAAATAATTGTAATTTTCTTTTAACATAATTAAATAATTAAAATTTTTATAGATAGGGAGAATTAATTTATCTCTAAAATTATTGAGAGAATCTTTTTAATTAATTAAAATTTGAGAATATCCTCAAACTCCGTGCTTTTTGAATAACTATAGTAATGATTTATTAAGCTTAATAGTATACATCTCCTCTTAATTATAAGACCAGTATTACATATAATCAATTTTATTTATTTAATTAGATATTTATATAATATATTATTATATAATTAAGTATTATTTTATTTTTTATTAAAAAATTATTTATTTATATAATTGTGATACCCCTAGGCGAATCCCACATCGACAAAGCACGGGAGAGATGCTGGGTCTGTGTGTGCTCTGTCTATGGATCCCACATTGGTTAGTGGTGGGAGAATTGGATTGGTTAAATAGCCTGTGAGCTCCTTAACTGTTAAGACGCGTTTTGGGTTGCAAAGCCCAGAAACAAACCCATGATGGACTGTGTGTCCAAAGTGGACAATATCTTAACAGTGGGTCGGGCTATTGGACCTGGGGTGTTACAAATGGTATCAGAGCAACTCCGCGTGTCCTCTTGATCGATGGTGGGGCAAACCTCAGCGAGGACGCTGAGTCCCGTAAGGGGGGGTGTATGTGATACCCCTAGGCGAATCCCACATCGACAAAGCACGGGAGAGATGCTGGGTCTGTGTGTGCTCTGTCTATGGATCCCACATTGGTTAGTGGTGGGAGAATTGGATTGGTTAAATAGTCTGTGAGCTCCTTAACTGTTAAGACGCGTTTTGGGTTGCAAAGCCCAGAAACAAACCCATGATGGACTGTGTGTCCAAAGTGGACAATATCTTAACAGTGGGTCGGGCTATTGGACCTGGGGTGTTACAATAATTATAAATCATCTAATTACTTAATTAAATAATTAAAGTTAAATACATATAATTTTATTATAACTACAATTTTTAAATTTTACTTAAAAAAAAACATAAAATCGCTTGATTTTTACGAACGTGGAAGGATAATTAATAATCTTCGTTAGTCAAAGGCAGTTGAACGAATCTTAATGAGATTCATAATTTTATAATTAAGCTAATTAATCAAGATTAATCATCATCATTTTTAAGAATGCATGTTTAAAGCAAGCCAGCTTCATTCACGTAACCTTCTTTAGTTCTTAAATTGTGATTCCTTTTATCTCACAACGATCACCGGGAAATCAAACAAAACGCTGGCCATACGATGGAGAAAACTAGCAACCACCAAGTCATGATTTGTGGGCCCTGGAAGTCGACGGTCAGGGAACGCGCATCATTGGTAGTTATAAGCAAAGCACATAATTTATAAACTCATTCATCTTCTTTAATTCTTTATGACGTAATTATTATTAATCATAATTATAAATATTATAATTTTAACTCTCCAAAATCCAACGGTCCAAAACCACCCATTCCCGTCGTCATCATCGATGTATAGCTTTCTCAGCGTAACTGTTAACCAAAGCAAGCGCATTGCTCGTCAATTTCTTCACATGCGCAGCCTTATCGATAACATCCACCTCAAGCGGCCCGTCAACCTCGTCATCGAAACCGTCGGTACAAGTCTCCTGGTCCGTCAACGCCGCCTCATCCACGTCTGCACATTACTCAACAGGAACCGGAGCCTCTCCTTGGAGCTCCCCGCCGAGCCCGGGTCGCTCGTCTGTTTCAGCGACCCTTGGATCTCGTCCACGACGTCACCAAAGTTTGACAGACAGTCGTGGAGCGCCGATGACACTTTGGGGTCTGAGTGGAAGTCGGCCTCGCGGCTGAGGTTGGCCTAGTAGGACGCTGTCGTTTTTCCCTTCCTCAAGCTGACGCCGATAGTGAAGCGCGCCAGCTGCGCTGGGTCCTCATGGACGGAGCTGGAGTATGCTTCCAAGGAGGTGTAGCAGAGATCAGGGTAGAGAGTGGAGTTGCAGCTGGGGCGGATGAAATCTGAGCCATTGGTTAGAGGTTGGCAGCTAGGGCTGGGGCTGGGGATGAAATCGACGGATGAAATTGAGTTGAGATTAACGGCTGAGATTAACCGGAGGTCAAATAAAAAGAGAAAAGGGAGAAGGAAAAGAAGACGTGAATTGTTTTTGTTCATGGCTTTGTTTTGTTTCGTGTTTTCAGAGGAAGAAAAAAAGAGCGGTGATCATGGTGGGCTTCTACGCGAGAGGATTCACGTTTTTAGAGTAGCGGAAAAGTGATGAAATCAAATGCCCTTGGATAACCCAAAAACGGCATTTCAATTGTCTTTTTAAAACCTATTCAATAAATAGTATTAGTATCTTATGATACATTATACATATTATATAATACAATATAAATAGAAAATAATACATATTATGAGATATATCATAATTAATACAATACAATTAATATATCATACAATATAATATATAGTTTATGATATAATACGTATTACTGATACAAATAAATTTGTTTTTAAAAAAAAATAATGATATAATAAGAATATAAATAAAAAATTTTAAATTTTTATGAGTATTCATAATATTTTTAAAATAATGACGTATTTATTATAAAATTAGTATTAATTACTTTATTAACTTTTTTAAATATTTATAATGATTCTTTTTATGTTCATTTAAAAAAATCTAATTTTCGTAATCAATAACATAAATTTCCAAAATGATTTTTCTGTGATCAGACAAAAAAAAACATAATTTGCACAATTGTGTCTATTTACTTATTATTCATCATACCAAATCATTGTTCATAAAAATATACAGTAATTGGGTGTGCGAAAAAACAATTCCAGTAATCAATTGTTTGCATACATCGTAGAAACTAGCAAACATATGGCTTCTCTTTTCAAAAGAGTCTTTTGCTTAATTAGTTAGTTTCAATAATTTAATGTCATAACAGATTTTGGTTCTGAAAGGGTGAGTCGAATTGTAGAGATAGAATCAGACCACTTAGTAAGTGATGTTATTCATTATAATATATATATATATAGGTATTACATCCATACAATTATATCACATTGTGCAAAATCAAAATAGATTCCTAATATTTTATCTAATTCATGATTTGTTATACAAATTATATATATATATCATACTTTAAATTTTGCAAAGGCATCAATCAAACGGACTTATAATCAGTGTTTTAGAAGGCAAAACTTGTTAAGTAAAAGGATAAAAAAAGTTTATCTATAACTCAGATTTGTTAGGTAACTAAGAAGTAGAGACAGCGGTTTATTGCTGTAATGTTAAGTTAATAGTGTCGGGTTTACATAGTCAGGGATGGAATTAGACCCTAAGGATAGGCTCAGATGGATCCTTAACTCTGAACATTTTTTCAACTTTTTGACAAAACCCACCCTTATTATAGGCCCGCATAATTGTCGTAAGTTGTCATACCCATACTAGTTATGGGCTTATGTATTTGTCACAGGCTAAACTCATTTCCCATTTGAACTGTTTTAAAAATTATTTTAAAAAGGTTCTTGGCCGAAATGACTATTTCCCACCCAAGGTATACTGCAAATCCAACTTCCTATTCGCTAACTATCAAAAATTTAAATACTCACTATTTTGTTAAATTTTACTGTTACTATTAGAGATAAAATTGTCATTTAAGAAAAATATTTTAAAAACTAAAAATTTATTACATTTTTATCTCCTAAATTTAAAAATTAATAAATTTTTTTCATCCAAAATTTGAAAAACTTCATCTTCCCCTTAAGGTTTTTCTAAACGTTGTTGACGGTCAGAGATGATGACGACAGCCACGTTCTCCCTCCCTCCCTACTTTTCTCTCAACAGTGTTTCATTTTCAGCCATCATTAACTAACAAAACCAATCAAAGAAAATGACGCATCGTCATCGTCTAAAAGACAACAACGATGCATCATCTCCTATGAAGATGAATCGTCGTCTTTGCCAGGAGACAAAGAAACGTCTTTGTTTCTAGCTCTCGTTGGTCGTCTTCATTAGGGACGAAGACGAAGGAACCTCTGACAGTAATAATAAAATTTGACAAAAAAATAAATGTTTGAATTTTCAATAGTTAACAAGTGAGAAGTTGTGTTTCCATTAAACTTTTGGTGGGAAATAATCATTTGGCCAATTTTCTTTAAGCCTTTCGGCATTCGGGTTTGATGTAAATGTGATAAATTGCTTCTTCAATTTGCCCTCTTTTTAGGTATACAAATTTAATGCATATGAGAGAAATTTGTTCATCTTACTTTATTTTTTATCTATTCAATTTGCAACTTAATTAGATAAAAACTAACATCAATAAATAAAACCTTCAAGAATCAATGCATATGTGTATGTTTATTAAATACTAACGAGATGCCTGATGAAATGCCATGTGTAACTCATTTATTCATTATAATTGATTGATTCAAAACTATAAACAGATTTTATTACAATTTGATATTCAGTGTTCAATTTATTGCAAGATCTTGAGTTTTAGACGGTGGAGGTAAAGTTTTCATTATCTGTGTCTAATATATGTTTTAGCATGGAGAGATAACATATTATAGTATAAAAATTAAATAATCGAAACAATTTAAATAACATTTCACTATGATGAAAGGGTAATGCTTAATGTTAATTTGTTGTTAAATAGAAATTAATATTTTATGCGAATTTTTAAGTATTCTAAAATAGATCCAATTAATATATGTTTAAAAATTTATTATTACCATATATTATCATTGTCCATGTAATATGTAATACTACAAAGTTAAAAAAGGTAATTATTCACCAATATTAAGTATTCATAATAAAAATAAAAATAATGTAGTAAACTCAACAAAATTTTGATTAATTTTATGGATAAAGTACGCCTTAGATGTATTTCAATATTTCGGTTTTATGATTTAAGTATAGAGTAGATTAGGGAAATACTGATTTACACCTATACATTATAGATTTGAACAATGTTATATATACACATTTTTAAGTACATAATTAGATACATAGATGATGTATTATCATGTAGTTAAGTTTTTTTATATTTTTAATTCAAAATTATCTAATCATATAATGACACATCATCTGTATACCCAATTGTGTATTAAAAAATATGTACACATAATTTTATTGTATAGATTTACCAATGGTATTTTGCATTGTAATAAAAAATTTATCATTTGTTGTGTAAAATTAGTATTTACTTGAGTGTTACTCTAAGATAATAAGATAATTTCCCACCCAACTTTCCACCCACTAATTATGGAAAATCGAAACTCCCACCCCTAAGCCAACTCTGTTAATGTCTTCCGTTAGTATAAGCATGAAATAACAAAATTTCCCCAAATGAGTAAAATGACGTTAATGCCTTCATGATAAAAAAAAAAAAATTTGATTTATAATTAAACATGAAATTATAATTTTACCCCTTATTATGTAATGAAGAAGTTTTGTATGTTGTGTTTGTCTACAGTGGCTTTGATTTTGTGAATTAATTTGCATTGATTATTGATTTAGTTTCAGTTTTATGAATTTGTTAATTTGATGAATCTGATAATATGGAATCCAACCTACTATTTGATTTTCCAGAACATTTTAGTTAACAAGATGAAATCTATAAATTGATAAATCTGTACATTTGCGTGAAACCTACAGTATCTTATGTCAATTTCATATGAAAATTCCAAACTAAGATGGAGTGCATGTAAAGTTGACAAAATGCATAAGCTAGAGAAGCAGACAATTAGGAACCATATATGCAGCAAATGTTAAACAAATTTACACCACCACCAAGACCAGACAAGCACACTTGAAATTCATATATATTGAACAAAAAATAAGTTAAACAACATCCAAGTTCTGAAAACTAAACACATTTAGACCAACCAATGTCAACAACTCAATCCTATTTCTGAGAACTAAACACATATACACCACCACAAAAACAGGATCAATATCCACGACTCATAAAATCAACAAAAAATTTTTGTTCAAACAAAAAAGCAATTTCCTCTTGACTTGACTAAAATCCTCCTTTTCCAAACTAGATAGATGCATGCTTTATGGATTTAATAGTTTTGGGAAAATGGGAAAAAAATTGAAATTTTCAACCTAGTCATTTGACAGTTATGAAACCTTTACCAGAAATTTAAAAAAAAAAATAGAAAGGAAATGTTCAGATAAGTAAAAACCTGGTTTTTATAGTTGTCTAGATAAAGATGTTGCATTTTGTGACTTGTCAAATTATGAAGCTACATACTATGCTCTTCTAGACTAAGATTGTGTGCACTATAACCTCCCAGATTCACTTGTTATGGCAGCAATTGTCCTTCTCTATTTGAAAAAAGTTAAAAGGAATATTAGAAGGAAAAAAGTTAACTTATATGATGTAAAAGTTGAGTTGGAGATTTTACCTTTGGCCTAACTCTGTTGGCATTGTCGAGATTACCTTTTGTTGTGTCCCAACTCATGGCACACATTGCATCTTAGGGATAAGACTAGTTTCCTTTTCTTTTCCTCCTCGGTGTCCTTCCTCCTTGACTTCTTTAGCCTACTAGGCTTGAAATGTCTGGATGGTGGCTAGAGTTGCTTTTCATTTCCATATGCCTAACTTCTTTGATCAGGTAGTAGGTGAATCATGACCCCATATGTCATCATATAGGTTGGTATCCTTAGCCTCTCATCTACAAGCTCTCTAAAATCATAATAATTCATATGCAGAATGACACAAACAACAAACTGGCAGGGTAATCCATACAGTTGTCACATGTAGTAGTCATGAAACTTCTTGTCCAAATTCAAGCAATAACTTCTGTCGGGTATAACTATTATATTAATAAGCTCAAACTCTCGCAGCCTAGCATGCAAGATCTTGACATTCCTTGCTACCTCAATATTTTTATTCAGTTTTAAAAGAACTAGAGGAGGTAGTGGGGTTACCCATTTAATCCCAACATTTTACCTCCTCATAATTTTCCTTCTATACATCTCCAATATACTGAAGGTTGGGTAATGTCTACAAGTGGGTGAGGATGGGCTTGGGTTCATTGTGTATAAGTGGTAGTGTTAGATGGGCTATCTCAAACTCTATTGGAAGGAACTCAACAAACATATCTATATTTTTATTCCTAGCTTTGTCATACTGCTCAAACAAATAAGTCATATCTTCATCACTATCTATGATATGCCTACCCTCCTCATTTGGCACCTTTGCCTTTACCCTTATCCTCTCTCCATGATATAATTAGACCTTTTCATTTTTAAAGGTTATACATTGTTTCATATCTTTAATGAAGACAATGTAGTTGTATTCATCAGGGTTAACCTTGCTTATTTGATAGTTCGTCTTACAAGCTTCAAACCTCAAATCAAACAACATAGAAGGCAACATCATATAAATTAAAACATGTTAGCATGTAATCACAGTAACCATCTATTGTAAGCATCATGAACTCATGCATGAGAGTTATGTACATAATGTAAGCATGCAAACAATAACCATCAACAAAGTTAGCATGCAAACATAGTAACCATCTAAGCATGGTTAAGCTGTTAGAAATTTCCTGATGTAGGCTAACATTAATTATAATTTTTGATTTAATAAAATAGGGTAATTGAAAGTCCAATGTCAGTTTAAAGATGGGCTTAAGTAATCAATAAAGATAAGTCTAATACACTTAAAGGTTATGATTTGAGTGAATAACATAAGTGTGAGTCTTAAGATTTATTGGACTTTGATGGGGAGGGGGGGTCAATTAACCTACTATAAATTGGCTAGGTCCTTGCTCCAAAACCAAATGCAATATAGCTTACCCATTTA
The DNA here is from genome assembly GCF_011075055.1 of Mangifera indica. Lineage (NCBI taxonomy): Eukaryota > Viridiplantae > Streptophyta > Magnoliopsida > Sapindales > Anacardiaceae > Mangifera > Mangifera indica. The sequence goes on along the minus strand of NW_025401096.1, from coordinate 460,533 downwards.
AAGCTGTCACTTAGAGAGGTTTCTAGAGTAGAAGACCAAGTCACACAAAGAGGTGATCTCGACAGATAATTTCAAGTGATTTCAATAAATTTTTCAGTTTCAAATTGTATGAAGATCTAGGTATTTTTAAAACCCTAAAGTTTAATTCAGTATTTTATAATTTGTGCATAGATCTTGGAATTGAATTGAATGATTTATTTTATTATGTTTATTGCAAAATAAATTTTACATGTGGTATCACAGCAGTATGCATTAGATTATAAAATCTGAATTTGAGAATTAAACTTTGAAATTATATTTTGAAAACCCTAAATCTAGAGTTTTAAAGTTTTTTTTTTTAAATTATTGTTTTTAATAATTCTAATTCTGAATTAGGGTTCTTGAATCAGAATTAGAGTTTCATTTTTTTTTTTAAATTATGGATTAATTCAATTTCAGTATAAATCAACTTAAGAGATTAGGATTTATGTTGAAATTAGGGATTTGGTTTAATTTTTGAAATTAGGGCTTTGCTTTAATTTCTGAAATTAGGGTTTGTTTTAATTCAAATTAAGGATTATATTTCAATTAAGTTTTTAATTGAAATTAGGGTTTAAATAAATAAATAAAACCATCTCATAGAGTTATCGGTCACGATTTCCGACAAAATCAGAGGCGTTTGAGCCACCGCCTGGTTGAGTCGCACCTTCACACCTATACTCGATTAATCGACACTGCCAATCAACGATGAGGCTGGATAGAAAAGTCATGGACGTTGATCGAGTGTGACTGCCTTTTTCAGTGTTTCTCTAATGTGATTTCGAGGCGAAGACATCGATCCAGACAACGACGACACGCTCTTCAGATATGCATTTTGTCGAAATCAATAATCATCAAAGAAATTGTAGGAATCATCATCGGAGTGGTTGAATTGGCCGATTTAGGGTTTATAGAATGCGGGTCATAACTAGGTTGGGAAAACCCATAAACCCAACCCGCTAACTCTGATGGGTTAAGTCAACCCTGGAGTCAAAATCGGGTCAGACTTGGTCCAATGATCTGACCCGCGTTTATTGAACCCAACGTGGGGCACATGCATACATGCGCTAAGCCAAGCCTTTTGTGCGAAATTCCTACGCGTGAGGCGTGTGCATCCATAATAAGGCGCATGTCACTTTTTAGAGGGGCGTGAACCCACATGAAGGAGAGAAGAGGCCTGTGTGAGCGCGTGTCCATTGTATCTAGCACGTGAAAGCGTGTGACACATATCTTGAAGCGCGTGAAGGCACATACAAGTTACCTAAAGCGCGTGGAGACTCGTGAGTTAATTCTGAGAGCATGTGTGAGCATGTTACACCCTTGGAAGGCACAAGAAAGTATTCAAGTGACCCGTGAGGCACGTGGAGTACTTTTGGATGGGTGTAAGGTGTGTGAATGTGTTCTAAAGGCATGTTTGATGCATTGGCATTTCCTAAAAGTACGTATGAGTTTATGATTTGTGCAAGTAACATGTAAGGTCTTTTGAAAGCATGTCAATGCATATAAATGATGAATTATATTGAGTGGTTGCATATAATTGTATGCAATTTGTTCCTACTAAGCATGTGTGTATGCATAAAGAATCATTTGGATATATCAGTGTGTGTGAATGTCTTATAAGAGCATGTAATATGGCCTTAAAGTCTTCCTAGGGTATGCAAGTGCATGAAAGGTTTTACAAGATGCATATGAGTGTATGAAAGTTAGTTAAGCACATTAGTGTGTGTAAAAGTCTAAGATAGTATGTGAAACTGAATAAGACCATGTGACTATAAGTAGTTTAAAGGTCAAAGATACATATTATAATTTGTGAAAGATAAGCAGCAATCCATGACATGCATGAAGGACTTACAGTAGCACATGAATGGCTTGTGGTACCATATAAAAACATATTAGGCATCTTGTAAGTCTCCATTTGTAAATGAATTGAATTTTAGGTTAGGTATTGTGGCATAAAATACTCCTCTAAAGTAAGGATTATTATTCATTGAGATAGATGCAACAATTTAAGGAAGATTGTCAGAGACAATAAGGTATTGTGTCTCATAAAATCTTATTTAGGGCAATAATATTTAGTATCATTGAAATATTTTATGAGTTCTCATGATGTTAATCACCAAAGTGATACATTGTTGAGACTCACAAAATTTTTCGTTCGGTAATGATACATTCTTTGATTTTGATGCATATGGTTAATTTTGAAAATGCATTGGTCATGAAGAACTCAATACACCCAAAGGTGATTGGGCTTATTCAATTGACATGTGTTTTCCTATTAAACAGAGGAGGAACAATGGTCTAGAAAGTTTTATCTGCCCAAAGGTGATTTTTTTTCGAAAACCACATATTCTGAAAGTCCTCATATGACTTTAACCTTGTATTTGGGATCCTAATAGCATGTCATTTTTCTGCCCAAAGGTGATTTAATGATGATGCATCAAGAATCCCTATGAGGTGTGACTTATACAATTTTAAAGCTACTTTAATTATTGCTCAATGCGAATTTATTGTAATACTTAATTAAAATTATCAGAGGTAATTTGGTATTGTATCTCATGAAATCTTAATTTTGACAATATTATTAAGTCTCAATAGAAATTATTATAAGTTATCAGAATGTTTAATCGTCAAAACGATGCATTCATTAAAGCTTGCAAAATTTCTATATTCAGTGAAAGAGACATTCTTCAATTGACATTCTTCAATTGACACATACAATTTCCTGCCCAAAGGTGGTTATTGTGTGTTAAAATTGATGGTCGCATAAGGTGTTTGTGGAACTACATTGGTCGTGAAAAATTCAATTCACCCAAAGGTGATCGTAATTTTTCAATTGAGATATGTTTTTCCTGTTGGTGTGAAAGGGAGCAATAACCTAGGGGGTTTATCTGCGCAAAGTTGTAAACTTTCCAAAAGTTATTTGTTCTTCTTATTTGTAACCTTATGCTCGAGGGTCCTAATTGCATGTCGTATTCTCTGCCCAAAGGTGATTATATGATGATGTGCCTAGAACCTTCGTGAATAATAGCTTATAATGGTTTCAAGCTATTTATTGCCAATGATATTGTTTATTTATTGCACCCATCTCTGATAGACTTCACCATTGTGAATAACAGTAATAAAACCACAATTGAGGTCCCGATTGACTCTAACTTTAAAGAGTTAGAGATAAAAGATGATTTTGCACAGCTAATTAAAGATATATCTTTGGCCTAGTGAGTTGATGAACCATCCAAGGTCAAGATGAAAGTCTAATAGAATAAAAGGATTTCTAGGTGGAGTGGCAGAAATTCATTAAGTTAAGACTGCTTGTCGATTACTTCATTGGAGGTTTATCCTGAGGATTACTAAAATATCTCACAATATTGGAGATACTAATTTAATTAGTAAGACTCTAAGAAGGTATGATAGCCCTAAAGAAGTCAAAGATTGATAGGTATGTGTTAGTTTTCAAAAGGCACTATAAGACTCACTTTTGACTTCAATCAAATTAAGATTAGTTATGGTTTAGAATCAGATATGAAGTACTATTAATCTAATTCATAAATGTTCTCAAATAAGGAAAACATAAAGTAAATGAGCCTTAATGGTAGACTAGGTTATGCTTAATTATAAAGGAAGAACAAAAATAAGAAATACTAGTTTTGATTGCCTAAATAAGGTTAAGGTTTTAAACGTGAAGTTGATCAATGGATAAAGGCTATGTAAGTGGGGGTTCACATTTAGGTTGAAAATTGTGTGGACATTAAGGTTAGAAATATGGTCATAATGGATATTTTATTAAAATTTTCAAGATCTTGGGACTCTAAAATGGTGTGTTTAAAAAACTCAATTTTAGGCTTAAAGTTATAATGACATGTAAATGTGGGTAAGTGTTCATAGGGTAAAGTTGTCAAAATAACTTAGTATTTTTTTAATGGATTTCTTTATATATATGTCAAAGTGATTACCTCAATTAAGGTACTAAAGTGATTGACATCCAATTCTTGAAATGTTATAAAATTAGATAATGTCATGGCTAAAATCAATAATGGGAGTCAATAAAGATTACAAAGTCTAATGGAATCTGAGATCACCTTAAAAGATGTTTCCCTAAATAAATGATAGCTAATTTTATAATAAATAAGTCAAATACAGTTGATGAAGGTATAGAAATTTTAATATGATTGTCTATTATAAAAGGACAATTAGCCATCATCAAGAATTATTATACGTATCTTAGCAAAGGAGACCCTATGACATTGAAAGCTCATTTGGATTAGAGTTGTAAAAGGTGAATGTCAAAGTTGTATTTCTAAATGAAAACCTTAGTAAAAGAGGTTGTATGGTACAATCAAGTTTATCAAAAACATAAGGGATGAAACCTTTAATATGGGTAAAAATAGACTTTTTGACAATGGTGTTTTAATAAAATACACTTTTTATAGCCTCATAAAGAATAAATTAGACCAATATAAGAATATGAAGATCAGTGGGAGCAAATTTATTTTTGGTATGGTTCAATATTTGAAGCTTGATGAATATACAAGTAACTTTTGCATTTATGGTTCTCAATTTACACCTCTCAAATCCAAGGTTGACTATTGGGTTTTGGTTTAAGAGGTAATGAGATACTTGCAAAAGATCAAATTTTGGAGGTTATAAAGATGATTTCAAGTATATTTTAAGATATATTATTATACTCGTTGAATGGGCCATATTTGGAAAGGTACTAAGTAGTCGTGTGCAACAGTCTCAACCATAAATTTTCAATTTGTAGCTTATCAAGTGTGTGGTTAAAGGATTATTTGAATAAACTACTTAGTGTTGACTCTATAGCAGTGCAATTAGATAAAAAGCCACTGGTAGATTGAAACATACAAAATAAAATATATTACAATCAAAAACCTCATAAAGAAAGAAGACATTAGGCTAAAATATAAAATGCAAAGTTAATGAAGTTTAAACCTCTAACTAAAGGAATAAGACTTTAACCCATAAAGTCATGTTGAAATATAAGGGTGTTAAAAGTCTTTTGACATTTAGGGTTAGTGGGAGTTTTTTTATTATCATTGTTTTTATTTATATGGTTTGTTACTTATTATTTATTTATTGGTCATGATCATGTTAACATATTTATTTGTCTATAAATGTATGTGCATATATACGGTTAAGATACAACATGTGTCTCAAGAGAAGGTTTTTCTTGAGTATAAAAATTGTATATATATGTTTTACGAGTCTCGAGCAAAGTTGAAACATACAGACTTCGTTGAAAGTAAAGAGATTTCTCTTGTTTCTTTTGAAACATAAGGTTAAAAAGAAATCATAAAGAGGATTGACAAAGATATAACTTATGTTTGTAATCACATTGTTGGGTGCTATTTATGTCACACTCCCAAATTTGATCTATATTGATTTGATTATTTAATTGTGATCAAGAATAATCTTATGTTGATAAAGGACATAAGTAATGTCTTGATTCGTTATTAATGTTCATATTAACTAGATTGTTTATTAAAGTATAATTTATCTTTGGACTATTTTATTTTCTAAAATAGTGGCCACTTAAAATTAAAAATGTTAATTACCCGAGAGTCAAAATTGTTTTCCTTTTCTTAAAATAAAATAAAAATAATTAATGTTGCCCAAGTGGGAGAATGTTAGAAATTTCCCGATATGGGCTAACATTAATTATGATTTTTGATTTAATAAAACCGGATAATTGAATAGTTCAATGTCAGTTTAAAAATGGGTTTAAGAAATCAATAAAGATAAGTCTAATACATTTAAAGGTTATGATCTGGGTAAACAGCATAAGTGTGGGCCTTAAGGTTTTTGGACCTTGATGGAGGGTCAATTAACCTACTATAAATTGGCTAGATCCCTGCTCCAAAACCTAATGTAAAATAAATGCAATATAACTTACCCATTCAAAGCTGTCATTCAGAGAGGTTTCTGGATTAGAAGACCAAATCATACAAAGAGGTGATCTCGACAGATAATTTCAAGTGATTTCAATAGATTTTTTAGTTTCAAATTGTATGGAGATCCAAATATTTTTAAAATCCTAAAGTTTAATTCAGTATTTTATAATTTGTGCATAGACCTTGGAATTGAATTGAATGATTTATTTTATTATGTTTATTGCAAAATAAATCATACATAAGCTACTACACAAACAATAAGCATCATGTAGGCATCGACAGAGTTATCTAAGCATGGTTAAGACGAAAAATAAAAAGTTAACTGTGAGCATGTGGATAGGGATGTACACTTGCTACTGTAGCCATGTATACATTATGTACACATGATTAAAGTCAGCATGTTAAGATACTGTAAACATTATGTAAACATGCAAGCACACAATACTTCCACCGACTCCAAGGTTAATAGTTGGTTGTTTTGGAATTTCTGTTTTCGGCTTGTTTACGTTTTTTGCATTTGTATGCGTTTTTTTTTTTCTGCTTTTGAATTTGCTACTTTGTTTTTTACCTTAGGGACAACAGCGGTACAAAAAATCCCATTTGCGGGTAAAAGTTAAAGGAAAAAATGTTGGCCTAAAAAAGTATAAACGGTAGGCTATTTATATATTTTAATTAAAAAATTATTTTAATTTTTAAAGTTTCCGTTAAAAAGCATAAAATCACTTGATTTTTCCAAATCTGGAAGGACAATTAATAATCTTCGTTAGTCAAAGGTAGTTGACCGAATCTTAATGAGACTCATCATTTTATAGTTAAGCTTAATTAATCAATATTAATCATCATCATTAGCAAGGATGCATATTTTTAAAGCAAGCCAGCCTCTTCCATGTAACCTTCTTCAGTTCTTTACATGTGATTACAAATATCTCATGATGCAGGCCATACGATGGAGAAAACTAGCAACCACCAACTCATGATTTGATGGCCCCGGAGATCACCGTTCAGATTAAGAGCATCATTGATAGGTATGATTTTTCATGTTCAATTTGGTTCGTACCGAATCAATGAACGTAATTTGTGAACTCAGTTATTGCTTTTCATTATTTATGACGTAATTAGTATTAATCAAAATTATTTATATTATGATTTTAACCCTCCAACATCCAACGGTCCAACATCACGCATTCCGATCATCGTCAACTTGTTGCTTTCTCAGCGTAATCGTTAACCAAAGCAAGTGCATTGCTCGTCAATTTCTTCACATACGCACACTTATTTATGACATCCGACTTCAGCGGCTTGTCCGCCACGTCGTCGAAATCGTCGGTACAAGTCTCCTGGTACGTCAACGCCGCGCTCATCCACGTCTGCACATTACTCAACAGGAACCGGAGCCTCTCCTTGGAGCTCCCGGCCGAGCCGAGGTCGTGCATCTGTTTCAGTGAATCTTGGATCTCGTCCACGACGTCACCAAAGAGTGACACACAGTCTTGGAGCGCCGATGACGCTCTGGGGTCTGAGTGGATGTCGCCCTTGCGGCTGAGGTTGGCCAAGTAGGACGACATTTTTTTCACCTTCTTCAAGCTGACGCCGATGGCGACGCACGCCAGCTCCACTGGGTCCTCGTGGATGGAGCTGGAGTACGCTTTCAAGGAGGCGTAGCAGAGGTCGGGGTAGCTGGTACATTTGCAGCTGGAGCGGATGAAATCTGAGCCCTTGGTTAGCGGTTGAGAACCGGGCCTGGGGCTGGGGATGAAATCAACGGATGGCATTGCGTTGATATTAAGGGCTGAGATTAAACGGTGGTCAAATAAGAAGAGAACTGGGAGAAGGAAAAGAGTAGGTGAAGTGCCTGTGTTCATGGCTGTGCTTTGTTTTGTGGACTGTGAGAGAGAAAGAGAGTGGTGGGTTTACATGGGACCGGATTCATGTTTTAGTAGTGGAAGAGTGATGAAATATGTTTTGGATACTAAAAAAAGAGCAGTGTTTTAAATATTCAATTAATTAGTTTCCCAATTAGCAATGATTCTCTGGAAATATTTATTATTTCCTATTAATATGAATTGATTAGAAAAAGTGCATTTATTAACCGAATTATAACAGAATCAAAGTGTACTCATCACAAAAATTATATATCATAAATAATAATATATTATTATATAATTATATATTATTTTATTTTTAATTTAAAATTATATAATCATATTATTATTTTATATAAAATTATATATATTATTCATAGACATAACATTATTCTTATATCATTTAATCACAATATTATAATATATTTAATACAAAAATTATTGGATATATATTATTATCATGTTTAATAAAATTTGATAAAAATTGACAAATATAAATAATTATTATATCTTATTAAAATAAAAAATATTAAAATATTATTTCACTTAAATACTTTTTAATATAATTATTCTAAATTATTTTTCATGTTATTTATTATATTAATCGTAAATAAAAATATTTTTATATAAAAAAATTAATAAATAATTATATAACTACAATAGATTTAAGATTATTTTGATAGTTTTTTAATATTTTTTTTTTTTCAGTTAAAGTAAATTTTTTTTTTCAGTTTGAATCCTTAAATATCAATTTTTTTTTTCCAATTAAATACTACTACATGGTCTTCTCCGATCGTCATTTCCTCCAAGGTATATACAGTGGATGTGGTTAAGTTTTTTTGTGGATTGTTCTTTTCTTTTTTTAAATCCTTACTTTGAAAAATTCTTAATCTAAAGAATTCAGTATTTTCCTTCTTGCTTTTGTTTTTGAAGATGAGGAAGAAGAGAGAGTAATTCCTTTATCACTTTGGAAGAAGAGAAAAAAAAGAGAAAAAAATTATAGAGAAGAAGAAAGAGAATTTGTACATAAAAGATTGAATAGGGGTATTTTGAGAAAAGTGATTACTGTTGTGGTATATTTGTGAAAGTTTTAGGATAGGTGACATTTTTATATACACGAAATAAAATAATGGTAAAAATTTCAATATCCATTTTTTTCCCTCTTCCTCTCTTTATATACAGCACCCACTTAATCACCGTTTTCGTTGGGAGAAATGGAAGTTAGTTCAAGAGGCTTCGAAACAACAGAGTTTCATGTTTCAAGAATATGCAGAGAGAGAGATCAACACACATAGCCAAAGTTCTGAGGGTAACAAAAACAAAGCCACTGGTAGTTGTAGCGAGACAAAAGTCCCTGTTATTTAATTAGGTTTAATAGCTAAGGCTGAGGATGCAATCGACGGATGGCATTGCATAGAGATTAAGGGTTGAGATTAAATGGAGGTTAAATAAAAAAAGAAGCGGGACAAGGAAAAGAGGACGTGAAGTGTTTTTGTTAATGGCTGTGTCTTACTTTTTGTACCGAGGGAAAGAAGGAGAGTGGTGGGTTTATAAGGGAAAGGATTTATGTCTATGCAGAGGAAATGTTATAAAATTCGTCAAAGTAACTTTGAGTGACAATGAAAGTATTTTATATAGAATTGGGTATGAATTCAAATTCTATTAAGTGAATACAAATTGGTAAGATGTGAAAAAATATTATTTTTTATGTAAACGTTTGCGATAAATTACAAATAATAATGTATAAATTATTAAATAATTGTGAAACAAAGAGTTGTTTTTTGGTAAATAAAATATAAAAAATTGTATATTTAGACATTATAATTATATTGACCTTTTAATAAAATCATTAATCAGTTTCTTAATTAGCATTGATTCTCTGAAATTATTTATTAATTTTTTGTTAATATTAATTTATTAATAAATTAGCATTAGTGCCCTAATTAATTTCCTAACTAGCATTTGTTTCCTATGATTCACTTTAGAGCTGTCATTGGGTGAAGTTGGTTCTTCTGGAAACATGTACTTACCCGTTGAAATTTAGAATATAACCACTGTTTAAAATTATTTCTAAAAAACGTTTTATCATTTAGTTCGTTTCGAAGACCGTTTAAATTGAAACCCAAACTATAAATTATTTTCAAATATTTTTTAAACTTAAACCAAACTTATGATTAATCAGACAATAATGGGAAATCCTTAAGGCTCGAAGATGAAAGCACAAAACCTAGGATTTATCCAAAACAATTTGAAAGGTGATGTAAGTTCATTGATGAAGGCTTAACAAATAAAGTTTATAAGTCTATGAAATTTAAAGAAATTGATTAAATTTCAATTGTTTTTTGCATCTATCAATAGGTTATAATAAATGAAATACGCAAAATTGTAAAACTAGATACATCTTTTAAACAAAACCTCCAAACTTTAAAAAATTAAGGGAGGTTTATTTAAGATAATTTTAATTACGATAGTAATCTATATTTCATAAATAATATCATTTTATTTAATTTGTCAATTAATAATAGATTTTAATAATTCTTTATTATTAAAAGTGGTATGACAAGTGATATAAAAATAATCTATATATTAAAATAATATTAATTTTGTTATTATCAGTTAAATTTTTAAGACAAAAATTGTCTATATTTAAATTAAAAAAACAAGTAATATGAATGATGCTTTAAAAATATAAATTGATAATAACATAACAATTTAAAATTAATTTATTTTATAAATTGATATTTTTAAAATATATATGGAATTAGGCATGTCACTTGTCCGACCCAAAGCACAAAATTTAGATCCGACACTATAGCATGTGAAGTTTGACCCATGAATCTTCCGAGTTAGGGTATAGGTTTTAATATTAACCTCATAGGTTGACTAAACATTGTCTAAAAAGTTAAAAGAAAAAAAGAAAAAAGATATTTACAGGTGCTTCTATAACAAAGTAGTAAAAGTAATATAAAAAATATTTTTAAAAAATTGGCAATAACATGACAATTTATAAAAAATAATTTAAAATTAATGAATTTTGTAAAATGACAACATGAAAAAAATTATAATATGTTATTAACATGAAAAATATTTTAAAAAATACACGAAGCAAACACTTTAACACAAAACATTTAGTTTAACAAAAAAAAATACTAATTTAAACACAATAATCTTTTAAGTGTATTTAAGTAAAAGAATTATTTAATATTCTTTTATTCATGTCAACTAAACATAATAATTAATTTTAGATACTATATATTTTATCTCCAATTCACATACAATCAAGGACTAAAAAAATAATTGTTCTTAATACAGCACACAATCAATGATAAAAAATTTTGTTTTCGATTTATTATATAATCAAGGATAAAAAATTTTATCCATAATTCAATACATGGTTAAGAATGAAAAATTTTGTCTTTAATTCATTATACAATTAAAGACAAAATTTTTTATCTCTAATTCACTAATCAATCAAAGATAACAAATTTTGTCTCTACATATATTCTTTTTGGGACAAAATCTAATTCGTTTATGGACAAAAGATTTCATCCCAAATTTATAATTTTTTTATTATGAAACATCATTATTTCATCCACAATGACAAGTCACTAAGGACAAATTTTTTTCGTGGGTATTATCCTTTGATAATGCATCTTTTATAATGATTTGATTTATCATTCCATTTGATTTTTTGTACAAATTTTTAATTTTTGGGGCAAAAATTTTCGTCACATTTTATGAAATTATTATAATAGTTTGATTTAATATAATAATAATTTATACATAATAATTTTTATACTGATATAGATCAATATATTTTTTATGAAAAATGATGACATAGAAGGAATATATATGAGAAATTTTAAATTTTCAAAATGTTTGTAATATTTTTCTAACGGGTCAATTGATTTTTTATTATTTATTAATATTTTATTTTTTAAAAGTCGTATTATATAATATAATATTTAATACATGATATAGAAAATTAGATTTTCAATATGCAATATAATAAATGATTCAATTACTATGGTTTGACTTTTGATGAGTGCTAATAAATTGTTATATTAGTTAAGTTCTTTCTTTGAAATCTTAATATAATATTTTTACTCATTGAAAAGTTGAAATTCAGTGAGGTTTTAAAAGAGGAAAATTAGTTATTATAATCAAGGTTTTTAGAACTAGACCGGAGTAAAAATCGTTTTAAGTACTAGTTTTGATCAAACTAATTGAACCGTTTGAACCAGCTACTTTGAGCGGAATTCTAGTTTTATATAATAACTTAAAAAAATTATTATATAATAATAGAGCAATACTATGTGTACCCACTTTGGGGACACAAATGTATACACACTCATATGTGTCATCATATGATTGGTTACTGTTTTATTCTTGATTCAAAATCATCCAATCACATGAGGATACATATAAATGTGTACACATTTGTGTATCTAAAGTGGGTACACATAGTTTTATTGATAATAATATAGTAATAATTTATATACAATAATTTTTATAATGATACAGATCAATACATTTTTTTATAGAAAATGATAATATAGAAGGGGTATACATGAGAAATTTTAAATTTTCAAGATGTTTGTAATATTTTTCTGATGTGTCAATTGATTTTTTATTATTTATTAATATTTTATTTTTTAAAAGTTGTATAATATAATACAATATTTAATATACGATATAAAAAATTAAATTTTCAATATACGATATAATACATGATTCAATTTCTATGATTTAACTTTTGATGAGTTCTAATAAACTGTTATATTAGTTAGGTTCTTTCTTTGAAATCTTAATATAATATTTTTACTCATTAAAAAGTTGAAATTCAGCGAGGTTTCAAAAAAGAAAAATTGGTTATTACAATCAAGGTTTTTAAAATTGGGTCGGAGTAAAAATCGTTTTAAGTGTTAGTTTCGATCGAACCAGTTAGACCATTTGGACCGGTTACTTTAAACGGAATTCTAGTTTTATATAATAACTTAAAAAAAATATGTCTAATTACATATGTTTTATACACTAAATTTTATATTATGCATACTTTTCACAATTAAGAAAATGTATGCATTACTTTTAACTTTTTATTCATTCTAGTAAACACTAGAACAAGAAATAAGAAATATTAATAGATAGTCGATAATTCTTCCATCTACATATTTGCTGAAGCAGCAAAACAATTGCAGATACAATAGCAAGGAAATGTTACAGAAGACATTAAAGGACAAGTATTTTCTCAAAAAACCAATAAAAAAAGGATTAAGTATGATTGATCGATAACTTTGGAGAGGAGTATTAACCTATTTAAGAAGAATTCTCCTCTGAATTCAAACGAAATTGGGTATGAAACGAAGACCCATACTACAAATATCTTCCGATTTCGGCTCAGGTTCTTCATTGGATGTAATCATGCAATGTTGGAGAGATGGGAGAAACTTTAATGCTTGATCTTGAGCAACTGCTTCTGCGTGCACAACAAGGAGATGGAAAAAAAAATAAAAGGTCTTATTTTATATAAAACCTTGAATTAGGAACAGCCTAAACCGGGTTGGACAACGGTTCAGATGCGAACTAGCGGTTCATCCATGATCCAACCTGATTTTAAGCATAAATGGATTTTATTTTTTACGGTATTTGTTTATAACATCTGATTTTTCAATTCTGATTACAATCTAAGTGGTTTTCAGGAGCTTTGCATTTTCAATGAATTGGTTAATCAAATATTGCTATTAACATTAATTCGAATTCAATATTTTATAATTTAAGCAAAAATTTATTGAATCAAATTAAATTATTTTTCATTCATGTAAAAGAGAGAGCGATACTACATTTAATTGAGTATCGTAGTAATATATCATTATATGATTAATAATAGTCAAAACCAAAACTAAGTATACAATTTTATTAATATAGATTAGAGCAATTCTAATATTTGAGTTTGATCAAATTCTTGAAAGGGATTTACATAATGTACAAATTTAAAAGAGACGTAAAAAATTAAAGAAAAAAAGCAAAATTAGTATTAAGTAAATTAGTTTCTTCTGAGATAAAACATGAAACTCTGCCGTTTTAGAGCCTCTGGAACTAACTTCCTTTTCTCCCGACAAAACAAGGTGACTGAGAATGGGAGAGTAAGAGAGGCCGAGCGGAAGAGAAAGGGAAGGTGAATAAATAAAGGAAGGTGAAAGTGAAATGAAAATGACACATAACTGTTGCTCTATTTTTGGTATCCATGAACAATGTTGCTATTCCATTCCATCATTTTTCCACTGCTTAATGTGAATCCTTTCCCATGGAAACCCACCACTCTCTTTCTCTCTCACAGACCACTAAACAAAACGCGGCCATGAACAGAAACACTTCACGTCCTCTTTCCATTCTCCCTCTTCTTTTCTTATTTAATCTCCGTTTAATATCAGCCCTTCATCTCAACGCAATGCTATCCGTCGATTTCATCCCTAGCGCCGGGCTCTCAACCGCTAACCAATGGCTCAGAATCCATCCGCTCCAGCTGCAACTGCGCTACCTACTCCGACCTCTGCTACGCCTCCTTGGAACCCTACTCCAGATCCGTCAATTGGACATAGCAAAGCTGTCGATAGCCGCCATCGGCGTCAGCTTGGAGAAGGTGAAAACGATGGCGTCCTACTTGGCCAACCTCAGCCGCCATGCTGACTACAAGTACGACCCCAGAATGTCACAGTCTCTCCACCTCTGTCTCGATTTAGTTGATGGCGTTGGTGGCGCTGTAGACAAGATCCAGAAGTCTCTAAAACAGATGCGCGACCTGGGCGCGGCGGGGAGCTCCGAGGAAAGGCCCCGGTCCCTGTTGTTTAATGTGCAGACGTGGATTACCGGTGGGCCCTTTGATCATCTGCTTGTGCTGACAGCTTTGATGATGTGGCAGACGGGCCGCTGAAGGAGGATATCATCGCCAGGGCTCTGTATGCGAGAATATTTACTACCATTGCACTGGTTTGGTTGAATGTTATACTGACAAAGTAACAAGGAGGGATCTGGAGTAGGGTTCCAAGGAGGCGTAGCAGAGGTCGGGGTAGTCAGTGCATTTGCAGCTGGAGCGGATGAAATCTGAGTCATTGGTTGGCGGTTGAGAGCCGGGGCTGCGGCTGGGGCTCGGGATGAAATCGACGGATGGCACTGCGTTGAGATTAAGGGCTGAGACTAAACGGATGTCAAATAAAAAGAGAAGAGGAAGAAGGCAGAGAGGACGTGAAGTGTTTTTGTTCATGTCTGTGTTTTGTCTTGTGACAGAGACAGAGAAATAGAGTGGTGAGTTTCTATGGGAAAGGATTCATGTTTTAGTGGAAAAATGATGAAAAGGGACTGATAATTTTTCCTTTGGATACTTAAGAAAAACTTGCGTTGAGTAAAATAGTCAAACCGATGCAACAGGCTAGGTATAGTGTGATCCAACACTTGTTCACTCATGCCGTGGTTTTTCAGTCAGTTATTAGACCGGAGTTTATTTATTGACCTGCTTAATTCAACTCAAAAAAGACAATCAGATTTGAATGAGATTCCTGATCAGAAAAAAATAATTTGGTGTTGCAAACATCTTTAATAACTCCCATATCATATATGGAGCCATGCAACAGAAACCGGTATTAAAACTCGTCTCGGATCTGAGTTATATTCCCAATTCATGTTAACCTAAATTCACATATCCATAGAAATAAGTTACCAAGATTCTTTATTGCTTCCGCAGCTGCATCATTTCAAATTATTTTCAGACCCGCACACCCTTAAAAAATTTTAGTTGGATAATTTAGTTCAAATTTTTTAAATTGAATAACTTGATTTAATTTATTAAAACGACTTTGTTTAGGTTAATAAATTTTAAAAAAATAACTTATGGTTCCAAATTAAACTAAATTGTATATCGTTATTTTTTAAATATATATTATAAAATCATATTTGACAGAATATTTCAAGCAATTAGGTGGACCATTTGATTTTTATATATTTATTTTGTTATTTTCATTACTTGTGTATTATATATATATTTTAAATTTATTTACATGTTTATTTTATATTCTAAAAAACTATAATGCAATTATCATTTATTAAATATGACATATTTAGACTTGAATAATTTTTAATAGATTCAAACTCTATTCCAAATAATATCTTATTTTTGAAATTTAAAATAATTTGGTTTTGTTCGAAATATCTTCAAACGTTTTGTTTTTTTTTTAAGTTTTAAAACTGCCCCAAACCTGACGGTAAACACCCCTAAATAAAGGGTATTAGCTTTGTAGTTTTGAAGAGTTTTTGGCTAGACAATGCACACAACTAATATAAGAAAACATTTATTATAATAAATTTGATTTTAAATATATATAATAATTAGGGAAATAAAATTTAGTTTATTAGTAAAACAATTTGCTAAGATGTGAAATTTTTTTTTACGTATACATGTGATAATTTACAACTGGCAATAGATATATATTAAAAAATTGTGAAACAAAGAGTTGTTATTTTGGTAAATAAAACGTGAAAAATTGTATTTTTTATACATTATGATTATCTTTACATCCAATTTGTAAATTTATATAAGTTGAATATACATATACATACATACATACATACATACATATATATCAACTAAACTTTGATTTAAAATCATTTTTTCCACCCATAGATGATATAAATAACATTTTCTCACTTAAAATTAGCAAAAGTGTTATAGGTACTCGAAAATGCTATCCATTGATCTAGCAGCCAACATGGCAGATACTATCTCATCTGCCACGTTGGCTTGTTGCTGCATTAGTGGGTTAAAAATTTCTGATAAAAATTATTGAGTTGCTCTTTTTAAATCAACTCCCTTTAAGATTTTGAAGCCACAAACTTTGAACTATCATTTGCCACCCATTGACTGTTATTTGTCGAAACTACCATCAGTCATCATTTATCAAAACCACCGCCGATTGTCTTCTCCGAGTGGGACTTCACCACTGTCAGCTGTCTTCTTGAATGTTGGATTCATTACAAAGTGGGACTTCATTGGAGCCCTCTTTAAAGCAACTAAGCAACATTAGATAGTTGAATCTTCAATCTCCTTCTCTTGATAGATACAAGAATCTAAATTGTAAATTACAAAAATCAAGAAAGTGGTCATTTGATGTAAGATATTGGATTGAATTAATTTTTAATTACCTTCAAAATTTCCTACTCTTGATAAATTACCTGCAGAATATATTTATCTTTGTTTAACACATAATTGAAAAGAAAAAGTTGAAGAAGGCAGCACTTTGTTGGGTCTTAAATCAACAAATCTAGTGGCATGGCATTGATTTTTATCCAAGTTAGGTTTTTTAAGTTAATTGGATTTGGGTTCTTTAAAACCAAAACCAAACCTTTCCAGGCAGTGCATGTATCTAATTTAGGGGTTGTGGGTTATTTCTTGTCATCAAATTATACTATTTTATTGTTGTATATACTTCTAGGTGGTTGATTGTTGACTATCATTGATATTATTGCATTATGGTTAACTTGTCGAATGCCCCAAACACAGAGAAAATATTTAAAATTATTTTAGCCAAAGATGAATTGGCATTGGATGTTGATTTGGAAGATTGATACTTTGGTAGTGACATGAAGGTACAGTATTTCTGGTTTTTTTTTTTTTTTTTAAAGTTTTGTGTGCATATCCTTTATCAACTTTTTTGCTTGTAATTAAAATAAATTCGATGTTAATTATTGCTTTATTTTCAAACTTTGTGTATGTTACTATTACACTAATTGAACAGTGAATTTTTAGTTGGTTGTAAGTTTGAGACCTTACAACCAGAAACCTCCCATGTTTGCTAGTCTAGCTATCTATTGTGCTTTTGCATTATTGATTGCCCCTTGGCCCCTGCAATTTCTTCAAAATCAGGCCTTAAAATATCCACAAACTCTATAGATTTCTCAGACTCCGGGTGTTTGCATCTAATGGTATCTTGACAGACCTATAGTCAATCGCTAGTGTTTTTGTTGAAGTTCTAGCCTTGTTTGTCTGTGGACTATTTCCCTGACTTGCTAGTTGTTTGTATCCATTTCCAAAGCTGTGGCTCCTCAACATGTGTCTATTGGAGTTTAACAAAAGGAGCCAACTTCATGGCTGCAGAATCTTATCATTTCTAGACAATGGAAAAGGTTATTGCAATCTACTCCAGCTTGAGACTTTGCCCAAACATTTTGCCTAGATTCCTCCTAGATTTTGGCTCCTACTCCTAGTTGCTTCTATTGTTGTTACAACAGTTGGATGGAGCAAATGTCTCACTATTTCCTTATTCACCGTAATTGTCTGCTCATTCCTTCACTATTTTGTTATTGTGTTGCCTTTTTTCACAGGTCTGCTCCTTAACTTTAAGCGTGCAATTTTTTCCAGGTCTTTACTCTTTACAGCGACTATAGTGGCTAGTAGACCTTTGTCAGTCTCCAGCTTTAATTCTTTGACAATTTTAGCTCCTAGGCCATTGATTATCTAGAATCTAGCTTCAAACAATTTATCTCCAACTATATCTATGCTGATTTCCCAGTTTTTCAAGCTTACCTCAATGTTCCTCTGTGTCTCGGCATGCTACTTAAAGTTCTTCTTGTAGCTCTTGCCCTGTCTATAAGCTTTCTTTGGTATGTTGTGCAGCTTGCTTCCCCAACTTGCTGCGAATATTTCTAGATTCCAAAAGTATAATTTTTTCATCACCATGACTCATTTGTTTGCCTCTAACGCTCCAACTACCCCCTTTGCATGCAATTGTCCTGGTTGTCTATTCCAAAGATGTTGGCTTCAGAAGCTGTGTCTCATGTTTTTAACCTTTTAAGTCTCCCTTCCATGCAGCCCCACTATTGAGAAGATCAAAATCAATCTAGGAGCCCTGTTAATACAAAAAAGTCGGTTTTTGGATGCTTTTTCTGCCTAGACTTGCTCCATAAATCTAGGTCCCTATAGGTGCAAAATTAAATATGCCGATGGCCATCCCAGCTAAAGTTCAAGCTGCCCAGTTATTTTCTAAAATTATGCCACGACAGTGACCTAATTTCTACAAATCTCAGTCTGTAGCAAATAGCTTTAGTCAATAGATTTCCAAATTTTTCAAAAATGCCTAAAATTTTCAGTTTGTTTTGCTTAGTTTTCTTATGAGTTTATAAGAGATTGATGTAAATAGAGTAAGAGTTGATTATCGAACTATTGCAATTACATTTCTAGAAAAATTGCTCAATATAAGCATCTTTTATTCATTGTTGTTTTGATTACATTAATTGAATACAACTCATCATATTTACTTACATTACTCTTGAGTGATTGAACTTGGTTAGGAATATTGGTATGGATTCTAGAAATTGAACGACAACCTTAGTTACCTTGTTGAACCAAATCTCCAAGTCTATATCAAGATGCTGCCTCCAAAACTAGCTTTATGCACATTCTTATACAACATTAAAATTTTGGATAATATCAATGTTATTCCCTCTAAATACAAAAGCCTAGGTAGTTTGTAACTAGTTTTGACTATCCTTACCATAAAAGAAAGGTGATCGTAGGTTGTTCTTGTTTCTAACTCTAACACATGATAGGATTTTTATAAATTTTAACAACTTTTTGTAAGAATGGATAATATGTGTAGTCTTATTTCATCTTTCAAGAAACAATGCAATAATAAAATATAAAAGACGTAATTGCTAGATTAACAAAACTAAACTAAAAACTCATAAATACTAAAAATAAAATTACAAATCAAATTCATATAATGTTACTCCAAAAGTCAATCATATCTTAAAATTCATCACATCATCAATTATAAAATCAAAAAGCTTATATATTCCAGTCATTAATAATGGTAAGAGAATCAAAATATACAAAAACAAATGTTTTTCTAATTTTGCAACATGAGCCACAAAGTATCCCCACTTTTCTTATTATATCTGTAAAAGTTTTTCAATCAGTGTTACACTTATTATAAAGTTATCTTCCACCATTTACATGCATACATGAAATTAAAGAATTTACACTTAAGTATACACAGACACTTGGCGATGATACCTTAAAAGAGCTTTTCTACAATATTAATGAAATACAAGTAATTTGTTATTTATCATAAAACAAATGGGAAAAAATAACTAAATATTTAGTTAAATTAAAAAGCTAAATTTTTACTTTAACCCCTTTTAATCAATTTCTATATATGCATTTTCTTGTTTCTTACTTTACAAACAATTTGATCAACTTTTAATTGCTTTCTTTTGAATGGAGAATGCCCTTTCCTCCAAATAACCCATTGAGTAAGAATTTTGTTGTCACCCTTATTGGAAGTACCATCAACAACTTCACAATTTGTCATACTATTATTTGACAAGTTTAGACTTTTATAAATTCTACCAATGTTTTCACCTAACATCAACTTGTTCTTCATATTAGTTATCATTTCTATCACTATGTTACAATCTTCATCATTATTTGATGCCAAATTTGCCTTTCAAGATTGGTGTTGTAACTATTAGAACTTATTTAACCTTGGTATGACACCTATTTATATTTTTCCCTTATCACCTTAAAATGAACTTTTCTGGTACATTAAATATTTGCTCCTCAATTAACGCAACAATTGCATGTCAATATAGAATTCCTCTAAACTTGAACCTTTGACAATTGCAACAAATATAACAAGTTGATTCAGCAAAGCAAACCACAAAATGAACATGACGATGAGTCTCTTAAACCACAACATCTTTTTGTATTATAAATTTCATATATAAATCAACCTTTTAGAAGAAAGTAATCCATAACAAATCTTAGCAGCAAGTTCTTGTTGAAATTCTTTGAATTTTGCAATAGTATATGCATCTTGAAATTGTTTCTCAGTTAGACAAGTGCTTATGTAAGGGATCCAAGATTGAAAAGATCTTAATCAACCGCCCTTTCTTTTTCCATTTTATCATGCAATGCATTTTCATATTGTTCTACAAATTTTTTTAATGTAGTTTTTGAATTGATATAACCATCAAAGAATGAATGTATACTTTCACTGCACTGTGCAGTAGACATACATGCCTAGAAAGTATTCTTTACAAAAGTGAGCACCTAAACTTATCTTTCATTATATAATCTAAGTAGACATGCATTGTTGTGAAGATTGTGTTTATCAATGAAACTATTCCAACGTTCTTCAAACTCATCACTTAACGAATCATACATAATATTTTGCAAAGAATACTTAATATTCTCATATTCATAATAAACTCTTAATTTTTTAGACAACTTCTTAATTATATGTCACAAACACCATCTATATTTTGTATTGGGGAATCTCGATTGCATTTTGCATTGCTTTGATTAGTAATTATTACCTTAGGAGCACAAATTGACATACATGTAAGTTAAGATTGGAAGAGTCATACAAATGTCTCTATGTTATCCTCATTGGATATTAACCCACAACCAAATAATGTTAAGGACCATAATGGTTAACTCCAACAAAAGCACCAAATGACATATCATATTTGTTAGCCAAATATGTAGTGTCAAATGTCACAACATCACCAAATTCCTTAAATGTAGCCCTACTTCTTACATGCATCTATAAAACATTTTTAAGACAACCCTCTTCGTCTAAACTTCTTATGTTGAAGAAATTTGAATTCTTACTTTGCATTTTAAGAAAATATTTTTGGATTGCACAAGCATATCTAACACCCAATTGTAGCCTCCTCACTTTTTTTAATGTAGTTCCTGTAATTTTTTTATAGTAATGGCAAATTCTCAGTACCACCATCTTCAATTATTAAGGCATTGAAATTTTTATTTGGTGTTATCCAAGCCTTGTCATTCACTTCAAGCTTCCTCTTCATAGATGGATGTATGATTTGATTGCTCTTAAAATATCTAATAATGGCAAGACTACTTAGTGCATGGTTATGATCTAATATAACTGAACATATTGTCCATTTATGATCTGAACATACTGCATGAATTCGAGCCTTGTAGTCTATTTTTGTCATTGAACGCATTTTTAAAACATTCCTACAATTACTTCTAGCCTTGTCATGACAAGAACAAGCCAACGCCACTTATTTCACATCTCCATCATCTCCTTTTGTTGTATATCAAATAATAGCTTCAAAACCCTTTTTATTTATGTAAGTTTTATAGTCTTGGACAAGATTCTCTAATGAATCATAAACCATTCTAGGCTTAGGCTCCTATTCCTCCTCTAAACTTCTTATATCATCAATTTCTTACAAATGATTATCCTAATTTATTGATATTAAATTAGTTAGAATTAGAATAAATAATACTATGAAAAGGGTTGAAACAAAACCTTAAAAAAGAATAAAATTATATTGATGAATGAAAAGATTGTTATAAAGAAATACAAGTACTCCTATAACATTGAAATGAGAAGAAACATTCTCATAATGTATTTGATTGCACTCTTTCAACTTTGGAACTCTAATGCAGTAGCAACACTAACACCAAGTTTAAAATTATTGAATGAAGGGTAAATAATTTTAACATTTTTCTTATTTTCATTCTCACTTACATAGCATGCTACGTAATCTTCTAATCAATACAATTTAAATATTGATGATGGATAAATCAAAACTTTTTTTATTTTACAACAAATCCAAATGATCATACAAATTTGTATTTATGCTGAAAATTGATTTTCTAAATTTAATATTATATAAATTGTTGTAGGACAAAGAATTAAAGAAAAATATAAAAGACAAAATATATGTTGGCATCTAAAAGATTTGTATATGATTTTGCCATTAATTTAACTATTTCTTGTAGTTAATCTCAACTCCAACATATGATCTTCAAATTCTAAACTAAATCGTAGATTGGTTTCTTGGTAAAATGACTATAATTTCAAAAGATATGTAAATATCTTAAAAATCAAATCCCATTATTAGTGATTCATCAATCACAAATCACACAAAAATTTATTATTTTACATCAAAATTGAAACATTAACAATCATATATATCACTAAAAAAAATCTGACTAATGAATGCACAATTAAAAGACCTTAAAAAGCTTAAACAAAAATGAAAAAGTAACCTTAATCCAACTTTGAAGAACAAAATTGAATTTTTATCCTGTACAAGATTGAACAAAAAATGTCCAAATAATATATATTTTTTAATATCAAGAGAAGGAAATAGAAGGTTTGCTTTTGGTTTAAAAAAACCCATGTCCAATTAACTTAAAAAACCTAAATTAGATAAAAATCAAAGCCACACTGCTAGGTTTGTTGATTTGACACCTAACAAAATGTTGCCTTTTTCAACTTTTTCTTTCCAATTATAGGTTAAACAAAGACAATTATATTCCATAGGTAACTTTTTAATTATGGTTAAACAGAGATAAATATATTTTGCAAGTAATTTATCAAGAGAAGAAAATTCTAAAGGTAATTAAAATTTAATTCAATCTAATGCCTTACACCAAACGACCACTTTCCTAATTTCTATAATTTATAATTTATGTTCTTGCATTTGTCAAGAGAAGGAGATTGAAGATTCAACTTTTTAATGTCTTAAAAAAAAAAAAAAAAGCCAACCTTAGTTGCTCTGATGGAGACTTTGATGAAGTCTCGCTTTGTAATGAATCTAACATTGGAGATGATGCTACAAAAACTAATTCATGCAAGAGTTTTAGTTGGTTATTGGAGATGAAAAAGCACGTTTTAATTTGAGTTACAATATGGTGTTGTTGGCTTTAATAATACGTTGTTGTTTCATTAAATAAATGAATGTTGTAATATGAAGTCATTTGTTTTTATTGTGGATTTATCACATAAATATAAGCAAGAATTATAAGAAAACATATGAAAAATCGAATGAAAAACACGTGACTTGTTCTTCTGGAATTCTTTGTTTCTCTTCTCTTTTGCGTTATTTCTTCTTTGTTCATCTGCAACTAGAATTGTTTGCATCATTAGTATCAAAGCAAGACTTGGCAACGGCGGATGGAACACGACTGCAAGAGATGAGATGAGAACTTACTTAGTTAATTATGAACATAGTGTCGGTGTTAAGGTCAAAGTCAGAGAATCGATAACAAGAGTTGTGAAAGATTTGATTGAAGAAATTAGGATGTTGATTGGAGATCTAAGGCTCTAACAAACTAAAGTGATTTCACAATCACAATCACCTAATAAGAAGGATGAAGGCAGTAGCTCTGTAAGATCACAGGAAACTTAATCTCCTTGGTAGAAGATAATATGGTTGGATTTTCCAAGATTCAGTGGTGACCACTTCAACTATTGGACTACTAAGGTGAAGTATTATTTTGAAGTGGATGACACTCCAAATAAAGATCGAGTGAAGGTAGTTGTGTTGCATTTGGAAGATTGAGCCATCCAATGGCACTAAGGTCACATAAAGTCTAGATATGGTGGCATGATAACCTAGTGATAATATGTTACAGTAATGCATGTCAGGTTTGTTACTTATGTGTATGATGATCCATTGATTGACTTGTGAAATCTTAGGCATGTTAGATCATTACAATAGTATCTTGACAATTTTGATGAACTGTACCCTAAGGTAAGGATTAGAGAAGACTAGACATTAAACTTCTTCTTGTCCAGATTTGTTAATGCTTTACAAATGTTTATGTGAATGTTTCAACCAAAGACACTATTAAAGGCATATATGTTGTCCAAGTTGCAAGAGCTAACCGTGGCTTCTATGAAAGACCAGCCAAAGCTTGCTACACGTACTCCTTATATACCTCTAGTGTCAAAAACCTTCTCTTATTCTCAGAACATTCACATATATCCATAAGAGCCAATCATCAACCTTAGGTTGCTACTTATGCCTAACATTCTTTACCTTAATATACCTAACCCTCCTATTAATAATACAACATGTACCAACAAGAATTTTGATGAAAAAAAAGGTTAAAGGTATTTGTTTTCGATGTGATAAAAAGTAAACACTTGGCATAAGTGCAAGAAGAAACAAGCTTTTATGATATAGTTGAATGATCTTACCAAAGAAGATACTAATGAAATAGAGGAGCCGAAAGCTATAGAGAAGGAGTAAGGACTAATGCAGTTGTTGCACTAGGCTTTACAGGGTTTAGAAGGCTCTAGAACAATAAAAGTAAGTGGAACACATGGTAAGTGTCAATTGTACATACTCATTAATTCTAGAAGTACACATAATTTTGTGAGTAAGCAGTTGGCACCTAAATTAGGGAGTTCCTTTAGTAAGGTGATTGGAGTGAGGGTGGTTATTGCTAATAGTCAATAATTATATTGTGTTGCCTTATGTATGGGGTTGAAGGTGAAAATTCAAAGCCAATTATTTTGAGTAGATGCTTATACGCTGCCTCTAAACAACTATGATCTTATTTTAGAGGTTCAATGCCTAGCTAATTTAGAGAACATTGTTTGGATTTTCAAAGATAAAGAGGTCAATAAGTTCAATTGGAGATAATCGCTTGAACAAACTTTTGATGGAGCATCAATAGCTTTCTGACTTACAATTTTTGTGGGCTACTAATGCAGAGGAAGAAAGACAAGTGTATAAGCTGCAGGTAGGTAATAGCGAAGTAATGTCTAAATGGACTAACTTGTAATAGTTGTTGAAGCGATATAAACATTTCTTTACAAAACCAAAGGGGTTGTCATCGAAAAGGTTTCAAGATTATCTAATTATCCTAAATGAGAGCTCTCACCCTATTAATCTAAAGTCTTATAGGTACGGTAGCATGTAAAAAAATGCCATAGAGCAAATAGGGAGAGAGATATTGGATTCAAGAGTTATTAGAGATAGTAATAGCCCATATACTAATCCTAATGTGTTGGTGAAGAAAAACGATTATACTTGGTGCATGTGTATATATTATAGGCTTTGAATCAAGCTATAGTTAAAGATCACTATCTTATTCCATTGATTGGGGAGTTGTTTGATGAGTTAAATGGTGTAATAATGTTTTCAAAGATTGATTTATGGTTAGGATATTGGCAAATATATATATATCCTTCTTCCATTGCGAAAACTACCTTTAGGACTCATAAAGGCCATTATCAATTTTTGGTAATGCCTTTTGGCCTTACCCATGCTCTATCAACTTTCCAACATATTATGAACCATGTTTTCAAGTCGTATCCTTGGATGTTTGTGGTTGCTTTTTTTTATGACATCTTGGTTTACAATTGTAGTAAGGATGAATATCTGCATTATTTAGAGACTATTGGAAGCCAATTAACTCTATGCTAAGTATAATAAATGGATATTTGAGGTTGCTTAAGTGAAGTACTTAGGTTATATAATTACTGAATTTGGTGTGAACACTTACCTAGCAAAGATAAGAGCTATCCAAAAGTGGATTATGCAAGGAACTCTAAAGCAACTCAAAGGCATCCTTAAGCTTTCAAGCTATTACGAATGTTTTATTCATGGTTATGGAATGCTTGCTAAGCCTCTCACAAATCTTCTCAAGAAGGATGTTTCGGTGTAGACTGTTATAGTTTAACTTTCATTTTAAAAACTTAAAACTTACCTCATACAACTCCTATGCTAGCACTTCTTGATTTGTCTAAGAAGTTCCTAATTAAAATAGATGTTTCCTACGATAACATTGGTGTTGTGCTCATTTAAGGTGGTCATCCCATTGCTTATATTAGTAAGACCTTATCTTCATGAAATCAACTATTGTCAATTTACAAGAAGGAGATGATGATTATTCTCTTTGCAATTCACAAATGAAAGAACTATGTAAGGAATCAAAATTTTGTTATTCATACAAACTACCAAAGTCTCAAATATTTACTTGAGCAAAAGTTAATACACCTTTCTAGCAAGTTTGGGTAGCTAAACTAATGCAATATGATTATAATATCAAATATAAAAAGGGCAAAGAAAATATTATTATTGATACCCTTTTAAGATGTTATAGTGAAGAGTTGTTGGCTCAAATTGTAGCTAGTTGGCAAGAGGATCTTTCTCTAAAAGCCATTAGTTTTGCTAAGTTACTAAATCCTATTTCTTTTAGAAACTATGAATGGCGAAATAAGCAATTATGTCATAATGGAAAATTGGTTGTAGCTAACGTTCGTTCTTTGCAATAATAGCTCTTAACTCTTTTTTCATGATTCGACCATTGAGGGACATTCAAAAGTAGTTACTACAGTCAAAAGGTTAGCCTTAATAGTCTATTGGAAGGGAATGTGGAAGAGTGTTAGGAATTATACAAAAGGTTATTTTGTTTGTCAATAATTCAAGCCTGAAAATATAAGTTCTCTAGGGTTGTTGCAACCCTTGCCTATTCTTGAAGAAGTTTTTCCAGACCTTATAATGGATTTGATCGAAGGTCTCCTAAAGTCACAAGACAGGTATGCTATTTTGGTAGTTGTCAATCAATCGACTAAATAAGCACACTTCATAGGCTTGGTGTATCATTTTTTCTGTTCAAGTGGTGGCACAACTTTACCTAGATAATGTATTTGAGTTTCATGACAATCCCTTAACCATCACTTATGATAAAGGTGTTATTTTCCTTAGTAAGTTTTGGTAACTTTTTAGATTGCAATAGATTAGCCTACAGTATTTCCCAACATACCATACCCAAACGAAGTGGGTCAACCACTGCCTAAAAGGTTATTTGAGGTGCATGGCAGAGAACCTTCCTCACACTTAGTATCATTAATTGTCTTTGGCTAAATTTTGGTACAATTTTAGTCATCACTCTAGCATCAATATGTCATCATTCAAAGCTTTTTATGGGTATCTTGCTCTTTTCCATATTCCCTATTTTCCTAAGGATTCTCTTGTTACTGAGGTAGATACAATGTTATATGTGCGAAAGGAAACCATTCAAATTTTATAATAGAATCTTTGCAAAACCAAACATCATATAAAATCACTAACTGACATCGGTAGTTCAAATTGGGTGATATGGTTTCTGTTAGTCACAATGCATCAAGGTAATCAAAAGTTATAGCCTTAGTATTTCAGCCCTTTTGTTATTATTGAATTTGTCAGAGCAGTTGCTTAGTAACTTAAGCTCCCACCTAAGGCATTAATCCATAATATGTTCCATGTGTCTCAGCTTCATACAACTTATGCTCGCCTTTATGCATCTTCTACTCTTCCTTAACAGCTCGAGTAACAATTTCGTTTTCCTCAAAGTATTCTTGATCGAAAGCTTATTCGTCATGACAATGTTACTATTGATTTAATGGCAAGGATAGTCATTAGCACTGCTACATAAGAATTTGGTAATGATATTTGCCATTGATTTCCAAGCTTCCCCCTTAAGGACAAAGAAACTAAGGAGTGAGGATTTAATGCAACATAAACTAATTCATGCGAGAATTTCAGTTAGTTACTGGAGAGGAAGGAGTGTGTTTTAATTTGAGTTGTAATACAATGTCATTAGGTTTAATAATGCATTGTCATTTAAGTGAATGTTGTAATACGACGTCGTTTATTTTGATTGTGGTTTTACCATGTAAATATAAGCGAGAATTATACTGTGTGAAAACATAAGAAAACTCAAATGCAAACCGTGTGACTTGTTCTTCTAGAATTCTCTATTTCTCTTTTCTTTTATTCATCTATAACTATAATTGCTTGCATCAAAAGAAGATAGTTGATGGTGGTATAGTCTTACTTGGAAAAGATAACTGATGGTGGTTTCAATAGATGATGGCTAGAAGTGATTCCAACAAATGGCAGTCCATTGGTGGCAAATGATAGTTCAAAGTTTGCATTATTCTTGCTTCAAAATCATAAGGGAATTGATTTAGAAAGAGCAACTCAATATTTTTTATCCACTGATGTGGCATCAAGCCAACGTGGCAGATGAGATGGCATCTTCCAACATCTCATCTGCCATGTTGGTTACCACTTTAGTGAGTAGCATTTTGTGTACCAGGTTTGGGTATGTAAAAAGCATTTTTGTAAAATTAAACTTTGTTTGAAAAAACAAAGTAGCGTTATAAAGGTAAAATAACAATTTTCACCAATAAATGACATAAATAACTATTTAATAGTTTAGGCTCAAACATTTGTAAATGACACCTTTAAAATGTATACAAAATTTTAAATCAATTCCTAAAAATTTTTAGAAACCTAATGTCAATGTCACATCTTTATCACTGCCACGATCTCATTGTTGTCATCCCCAAGGTTTAAGGCATCCAATTTTGAATATCTAATTAGCTACTCAGATGATGTGTAATTAGGTATTATTTTATCCTTAATTCAAAGTTACCTAGTCATATGATGATATATAGCCAAAACCCCACATCCAAGCAACCTGGATTACGTTCTAACAAAATCACTCATAGGAAGTCTAAAAACAATTGAATTTCTCAATTCAATTGAGTAATTTGTTATCATAACCATATCAAGTACAACCTTCTGCCAATTGTGAGAGATAATTTTCTATTTTCTAGCCCATTAAGGGATTTGGCTTAAGCCTGGTTCTCAAAAACCCCTTAAGTATGCTAAAAGTGAAAGGCTTAAATAGAAGGAAATTCAATCTATTAATCCTATCAATTATGAGGAGCAAGCAATGCAAATGGCTATTCATTAAAGATTGATTCGAGATGGGCCAACTCAGATCAATTATTAGCTTGAACAAGTTGAGCTCAAGCTAGGCAACCTAACTCAAGCTCAAGTTGCTAACATATTTTCTTTTCTAGCAACCACTGCTTTTCCTTTTTCAACTATTTCTTTAACGAACTCATTGCAACTTTGAGTTGGCTTTTGTTAAGGTTTGGCTTAAACCCACCTCTAATGTCCAGATCTAAAGAAGACAAACTTTTGATTCAACTAGATAAACCAACAATAATCTCCTAGATTATGCATACCATGACTATGAGTATATTATGTAATTAACATGTTTCAATGTTAAGTAACATATATCACATGCAAAAGTGACCTAATGCAATATAATTAAATAACATGAGATAATTATAATGTTCTATATAATTAATATTTAGGTGTGTGTTTATGAGTAAAACGATGTTTTTCATGTAGTAATTAAGGCTTTTAATTCAACTTATGGTTGCATGTTTTGAAAATGATTTTTATACCATTCACTGAATTGATCATCTTGAACTCACATGCACATCGATTAACTTCTCAGGCATAGGGCTATATTTGAGTTGGCTCGATTTGAATCCATCATTTGTCTTGAACTAATTGAAGTCGAGTTAAAGCTTTAGTTCATTTTAAGTTTAACTTATTTTTCTTTTTGACAACATTGTTTATCTTGTGCAACAACATTGCTTACTTTATTGTTAATATTATTTATTCAATTAGTAACTTTCCAATGACGTTATACACCAATTTGAAAGAGCACAAACTAGGTATTATAAATTCAAGTCAAACTTAAACTAAGTATTATGAATTCAAATTGAGCTTTAGTTGACGTTAGGCTCGACTCAACTCAACCCTTGGATGGGCAAATAGGGTTCCTCATACAATTTTCATATGCATTAATCTCAATCATGTAATATTATATTAAATTTTAGGGATCTTTATTAACGGAACAATTTTCCTTTCTTTTAGTACATTCCACTCTTTATAATGTCATCAAATTCCTAACAACTATGACATTGAGTTAAACAATAAAATCATGTATATTCAGTTTTAAATATTTGTTATAATGTAATTAAATATTTTAAATTAAGAATAAAATAATATCTAATTATATGATAGTGTATCATTTGAGTATCTAATTAAGTACTTAATACTCTCTTAGTTTAACCAAGATTCATTGCTATCACTTTTAAATCAAGTTCAAAAGTAGAATTCTTCCAAATCCTATAACTTTCAACTGTAGATTCAAATTAAATTATGCAAGAGTTCGGATCGAATAAGTTAAATTCAAATTGATTCAAATGTTTAATTTTAAATAATATTTGAATTAAATTTTTTTTAATCAAATTAAAATAATCATCTTTTCAATTTCAATTTGACTTTGTAAAATTAGTCGATCCTCAAACAAACAATTCCCTCAAATATCTTTCTTTAAAATTACACAATAAATCTTTAAATAATTTTATACACTAAATTGCTGAATGGCCATTCCCCAGGCCCAAACTGACCCATCATTAGAACAAAATGGTTTTAGATGACCCAAACCAAAAACTAGTCAACACCCGAATGAACTCGGTCAAGCGTTTTCCGCGTTGGAATCCAAGCCTACTCATGTCTGATCTGAAAAATTGTATTTTTATAAATTATGATTATATTTACCTTTTTTCTTGAAATAATTAATTAGTTTCCTAATTAGCATTGATTTTCTTAAATTATTTATTAATTTCCTATTAATATTAATTTATTAAAAAAGTAGCATTAGTTTCCAACCCTAATTAATTTCCTAACTAGTTTCTTTCTATTAAAGATTAGTTTTCCAATTCTAAGTCTCATCCAATTAGAGATGACAATAGATTGTGTCAGGGTAGCTTCGATGAGGTCTATCAAGCCGTACCAGATCTAAAGCTTGCACAATGACAGGCTTTAGTATCAAATCAACCTACAAAAATGAGAAAGCCCATGGTTTAACCCTATATATAAGGTCACGTTGGGTCGATCATCAAAATCACATTTTGTTTATATTTTCAGTTGATATAAAATTATTTTTTATTATCAATTGTCGTATCTAATTAAAGAAAACTTTTTATTTTATTGGTGGCGTGGCAATTAACTTGTTTTCTCTAATTACGTTTTTTTGATTAACCCAACATTTGAGTCAGAAAAATTATTTTTTATACGTTTAAGCACCAAGAAAAACCAAATAACTTGCATGGGTGGTCATCGGACAATGTCTCTCATATTTTTTCTATACCTACTACTATCACCATTCCATTAATGTCTATTAAAAACTTAATTTATATTTTACTTTTACAATTTTTTAATTATTATTTATCTTTAAAATATTTTGATAATGAAAATATTTAATATGTTCTAAACAAAAAATGTGTTCAAATGATTAGGATGACTTCACTTTTGTAGAATCAATTGATTAAAAATAGGTGCAATGTAAATACTGTAGCATATACAGTATAAGGTCCATGTTACAGTATTTACATTGCACCAATTTCTGATTAATTGAGTCTATAAAAGTTAAGTTGTCCTAATCGTTTGCACACTTTTTCCATTAGAATAGATTAAGTTTTTTAATTATAAAAATATTTTAAAGAAAAATAATAATTAACAAAAAAAATTATGTTGTTAATAGATATTAAGAAAATAGTGACAATAACAAGTATAATAAAAATTACAAGTGACACTGTTTGAAAGTAATACGTGCAACTTACTCAGTTCTTCTTATTAGCGGAATGTATGAAATATAATTGTTCCAACTTAAGTATAAGGTAAGTCATGAAGACAAAGTTAGAGAAAACAACTCTATGACAACAACATCGATAAAATAAAGAGTTTCCATTAATTAGGTACGCCAACTAGTAATAAAAAAATGATTTTACATTATTTGAAAATATAAACAAAATATGATTTAAATGATTAACTTATAATTTATAATTCTCGATTGTATTAAATTAGATGAAAATTTATATTAGTAAATTTAAATAATTATTTTTTAAAATATATGTTTTATTAAAAACTAAACAAAAAAATTAATACAAAAATTGAATGAATAAAATGTAAAGAGAAATTGAAATTGAAATTAAAATTAAAATATTTAAATTGAATAAAGAAAATGTTGAATTTGAAAGGGATTGAAAGAAGAGAATGCATAAAGAGAATGGGAAATTGAAAAATTAGGTTGAATGTGTGTGGTTTAGAGAGTAGGGGAGGGTGGGTTTATATAAAAAAATAAAAAATTTTAAAAACTCAATGGCTACTAGCCTACAGGCTCTAATCTGCTTACGAATAATTTTTCATTTTTGGGTTATAATTCTTATGTAGGGCTTGTGTGCTCTGCCTTTACTCATTTTCTTATTTAGATTATGTTGTTCTTATTTTTCCTAGAAGTCTATAACTATAACTAGGAAACAAATCCATATAATAATTGAAGATTGAAGACAAAAGAACAAGTGCAAAGACTTGAAGATAAAGATTCACCTAGCTTGTGTGTTGGCACAGTTTTTATTTTACGTTATAGAATGTATGTGTAGGTTTTATTTTGTAAATATTACCTAACATGCAACTTAAAATCTGATAAGACTAATTAATAAAACCTTCAATTTAAATATAAGTCTAAGATTTAATTGGTGTTTTCTAATATGACACCTAATTAAACCCTTATTCATTGAAATTTTGTTCATCAAAGCGAAAGGTACATTTCTATTAAGTGGAAAATTAGGAGTTGTTTATATTGGGTTTGACTAAACTAATATACTTTGTTTGTTCACCAAAGCGAAGGTTAAATATATTAGAGGCATGGGTAAGGGATACATTTGTCAATGCATTTGACGTCGCAAATGTAGTATCCACTTTACTAATACTAAGAGTCATATTTGACGTTGCATGATTTTTTGAGGTAACACCTAGCTTAAGATCATGGGCTTTTGGTGATTCCTTTGAAATTTACCTATTCAATTAATTCAAACTTATTCATCAAAGTGAATGAGAGAATTAATGCAATGAGGGTTTAGTCCACTAGAAAGTTTGTCAGAACTTTTCAAGTACAATAGTGAGGGTTGTTGGCTTGAGGAAAAATAGTAGGGGTATTTTAATTATTAAATCCATAATTAAAATGAATATTAATAATTATATAAAATTAGTAATTCTTTTATCTATAAATTGTAGATCACAAAATTACTATGTCAAAACCAACATATCGATCAATTCTTGAAAAAGAAAATAAGCTCACTGGAAGCAATTTTATTAATTGGTACAAAAATTTTCAGATTATTCTACATCAAGAGAAGAGATTGGATATCCTTAAGGGGTTGTTGCCCCCTAAGCATGGTCTTAATACCATTTAGGAGCAAAAGGATACTTTTAATAAGTATCTTGATGACTTCATAGAAGTGTAATGCCTTATTCTGACTTCCATATCACTTGAGCTTAAAAAGCAACATGGAAAAATGGATGCGCAATCTATACTTGCATACCTTTGAGAGTTATATAGCACTTATGCAAGAGCTGAACAATATAACGTGTCAGGTGCCCTATTTGATTGCAAACTCTCCGAGGGAAGACAAGTTAGCCCTTATGTGGTCAAAATGATTGGCTATATTGAGTGGTTGGCAAGCTTGGGCTTCATCATGGACAATGAGCTTACCATTGACCTAGTGCTGAAATATCTTCCTAATCTCATCATGAAATTTAACCTGAACAAAAAAGAGAAAACCTTTGAGTAGTTGTATATGCTCAAGCAGGGTGAACAAGAAGTATGAAAGGTAGCTTCTACTAATCTACTTGTGGTTGAAGCCCAAGCATCTAAAGTCAAGACAAGGGCAAAGGCAAGGCCAAGGCTAAGCCTAAACCCAAAGCAAAGAAATAACCTAATACTACTTCTCAGCCTAAAATGGTGTGGGGAAGGAAAGGTTGTTTGCTTATATTGTGGTAAGGTAGGTCATTGAAGGAGACATCACAAGATCTTTCTAGAGAACAAAAAGAAGAAGACAATTGAAGCCTCTACTTTAGGTATGTTTTTCATTAAGATAAAATATTCTCTTTGTTTATCCTAGGTTGTAGACAAAGAATGTGGTTTTCATATTTGTTCTAATATGCAAGGACTGCAACAAAGTATATTACTTGTTAAAGGAAAGGTTTACCTATTTATTAGAAATAAAGCACATGTTGTTGCATCAGTCATAGGGGTTTATTATCTTAGGTTACCTACTAGGCTAGTTTTAGAATTAAGAAATTATTATCATGTTTCTTTTATTTCTAGAAACTCAGTTTCTATGTCTGTTTTAAATAAAGAGGGATATTTATTTTCGATTATTACTAGTATTATAACCATAAACTTAAATAAAATTCTTCATGGAATAACTAAACTACATATTGGTTTATACATTCTAAAACTAGATAATGAAATTCTCAATTTTTAAAATAATAAATGATTAAAATCGAACAATCTGAATATCATATATCTATGGCATTGTAGGGTAGGCAACATAAGACCGAAACGTATATCAAGACTTTTTGAATAAAAAATCTTGCACTTATTGGACTTTTAGTCATATGATGAATGCGAATCGTGTTTATTGGGTAAGATGACCAAAGCACCCTTCACTGGTCATAGTGCAAGGGTGATTGAATTGTTAGGGATCATACACCACGATATGTGTATGCCTATAATAATGCATAACAAATATGGAGAAGTCTACTTTCTCACATTTACTTATGACTTCAGTAGATATGCCTATGTGTTTTTGGTGAAACACAAATCTAAATAGTTTGATAAATTCAAAGAATTCAACGAAATAGAAAAACAACTTGAGAAACAAATTAAAGTCCTTTGAAATGATTAGAGAGTGGATACGTAAATGTTGAATTGAGACAATATCTAAGAATATGGGATAGTATCTTAACTCACTCCTCTTGATACTCCATAACATAATGATGTATTTGAATGGAGGAATAAGACCTTGATAGAAATGGTCAGGTCCAAGGTAAGTTTTACTGATTTACCCATGTCTTTCTTGGGTCATGCCCTAAAAACTGTTACCTATACACTAAACCATATCCCATCTAAATCTGTGGATAAAATTTCATATGAGTTGTGGATTAAATGAAAGCTCAATCTAAATTACTTGAGGATTTGGGGTTATGAAGTTTATGTTAAGAAATTGACTTAGAACAATCTAAGTGTTAAGTTTGAAAAGTGTATCTTTGTGGGTCACCTAAAGGTTCCTAAGGGATACTATTTTTACCACCAAGAAAAGAAAAAAGTCTTTGTTGCTCGCATGTGTTCCTTGAGAAAGAATTTAATCTCAAGAGAACTAATAAGAGAAGGATAGAGCTCTATGCCATTTTTGAACAATAAAATATCATAGATTTTAGATAAGATAATGTGCCATCACATATGGTTGATCATAATAAGGAAGTTTCTCTACTTCAAGTGAAACATCCTCAACATACACAACAACTACGTAGGTCTATATGAGTATGTCATAAGCTAGGAAGATTTGGTTTTCTCTTAACTTAGCACGATAACGTATTGGTCATCAATGATAATGCATCGAAGACCTACAATGAGACTATTTTAAGTCTAGATTCTAATAAATATTTGGATGTTATGACATTTGAAATAGACTTCATGTATAAGAACCAAGTATGGGCTTTAGTGGATGCACTTGAAGGGGTAAAACCTGTACGGTGCAAATGAGTTTTTAAAAGAAAAACTAACATGGAAGGTATATATACCCATAAAGCACAGTTGGTTGCCAAATGTTTCACTCAAAAGTATGACATTGACTATGATGAAACTTTTTCGTCGATTACTATGCTTAAGTCTATTAGGATTATGTTTGTTATAACTGTATACTATGACTATGAAATCCTTCATATGGATGTCAAAACTACTTTCCTAAATAGTAACATTGTAAAAGATGTCTATGTGGCACAATCCAATGATTTCATTCTTGTTGAACAAGCTTACAAAGTATGCAAGCTGAAAAAGTGTATTTATAGACTTAAACAAATTTTGAGAAATTGGAATATCCATTTTGATGAAGTTGTTCGTGAATTCAAATTCATCAAAAACGAAGATGAACCGTGTCTGTACAAGAAGGTCAGTAAGAGTGTGATTACATTTTTGGTATTGTGTGTTAATGACATCTTGACTATTGGAAATGACATACCAAACTTACAATCAATAAAGATTTGGTTATCCAAGTGTTTCTTCATAAAAGATTTAGGAGAAACAGTCTATATTTTTGGGATTAAAATTTATCGAGATAAAGAGTGTAGGCTATTAGGTCTAAGTCAAAACACTTATATAGATAAGGTATAAACTAGATTCAATATGGAAGAATCCAGGAAAGGATTTTGCCTATATCTCATGTTATATATCTTTCAAAAGAGATATGTCCATGTACACAATCTGAAAGAGATAAGATGAGTAGGATCTCATATGCTTCAACAATAAGATCAATCATATACGTCATGCTATATACAAAGATTGATGTCTCATACGCCTTGAGCGTTTGTAGTAGATATCAATTTGATCTAAGCGAAAAATACTAGATGATTATCAAGAACATCTTGAAGTACTTGAGAAAGACTAAGAATACGTTCTTGGTTTATGGAGGGGAATTTGAACTTACTGTAAAAGGCTACAAAAATGTCAATTTTCAAATTGATCGAGATAATTACAAATCTCAATTAAGGTTTGTGTTTTATTTGAATGGTGGTAAAGTTAGTTGAAAAAGCTCCAAGCAAAGTATAGTGGCTAATTTTACAACCAAGTCTGAGTATATTACCCTTTTTAAGGTGACAAAAGAGGCTATATGAATCAAGAAGTTCATGGTTGAACTTGGAAAGGTTTCGAGTATCATCGAACTAATTGAGCTCTATTATGACAACAATAGAGCGATTGCTCAGGTAAAAAAGTCATGCTCTTATCAAAGGTCTAAGCATATACTTAAACGATATCATCTAATCTAAGAGATTGTATAATAAGGTGATATACAGATAGCAGAGATTGATACAAATGACAACTTGGCTAACTCATTAACAAAACATCTATCATAATAGAAACATAATAGACATGTAGTCGAGCTCAACATTAGATATATAACCAATTTGCTATAGTGCAAGTGAGAAATTGTTAAGATAGATACCTTAGAGCCAATTGAATTTGGTATGCATAGATGTAATTTTATATTAATCATTAATAAAGGCATTTATTGTTATTCAATTTATATGTTGACTATTTATATAATTGTACAAATAATATGTCCTTAGAATGATAAAACTATGACAAGCTAATCAGATGACTGATCATAAGAACCTTATAAGTGGTTATTCTAAATTCATTTGTAATCTTGACATTGTAATTAATAGAGGTATGTCCAATGATGATGGAATTATCATAATGTTGAGTAACCCCACAAAAAATGATGATAGTTCTCACGTGTCAAAGTTGTTGTAGATAGCTTGGTGCAACATATGGGTGCATGTTGTAAGTTTTCATTGGATTGACTTGACCAAAGGATATCTATATGAATGGTTACCTTAGTGTATATGGAATAAATCTTTTGAACATTGCAAGTGCATGTGATCCTTTAACTTAGGGTCGTTAGATCGTCTTGTGTAAAGATAGATATGGTTTGACACTATCTAAAGTGTCATTGTAATTAGGGTAACTATAAAGATAGTAGTCAGCCATATCATGAGATATATGAAGACTATGATTGATCGATAAAAGATACGTCACTCTTAAGCATAAGAGAAAATATCTTATATGAAAATACTAAAAAACATCTATGATTGCTTGAATCTGTAGACATGAGATGAGATTATATCCTAATCCATGTTAGTCATTGATGTGTATCAGTTCATACAAAGGAATTACTGAGATAGATTCATTTATATGTCTCAGCTTCGAGAGATATTGTTGACAAAATAATTGAATTGCATCTAATTGTAATATTGTAAAAGCTTAAAAGATGTCCATTGACACTCTATCATCTGGGTGGTCATGATACTTTTTTAGAGGGCAATTTGAATTCAACCTAAATTCAAACATTATCGATTTGATAGAGAGCTTATGGATTACATGTATATGGGGGTTTATTCGAACCTAGAGATGAGGATTATTTGGTTATAATCTTGATATTTAGGAAACAGAGAAAGACTTTGAATTGGCTGCATTTGCCTAACGGGTTAAAAGGACTTAGTTGACTATGTCTTGACAAAAATGCTCGACCATGCACCTTAATGTGCAGGTGTTTGAGCTTTGTAAGAATTTTAAACATGCATAACTTCCTTAAACACATACATGCATGATTGGCATGTAAATATGCATAGCCGACATATTTCAAGGCTTGCACGAGTGGACATCCTTTTGTCCAGTCGTGCCAAGCCTTTATTCTTCATGGTGCAAACCGTGCCATGCATTTGCATGGCCATCGCATGAATACTAAGGTGTCCCCTCTCGAAGGTTGGATCACGTTCAGTCTCAAGCTATGTGAAGATTTTGAGGACTCATCAACGTAAGTATAAATTTAAAACACCCTATATGTGTTTTGTATGTTTATTAATATATGTTTAAAACGGGTATCATGGTTAGAGCTTTTTAAGCATGTTTGATTTTTAAAATTTTAAATTTCACTATATTATCGGTTATTGACGCCCTTAAAAGGCTACAGTATCATCACATGATTTGGCTATCTATTTTTTATTCTAGTGAAACTCGAGTCAAAAGGTATTTGAACTCAGCCTAATTTGTATCCATCTCTGTTTGAGTTCAAAAGCAATCGCAGTTCTTAGTTTGATTTAATAATTTGTTATTAGAACCATTTGAAGTCTTAGGCCCATTTTGAGAAAACGTTTTATTTTTGTAGCCCATTAAGGAATTTGCATCAAGTTTGGTTCTAAAAGGGCCAACAAAGATTCCAAGAGTGAAAAGGCTAAAATGAATAGAAATTCTTCGTATTAATCCTATCAAATTACGAGGTGGAAGCAATGAAATGGATATTTAACAAGGTATATTCAAATTGAGTTAGCTTAAGCTCCTTTTTTTCGACAATTTGCTTAAGCTCATTTGTTGCTTGAAAAAGTTGAGTTCAAGCGAGAGCCTTAGTTTAAGCTTGATTCGCTATTAAATTTGTTTTCTTGGATGTCTTTTTATTGTTTCTACAATATTTTCTTATCATTGACTATTCTTCTTTTTTGTTATTTCTACCAATTCTTTTTCTCATCCAACAGGTTTTTCAGCGAACTACTTGAATTGGTATTTGTTTGGATTTGGTTTAAATCCATCCTTCCTATTTAATATCCAAAGATAAACTTTGGATTCAATTAGATAAAACGGCACATATTATAACTGTAAATCAAAGAGCCTCTTAAGCTCAAAAACAATAATATAAGTACCGAAAATATTTAAAATGTTATCCATTTCTGGGTTCAACACAGGAATCTCCTTGATTATGCGTGCCGTGATTAAATTATGTAATTAACGTGTGTCCATGTTGAGGAACATATATCACATGCATAAGTAATCTGATGCAATATTAGTAAATAACGAGATAATTTTACAGCTCTAATGTAATAAATATTTAAGTAATTGTGTTTATAAATAAACCCATGTTGTTCATGCACCAATGGCTTTTAATTCAACTTATGGTTGCACGCTTAGAAGGTGATTTTCATACCATTCATTGAATAGATCTTGGACTGCATGCATCATCAGTCAAACTTGTTATGCATAGGGGTGGATTCGGGCAAGTTCGACTTGAATAAATTATTTCAATAAATAACCTTTCAATGATATTATACGTTAACTTGAATGAGTTCAGACTAAATATTATAAATTCAAACTGAACTTATATTAAGTATTATATATTTAAATTGAGTTTGATCAAACCTTAAATAGAGTTTTTCATATCTCATATCATTCAATATTATAGTAAAATTTAGGGTTGTTTATTAACAAATCAATCATTTGTTCTTTTAATAAAATGTATGTGGTCGAATTTTTGACAATCGTGGCATTCAGGTAAACAATAAAATTTTGTATACCAGTTTTAAGTATTTAGCTGAAAATTTAAATTATATTTTATCATATGATTTGATGATTTTATTAAAAATAAAGTAACATTCAATTAAATAATGAAATATTATCTAAATACCTAATTGGATAGTCAAAACTAAATTTATATAACATTACTCAATTAAATTATTAGTATATGTTACATAATCTCTCTTTGTCCAACCAAAATTCATCGGAACCATTTTGAAATCATGTTCAAAACTAGAATTCTTTTACATCATATCACTTTCAGGATTAGAATCGGTCTAAGTTATGCAAAAGTTTGGATTGAATGAGTTAAGTTTAAATTAATTCAAATGTTTGATTTTAATTAATAATGGTTAAATTAAATTATTTTTATTAAATTTAAATCTCAACTCTACAATCTCAAATTGATATTTTAGTTTTCAATTGCTCTTAATCACAGCCTCGTACCAACAATGCCCTCCAACATTTTTCTGGAAAATTACACGTTAAATCTAAAAATAGTTTGATACACTCATAAAAAATTTCAGAAAAAAGGACAAAAAATAATCCATTTCCTATTTTCCATCACATGCAGGAAGAATCTAACACTTCTATCCACGTGTCTCTCAACTATGGGTCGGTGTGTCACACATGCTGATAATTATTTTCCATTGCTGAATGGCCATTGCTGGCAGACGGACTGATCACCTTATTGTCGGAGTAATTCATCTAAATACATATATGGATTTTAAGATGTTTAGACTTTTGCCCATTTTACATTTCTACTTAGGGTTAAATTCGAATTGAGTTTATTTAAACTCAAACTCGATTCAGTTTACATATAACTGAACTCAAGTTTAAGTTCGAACTCGTCGAATTCGTGAAAGCCAAATTCAAACTCATCGAACTCGTGAAAACTAAGCTCGAACTTGATTTGAATTCAGTTTGACTTATTTTTTGTTATTAAAACGACATTATTTTAATATATATTGATCAAAACAATATTATTTTGTATCAAAATTTTTAATTAAAAAATTTGACAAATAACTCGAGCTCGTATAGAGTGGGTTTATTTTGGATTCATTCAAACCGAGCTTAAATTTGAGTTCGAACGAACTTGATTCGAGTTTAGTCCTATTTGTATCCTCTGTAATAAATTTTTATGAAGAGCCAAGTATACCCACGAATGCCTATAAGTTATCTATTATTTTTTCTATATTTATTTTATTTTATTTTTTTATCTCAACATCAAATTTATAATACACTTACTAAAAATTTCATATATTTTTTTCTTTTAACATAAAGTAAACTCCAATTCACTTAAAAATTAAAAAAATTATTATATTAAAAATAAATTAAAAAATATAAATATTAAACATTTGGTTATAAATATTTATTCTATATTTAATGTTAAAATTCTTTAGATCTATAAAAAAAATATTTCTATAATTTAAAATAAATTTTTTTCTTTTATAAAATATTGATATAATTAAAAAATATTAAAAATTATAAAATAAATATATTAAAATAATAAAAATAAAATAAAAATATTATGAAAATAATATTAACAGATACTCCATAGGTTGACGATATCGGTAAGATTGGATATAGATTTTAAAAATTATTATCTACATAATTCTAGCCCTTTTAACCCACACTCTTATCAACCCCGCCCACACCCTCCTGACCCGGCCGTTTGCCACCTCTATTCCCCATAGAAGCCCATCATCAAGAACAAACTGGTTTTTAGATGACCGAACCAGTAACAAGTCAACACTCGAATGAACCCGGTCAAGTGTTTTCCGCTTTGGAAGCCAAGCCTACTCCAGTCGTGTCAGTCCACGTGGAAAAAGCCTATTAGATAATTCTCTGGAATCCGATGAGACTTTTTCGTCATATAAACAGTCAGTTTAGCTTTCTTCAAGTTTAGAGCCTCGCTCAGCTCAACTCTCCAGCAACTAAAATGGCGCGAAACATACATTCTTCACCGGGAAATGTTCCAGCGCTTCGCGTCCTTTTTGTAGCTTTTACACTCATTCCTCTCCGTTCAGTCACCGCCAGCGGCCAACAACAACACAATTACTTCGAAGCTCTTCAAAAGAGCATTCTCTTCTTCGAAGGCCAACGTTCCGGCCACCTCCCACCTGATCAACGAGTCCGATGGCGCCGTGACTCCGGATTGCACGACGGAGCCACTGCAGGCGTAAGCACAATTCCACTTTAAACTTAAACTTGCTTTAGTTTTTTTCTTATGATTTCGTTTTGAATTTGTTCTCTCGTCGTTTCAGGTGGATTTAATCGGCGGTTACTATGACGCTGGGGACAACGTAAAGTTCGGTTTCCCAATGGCGTTCACCACGACGATGTTATCATGGAGCATTATCGATTTCGGGAGAAACA
Source organism: Mangifera indica (assembly GCF_011075055.1). NCBI lineage: Eukaryota > Viridiplantae > Streptophyta > Magnoliopsida > Sapindales > Anacardiaceae > Mangifera > Mangifera indica. Next base: position 417,715 of record NW_025401096.1, on the reverse strand, counting down.
TGGGGCCGGAGTTGAGGAACGCCGTTAGAGCTGTTAAATGGGCGACGGATTATTTACTAAAAGTGACGGCGGTTCCTGGTGTTGTTTACGTTCAGGTAGGTGATCCTTACAGCGATCATAACTGTTGGGAGAGGCCGGAGGACATGGATACGCTGCGTACAGCGTTCAAGATCGACGCGCACCATCCAGGCTCTGACGTGGCAGGCGAAACGGCCGCTGCATTGGCCGCTGCGTCTATTGTTTTCAGATCACGTGACCCGGAGTACTCAAGGCTGCTGCTCAATCGCGCAGTTAAGGTACGTCACCGTTACAAACACCACTTTAACGGTTCCCTAGATGAAGAGAAATTAAAGGAAAAACTGAAAAAGCGTGAAAATATCGTGAGAAAATGACCGTTATGTGTGAACGGTTTGTTGTAGGTGTTCGAGTTCGCTGACAAGTATCGGGGAGCTTACAGTAATAGTCTGTACCATGCAGTGTGCCCTTTCTACTGCGCCGTGAACGGTTACCAGGTGAGAGATAGAGAGCGAAACTGAATTTTGACCGTTGGATTGTGTTGTAAACTTTGACTTTGATGATGTTGATGATGGGGATTTTGATAAATTTTTTATAAAAAAATATTCAGGACGAGTTGCTTTGGGGAGCAGCTTGGCTGCACAAGGCCTCACGAAGGCGCGAATACAGAGAGTATATATACAAAAACGAAGTCGTTTTACATGCCGGAGATAGCATCAACGAGTTCGGTTGGGATAACAAGCATGCCGGGATTAACGTCCTCATTTCCAAGGTAATTTAGTTTGTTAATATGCAAAAATGGATAAAATATAATCATTTGATATATGGATTTATAAATTATAAAACGACAGCGTTCTTCTCTCTGTCCGGCTGTTTTATTCTTCTTGTCTTGAGTTTTTGTAAATAACGGCGATATCAACAACTTTATTTAATATATTTTCTAACATAAGAGGTATCCGCCGGTCACGTGCATAGGTTTAGTAGGCACCTACTTCCTGGGTCCCTTCCATTAGCTGGACCCACTTCTCTCCTCACCTTTTAGAATAATTAGAGATCAACCGTAATACTTCCCTCACATGATAGTAAGTTTGGGTTGACTGCATTTAGGCAAACATCGAGTTTGAGTTCAAATGTGATGAGTTAAAGAGTTTTACACCCACGCTTCAAGCTGAGATAAAGTGATTTATTCTAAAATTTGTTTTAAAAAATTATCTTAAAACTTATGATTTATATTTTTATCAATTATTTTTAATTATATTCAAAATAAGAGAATAGGATTTAGGAGCGTAAGTTGTAGGAGTTTATTGATTATACTTAAACAAAATGCTAATGATCTTGTGTGCGGCTTACCTCCATTGCAACAACAGTCTAGTCATAACGTGAAGATTTCATTAGGTATATTGATAATTTTAGGGTTAATTACTATGGAAATAAAAGGTGGACCCTGATAGATCTTGAGATTAAAGAGGTTGATATGTTATTAACCCAATGATTGTACATGATTTTGAGCTTTGTTGTTGGCATAAATTTTCTGATGTTCTGAAAGTCAAAAAGGTTGTTGCATCAGAGAAATATTAGGGTTTCTTTACCCAAAAAAGATAAAGTAATCACATCATAATCCATGGATTACAATTGTCTTGTCTCTTCAATCGAAAAATAAGAGGATGAATTGTCCTATTGACCTTATCGTTCTATTTTAGATCTGTTTCATGTGGGGTCCTGATCGAATTCTGCATGCATGTGCTTAAAAGCTGCAGCAACAACGGCTCTCCACCATACTCACCACCCACTATTTTGCTCACAAAATAATAACTTCTCACGAAAGTGATTGTGACTTCTTTTTACATTTTTGTTCTAGATGATGATATCATCATCTTCTTGCTTTCAATATCTATCCCAACCCCATCAAAACATCTGTTACTACCATAATATGCATTGAAGCTTGGATTGAATATATATTTTTTATCAATAACCTCAGGAAGTGCTTATGGGAAAAGCTGGTTACTTTGAGTCTTTCAAGCAAAATGCCGATGGGTTTATTTGTTCTTTATTGCCTGGAGTTTCTCACCCACAAGTCCAATACTCTCCCGGTAATATTATTATTTTTTATCTTTTCTTGGTTTTGTTGATCGAGTTTATTCATAACCCTGTTTTTTTCACTCATTACTTCTAAATTTTATATCTAATGTTAGGTATGTCACTTAATTAAATATTATGTTTCTTGGAAACATAATAGTTAAGCTGGAAGAAGTTCATAAACAGTTTAACTCCTTTGTAACCCTGGCATTGATTGAACATCTCCGGTTTCATTTCATTTAATTTTTAATTATTTTCAATAATTAATTTCATTATTTATTTTTAATGTTTTTTATCAAATATTTCACCTTGGTACAAAAAGGTGGCTTGATCTTCAAGGCAGGCGGAAGTAACATGCAACATGTGACGTCACTGTCTTTCCTACTTTTGGTTTATTCCAATTATCTTAGTCATACCAATAAGATTGTGCCATGTGGTCAGTCCCCCGCCTCCCCGGCTCTCCTCAAACACTTGGCCAAACGTCAGGTGAACAACTAAATTCTTTCTTCATATGATAATTAAGATGGTTCCTTACTCTCCCATTCAATCATGGGGACCACCTCAATCAGACAAATTAACGGGTAGATTTTTGTACAATCTATCAAGTGGTCCTCGTATTTAATGGCAGGATCATCAAGGCACCATCTATCCATTTATCTCATCACGTGATTGATCGAAATAAAATTTACGAATAATTGTATTCTGTGGACTTTTTACCAGGTGGACTACATACTCGGAGACAATCCATTAAGGATGTCATACATGGTTGGTTATGGTGCACACTACCCACGGAGGATCCACCACCGGGCCAGCTCGTTACCCTCCATTCAGGCCCATCCAGCGCACATAGGTTGCAAGGCAGGGTCAAGATATTTCCTCAGTCCAAATCCGAACCCTAATCTGCTCGTCGGGGCTGTTGTTGGTGGGCCAAATGTAACTGATGCTTTTCCGGATTCCAGACCCTATTTTCAAGAGTCCGAACCCACGACATACATTAATGCGCCACTTGTGGGCCTATTGGCATTCTTTTCCGCCCATCCTTGATGTTAGTGACGTAAAATGAAAATGAAAAAGTGAATGTTATGATATAGTAGTAGTGGTGCGTAAAGTGGCCACCCTGCTGATGAAAGGATTCTAATTGTTCCCACTAGAAGAAAAATGGTTCGAATTATATTGCAATGCATTTTATTATTATTTTTTCCTTATCCCCTTTTCCACCCAAATCATGGTCCAGGTGAATTTCATTTGTAGCTCGATTCCAAATCATGTATCAGATTCTCAAAATTATCTATTAGATGTCAACTTTGATTCCCTCTACAACAAAATCCAATTTTTCGAAAAAAGAAAAATCACTTCTTGATCCAATTTCTAAGGATATTGAAATGCTTTTAGGCATGATTTTCATATCTACACCGAACAATGATTTGATGCAAGGGTTGTAGGGTTTTCAGGACGTCGACAACTGACTGTATAATAAAATTAAAAATTAAAAAAATCTGAAAACCCTAACTAGGATACTTGTTTTAGACATACAATCATGAACATACAAAATACACAGAGTGTTTTAAACTTTATACTTGCACTAGTGGCTCTTTTAAATCTTCATATGGTGTAAGACTAAACGCTATCCAACCCTTAAGAGGTAATGCCTTGGTATCCAGGTGAAACACAAACATGTAAGAGGCAATCCAAAAAGAAGGTTGCTAGAGCTTTTTTATTGGATTATTTCTATTCACAGGAAGAAGAAGAGAAAATTAGAATACTTATGGCTCGGGTTTCTGTTGTGTATGTATTCTCTTTTTTTCTTAAATTGTACTGCGATTTAAATATATATGTAGGTGTTCGAGTACACTAAGGATTTCATCTAGACATGATACCCTCAATACACATGCACAATTGGCATGTAAACATTCACAATCAACATGTTTCATAACATGCACGGGTGGCACACAAGTGCGTCGCCTGACATGCTCTTTGGCCTGGCATAGTTGGACAAAAATTTGTCCAACCATGCCATGCTTTTTATAAATTGCATGCTCCTAGCTAGCACCATGCACGCCAAGGGTTTCCTTGGTCAAAACACGGTCAATTGCATTCTCTCTTTCCCTAAACATTAGAATTATCATCAAATAATCTTCGTCTCTAGGTTCAAATCAACCTCTATATGTGTGTAACCCATAAATGCTCTATCGAACTGGTAATATCTAAATTCAGGCTGAATTCAAATATAGACCAAAATTAGCCTCTAACAAAGCATCATGGTCACTCGAATAACAGAGTATTAGCAGACATCTTTTAAGCTTTTACAACATCACAATTACGTGCAATTCAATCTTTTCGTAAATCAATATCTCGCAAGGTTAAGACATAGAAAAATATCTATCTTAGTAGTTCGTCGGTATGAACTATATGCATCAATGACTAACATGGATTAGGCTACTATCTCATCCTACTATGGCCATAGATTCAAGCTGTCATAGATGTCATTTAGTATTCTCATATGAGATATCTTCCCCTATGCTCATGAGAGGCATTCGAGTTCGAGTGGCTTTGGTGACGAAATTTTTATTAATCAATTATAGCCTTCATAAATCTCACGATATGGTTGATTATTATCTTTATAGTTACCACAATCATGATGACATGTTAGATAACATCAAACTATATTGATTCTTACATAAAACGGTCAACCGACCTTAAGTTAAGGATTTTATGCACCTATAGTATTTAGAAGATTTATTCCATAAATAGTAGAGCAATCAAACTGTAGTTACCACAATCACGACGACATGTTAGATAACATCAAACTATATGGATATCCTCTAGTCGATCAATCCAATAAACATGTCTATAATGTATACCTATGTGTTACACCAAGTTGTCTACAACAACTTCGATACGTGAGAACTATCGCCACTTGTAGTGGGATTGCTCAACACTATGATAATCTTATTATCATTACAAGTTCCTTTGTTCATTGCAATGTTAGGATTACATATGTTTCTAAAATGGCCACTAAAAGTGTACGTAGGGTTCTCATGAGTAGTTATTAATACTCTCATCACAGTTATACCATTCTAAGATTATGTTATTCACACAATTATATAAATAAGCAACATATGAATTGAATAATAATAAATCCTTTGTTAATTATTAATATAAAATTACATTCACAAATTTCAAATTCGATTAGCTCTAGGGTACCTACTCTAATAATCTCCTACTTGCATTATAATTAATCAATTATATATTGAATCAAGTGTTATCGTCTAAGTATGTGTTTAGACCTTTGATAAGACCACAACTTCTTTGCTTGAACACACTTCATTGTTGTTATAATGGAGCTCAATCAGCTCAGCTATACTTAAAACCACTTCAAGTTTAGTTATAAACTTCTTGATCTATATAGTCTCTTTTGTCACTTTTAAAAGGATAATGTACTCAGACTTTATTATAGAATCAGTCATTACACTTTGCTTGAAGCTTTTCCAACTAACTACACCATATTTCAAACAAAACACAAAGTTTGATTGAGATTTGTAATCATCTCTACTAGTTTAGAAACTTGCGTTACTATAGTCTCTTACAATGAGTTCAAATTCCTTTTCATAAACCAATAATGCATCCTTAGTCCTTTTTAAGTACTTAAAATGTTATTAACAACCATCCAGTGTTTTTCACCTGGATCAGATTGATATATACTACAAACGCTTAAGACGTATATGACATCAATTCTCATATATAACATGATGTATATGATTAATCCTAAAGTCGAAACATATAGGATCTTACTCATCTTATCTTTCTTAGATTGTATATATGGACAAATCTCTTTTGAAATATATATATCATGAGATAAAAATCATTTCTTAGATTCTTTCATATTGAATTTAGTCAATATCTTATTTATATATGTGTTTTGACTTAAGCCTAATAGTCTACACTTTCTATCTCATTTAATTTTAATTATAAGAATATAAGTCGTATCTCTTAAGTCTTTCATAGAGAAAAACTTCAATAACCAAGTCTTTATCGATTGCAAGTTTGGTAAGTCATTTCCAATAATTAAGATGTCATCGACATACAATACTAGAAATGCAATCACTCTCCTACTAACCTTTTTGTACATACACGATTCATGTTCATTCTTGATGAATCCAAACTCACGAATAGCTTTATCAAAATGAATATTTTAGCTTCTCAAAGCTTGTTTAAATCCATAAATGGACCTTTCCATCTTGCATACTTTATCTGTCTATCTAGCAAGAACGAAACCATCGAGTTATACCATATAAATGTCCTTTATAAGGTTACCATTCAGGAAAACAATCGTAATATCCATTTGAAAGATGTTATAGTCATAGTGTACAGCTATAGCAAGCGTAATCCTAATAGACTTAAGTATAACAACCGTTGAAAAGGTTTCATCATAGTCACTGTCATATTTTTGAGTGAAACCTTTGGCAACCAATCGTGTTTTATAAGTATGCACGCCACCTTCCATGTTAATTTTCTTTTTGAAAACCTTGCACCCTACAAGTTTTACACCTTCAAATGCATTCACCAAAGTCTATACTTGGTTCTGGTATGTGGATTTTATTTTGGATTTCATGGCATCAATCATTTATCAGAATTTGGACTTGAAATAGCCTCATCATAGGTCTTAGTTTTTCATCATTGATGACTAGTACGTCAACGTGCTAAGTCAAGAGAAAACTAAATCTCTCTAGCTTGTGACGCACTCGTATAGACCTGTGCAGCTCTTGTGTTCGTTAAGGTTCTTTCACTTGAAGTGGAGGAATTTCCTCATCATGATCAATCATTTGTGATGGCATATTGTCCTATCTAACATTTGTGGTATCATATGGTACAAGAACTTCATTGAGCTTTACCCTCCTCCTATTAATTCTCTTGAGAATAAATTTTTTCTCAAAAAACACACCGATATTAGTAATAAAGACCTTTTTTTCATTTGGTTGGTAGAAGTAGTATCCTTTAGTAACCTTTTGGTGCCCCACAAAGACACACTTGTCAAACTTAGCCTTTAGCTTGTTTGAAGTCAATTTCTTGACACAAACTTTGCAACCCCAAATCCTTAAGTAATCTGATTAGGTTTTCGCCCAGTTCGTAACTCGTATGAAGTTTTATCCACAGATATAGATGAGACATGATTTAGTGTTAAGGCAACAGTTTCTAAGGCATAACCTCAAAAAGACATGAGTAGATTGGTGAAACTTATTATGAACTTGACCATTTTCTATTAAGGTCAAATTTCTTCGTTTAGATACACCATTATGTTATAGAGTACCAAAAGGAATAAGTTGAGATACTATCCCTTATTTCTTTAGGTATTGTTTGAATTTAGTATTCAGGTATTCACCCCCTCGATCACTTTGGAGGATTTTAATTTGTTTTTCTATTTTGTTCTTGAATTCTTTAAATTTATCAAAGTATTCAAACTTGTGTTTCATAAAAAACATAGTCATATCTACTGAAGTTGTCAGTAAATGTGATGGAGTAGACTTCCCTATATTTACTATGCATTGTTATAAGCCTACACGTATTACTGTAATTAATCGCTAATAGTTCAGTTCAATTGCCCTTTCATTATGTCCAGTGAAGGGTGTTTTGGCCATCTTATCAATAGGCATAATTCACGTTCATCATATGACTAAAAGTCAAATGATTACAAGACTCTCTGCTCAATCATTTACTATTTTGTACATTAAGAATTTCATTATCCAATTTTAGAATATATAAGCCATTATATAATTTAGTTGTTCCATAAAAAAATTATTTAAACTGATGTTTAAAATACCATCAATAATAAAAAATGAATATCCCTCTTTTTCCAAAATAGATACAGAAACTAAGTTTTTAGAAACAGAAAGAACGTAATAACAATGTTTTAATTCTAAAACTAGCCTAGTGGGCAACCTAAGATAATAAACACCTATAGCTAATGCAGTAACATGTGCTCTATTTTCAACACATAGGTCAACCTCTCCTTTGGCAAGTAATTTATTTTGTTGTAGTCCCTACATATTAGAACATATATGAAAGCTATATATTATGTTTACAACCTAGGATGAACAAGGAGAATATACAACAACTCCTCAAAGGTTTTCTCCTTTAGCGAGCAAGCTACCTTTTGTAGTTCTTGTCAACTTACTTGAGCATATACAACAATTTCTCAAGGGTTTTCTCCTTTTCGTTCAGGTTAAAATTCATAATGAAGTTAGCCTATAATTTAAGAAGAGATTTTAGCACCAAGTCAATAATAAGCTCATTGTTTATGATAAACCACAAGTTCGCTAATCGTTCAATATAGCTAATCATCTTAACCATATGAAGGCCAACTTGTCCTTCTTCAGAGAGTTTGTAATAAAATAGTATACTTGACAACTTATATCGTTCAGCCTTCATGCAAGTGTCATATAACTCTTGAAAGTGTACAAGCATAGATTGCGCATCCATTTCCTCATGTTGTCTTTAAAGCTCAGGTGACATGGAAGTCAGCATAAAACACTAAACTTCCACAAAGTCATAAAGGAACTTATTAAAAGTATCCTTTTACTTTTAGGTGGCATCAAGACCAAACTCAAAGAGCAACAATCCCTCAGGATATAAAACCTCTTCTCCTGATGCAGAATAATATGAAGATTTCTATACCAATCAGTGAAGTTGCTTCCAGTAAGTTTATTTTCTTTTTTGAAAATTGATCGATACGTTGGATTTGACATAATAATTAAGTGATCTACAATTTACAGATAAAGAATTATTAATTTTATTTAATTTATTAATTTTTATTTTAATTAAGGATTTAATAATTTAAATTCTCTTACTATTTTTTGTAAGCCAATAGCCCTTATTATTGAACTCGAAAAGTTCTAGTGAACTTCCTAATGGATCAAGATCCAATCGCATAAATTCTTTTCTTTGCTTTGGTGAACAAGTTCAAATTAATTGATTAGGTAAATTTCAAATTAATCACCAAAAGCCCATGATTTTAAGTCAGGTGTTACCGTAACAAATCATGTGACCTCAAATGTGACTCTAAGTATCAATAGGTTGGATACTACATATCTCATTGCATCAACAAATGCATTCCCTACTCATGTCTCTAACAAACTTCACCTTCATTTTGGTGCACAAGCAAAGTACATTCGTTAAGTCAAACCCAACATGATCATCACCTAATTTTCCACTTGATAGAAGTGTACCATTTTCTTTAGTGAACAAAGTTCCAATAAATAGGGCCTTAATTAGGGTGTTATTTTGGAAGACACCAATTAAATCTTAGACTTAATATTTGAGTAAAGTTTTTATTATTTAGTCTCATTAGATTTTAAGTCATATGTTAGGTGATATTTGCAAAATAAAACCTACATATACATTCTACAACATAAAATAAAAACCGTGCGAGTATAGAACTATAACTAATGTCAAACCCCTTGAGCCAAGAAGAATATGACTGGTTAACCTAGGTTAACTTTTATCTTCGAGTCTTCGCAATTGTCCTTTAGTCTCTAATTTTCAATTACTACATGATTTTATTTTGTAGTTACAAAATTTTAAGAAAATAAAAACAACCTAAACTAAAAGAAAAAAAGGGATAAAGGTAAGGCGTACAAGCCTTATTCAGGAATTACAACCTAAAAGTGAAATAAAAATTTAAAACCACACACAAAGGTTTTCTAGTTGTGTACTAGACACCATGCATAAATACATCCATACATATATATCAATTAAAAATTAAATTTTAATTATTATTATTTCAAGTGTTAAATTCTTTTGGTCCCTAAAGTTTTACAAAATTATAATTCAACCCCCAAGGCTTAAGAAAATCTCAATTTAGTACAAATTCAACAAAACCAGGCTAAACTAAAATTTTCAACTTTGTCAGGCATACAGGCATGTTGTCTAACCGTGCATTTGAAATTCAATAAAATTCCAGAATAGTACACAACTGAATTCATAACTTGGGCACAATTGGAATGTAACTATGGTGGATGCACAAAGAGGCATGGCTAGACCAAAAATTGGTCCAGTTGTACCATGCACAAAAGTGCACAACTAAAGCAAAATGGTCTAGTCGTGCCATGCAATGGTGTATGGCTATTCTACCAAACACCTTCCTTGCATAAATGGAAAAAACCGTGTAAGAGGGTTTCTAGACCCAGTTTTCTAGGTTTTTCCTCGATGAAAAATCCAAAAGAATCCTATTCTCAATAAGCCAATCACTGGGTGAGGGAATACAACATATAAACCGTACTCACACCAATGATAACCCTCAAATCATGTAGTTAATAGGATTCAAAGGTGATTTCATGCAATGACATAAAACCTACAACTTTCAACCAAAATTCAACTTGCAAATTTCAACAAATCACAAACAAACATTTGGATACCATTACTCAATAATTTAACACAGTTTATGTTGTGCATGATACTTACAAATCGTGCAATAATACCATTGTATATCATCTTTACCAATTTTAGCCTTGATTAATTTGATTACATGTATTTAACATAAAAAAATTAATCAAAACAATCCAGCTGGTATATATTTTTATGAAAATATGCTAAACGGTGCCTCTGATACCACTACAGGGGTTTTAGGGCGTCGATAACTGATAACACAATGAAATTAAAATTTTATAAAACAAAAATCTCAAAAACCCTAACCAAGATACTCGTTTTAGATATACAATCATGAAGATATAAAACACATAGGTTGTTTTAGATTTTATACCTGTATTGGTGGCTTTTTTAAACCTTCATTTGGCTTGAGACTAAACACTATCAAGCCCTCGAGAGGCAATCCAGGGAGAAGGCTACTAGGGCTTTTTTTTTTGGATTATTTGTGTTCATAGAAAGAATGAGAGAAAATAAAAAAAAACCTATAGCTAGGGTTTCTATTGTGTATGTATTCTCTTTTTTCTTTAATTCTAACACACTTTAAATATATGTCTAGGTGTCCAAGTACAACAAGGATTTCATTTAGACTTGACATCTTTAACTAGGGGTGGATACGAGTCGAGCCAAGCCCAAATAAGGTTTAGCTTGTATTTGGCTCATTTTCAGTTAAGCTCGGTTCAGGCTCATTGAGCTCGCCAAAACATACGTTTGTGTTTGGCTCGCACCTAACTCGTGTTCGTATCTACTAGCTCGGGTTTGCTCGACTCAGTTTCAAGCTCAAGTTCAGGCTCGTATTTTAGGCTCGTCTTTTGCATACATATAATTAAAGGAAAGAAGATACAAAAGGAACCACTACCAAAATGAAAATGTAAATATCTCTTGCATACAGTTTATGTTCTAAATTTCCCAATTTTATTTTTGAAACCGTTACATGCATTCTAAGAGTATATTTTCTGATTCAACATTAATCTAAGAATAATAAGTTCCAAATCTGAACACAATAATTCACAAAAATTATAGTTTGGAAAAGTTACCTCACTTGATGAACGAGACTGAGTAATTTTGCTGTTGGAATGGAGAACCACCAGAGAAATGACAAAGAAGAAAGGTAAAAGGTTGTTGTGCGGTGGAGAAAACATAATACATAGATAAACCTTATTGACGGCTGAATGATGTTGTAGTTATGGTGGTTGAACGGTTTGAACTGTCAACGAATGAAGGAGTCTAAAAGTGGCAATAACAGTTCTGGAGAAATGGCAAGAAGAAGAGTAAAAAATGTTAGGTTTTTTTTTTAGTTTAGTTTAGTTTAATTGGTCCCAAAAGATGGCATTTTTTCCTGCAATAGAAGGCCAGCAAAGCAAACTTTTGAACAATATTAACTGTGGACAATAGAAGGCCTAACTCAAAATGAAAATGTAAATATCTCTTGCATACAGTTTATGCTTTAAATTTCCCAGTCTCATTTTTGAAATTGTTGCATGCATTTTAGAAATAAAATGTAAATAAAAGAAAGAAGATACAAAATGAACCACTACCAAAATGACATATGACAAATGCATTTTAGCTAAGCATGAACATTTGTCAAGCAAAGTTGGCATATATTAGAGAATTAAATTTGCTGGACACATAGTAAAAACTGGGAAGAAAAGTCAATAGCACAACATTTTTTGTCAAGGAAAGAAGACTATTTTAATATTTGTTTTCTTTTACTGTTTGTTTCAACTTGCCAACATTTTCTTCAACCTAAGCTTTTACAGGGGACACGACAGAATCTGAGCCACTATCTTTCAAATGCTAAATATTTTAAAGTACTTCTAAGAGTATATTTTCTGATTCAACATTAATCTAAGAATAATAAGTTCCAAATCTGAACACAATGATTCACAAAAGTTATAGTTTGGAAACGTTACCTCACTTAATGAACGGGATTGAGTAATTTTGCTACTGGAGTGGAGAACCACCAAAGAAATGACAAAGAAGAAAGGTAAAAGGTTGTTGTGTGGTGGAGAAAACATAATATATAAATAAACCTCATTGACGATTGAATGATGTTGTAATTGTGGTGCCTGAATGGTTTGAACTATCAGCAAATGAAAGAGTCTAAAAATGGCAACAACAGTTCTAGAGAAATGGCAAAAAGAAGAGCAAAAAATGTTAGGTTTTTTTTTGGGTTTAGTTTAGTTTAATGGTCCTAAACGATGTCGTTTTTTCATGCAATAGAAGGTTAGCAAAGAAAACTTTTGAACAATATTACCTATGGATAATAGAAGGCCCAACTCAATATAATGAAGGCCAGTTTAACCAAAGGGCCCAACTCAGCTCGTCGAGACCATCGAGTCGAGTATTGCCTTGTTTGGATTCAGGCTTATGTTCATTTTCTGATTTTTGTTTACGCTCGAGTTCGTATTCGTGTTCGTTTATACCAGGCTTGTTTCGAGCCCAAAAAAGCTTATTTGGAGTCCAACCCTACCTTCAACACACATGTATGGATGACATGTAAACATGCATAACTGACATGTTTCATAACATGCATAGGTAGCACACAAGTATGTCAGTTGACATTTTTTCAAGGCATGCATGGGTAGCACACGTGTGTCGCCTGACACGCACTTTAGCCTAGCACGGCTGGACAAAAATTTGTCTAGTCGTGCCATGCCTTTTATATTTTGCATAGTGCTAGTTGACACCATACACACTAAGGTTTTCCTTGGTCAAAGTGTGGTCGACCACATTCTCTCTTTCCCTAAACACCAAAATTATCATTAAATAATCCTCATCTCTGGATTTGAATCAATCCTTATATTGTGTGATTTATAAACTTTCTATCGAGCTGATAATGTTTGAATTTGAGTTGAATTTAGACACAAAATAAGATTGGCCTCTAGCTGACCACCTAAACAATAGAGTGTTTAAGCTTTTATAACATCACAGTTATGTGTAATTCAATTTTTTCATCAACTAATAGCTCTCAAGCTGAGACATAGAAAAGAATTTATCTTAGTAGTTCTTCAGTATGAACTAATACACATTAATGATTAACATAGATTAGGCTACTACCTTATCCTACTGTGGCTACAGATTCAAGTTATCATAAATGTCACTCAACATTCTCATGTGAGATAACTTTCCCTATACTTAAGAGTGACAAATCCTTTATTGATCAACTATCACCTCTATGTATCTTATGATATAGTTACTACTTTTATAGTTACTCCAATTATGATACCATATTAGATAACATCAAACCATCTGATCGTTACACAAGACGATCTAGCAACCTCAAGTGAAGGATCACATGCATTGTGATGTTCAGAGGATTTATTCTATGGACACTGGAGCAACCATCCATATGGATATCATTTGGTCGGGTCGGTTCAATGAATACATCTATAACGTATACCTATGTGCTGTATCAAATTGTGTATAACACTTTTGACACATAAGAACTATCACTATTTTCAATAAGATTGCTCAACACTATAATAATTTCATCATTATTACATGTACGCTTGTTCATTGTAATATCGAGATTATGAACATTTTTAAAATAGCCACTAAAACTGTACATAGATTTTTCACGATCAATCATTTGATTCCCTAATCATAATTTTGTCATTTTAAGGTCATGTTATTTGCACGATCATATAAATAAATAACATATGAATAAGATAACAATAAATCTTTTATTAATTATTAATATAAAATTAATTCACAAATTTCAAATCAATTAGCTATAGTGATACCTTAACAAGGGCTAGTCTAAGTCAATTAGTGATCAAACAGATTGATAAATAATTTAAGAGAAAAATTGTATCTTTTAGTTTCTTTAGGGTTAAACTAATACGTGTTTAGGATGACTATATTGTTTTCATTTTGTCCATGGACTAGAATGATAGGTTTCCCTAATTGTATAAAAACTAGGTTGAAAAACTCTAGTTACTCATTGTGTTCTTTTAGTTTTTCTCTTTACTATAGATGTCGTCAGTAGTTCCTTCCAACAAAAAAAATCTTTAGATCATCTTCTTCCTAAGTCGATTTCATCATTTCCGATATCGATCTAATAATTTTTTATGTTGCTCTATGATTTGATTTATTTCCAATTTCAATTTTATCATTGTGGGTTATGGTTGAATTGGTTAAACCAGTTTATTCAATCTAGAGTTTAAAAATGTTACTTTTAGGTATATGTATTTAGATATATCACATCACTCATCTAATAAAATAAATGTTAGTAGAGTTAGCATAACCAAACTTAATACATCCACAAGGTCTTACTTAATTTTCAACTACAACGACATTTTTAAAATAATACTAATACATACTTTTTTTGTAAGTTAAATAAGCAATTACATAAACATGATTTTGCAAATCAAGTCTGAAAACCCCTAATGGCAAATTGATCCTAAAGGGGGGGGAAATAGGATTATTAAAAAATTAAACACCAAATTTACCAAATGAGATTTTTACTCAAAATTCCATAAACAACAATCAAATAAACAACCAAAGCATAATGTAAAATAGTAGAGTTTAGAGAATGCTCAAGATTTTTAGAATGGTTTAGAGCTTTTCGTCTTAAGCCTCCTACATTCACTTTTTCAAGCAACTATATTGAAGTCTCCATTCTAATTATTTTTGAATTACATTAGTTGAATCGAGATCACACCCTTTTACAATAATGATACAGGATTTTACCCAAGTGTAATTAGAAAAAAGATTTACAAGTAGAATGTGCCTCTAATAGATTGATTTTACTAATTTCTACAAGTGTTTTTCTTAAAGATATGAGTTTTTGGTTTCTAGAGAGAGATTAAGAGCTGAGAGATTGAGATAAAGATTCTTGAATGTTTTTGATATATTCTCTAACCATTTTGACTTCAATCTAACTTGTTTATATAGTTTTAAGACTTGAAAGATCTGTTGGATTCATTTTAGTAGTTGTTGACTTATGAAAATAACGATTTGGCTTTGAAAACATGATTAGATAGGTGTCTTATATTGAAGAATGGACATCCTCTTACATATTTAGACTTTGGTTGGGACTTTGGTGGCTTTAAAACAGACATCCAATAGTTGAATTTTTGAAACATGTCACTCGAGGGATGGATGTCCTTTTTTGGAGGATGATTGTCCTTTCTTACATCTTAAAATTCCAAAAAGCTTCAAGCATAAGAAAACAGGCAAGAGACAAGTAGAAGGATAGACATCCCACCATGTTAACTTTGTTGACCATCCCAAATTTGCTTTTGAATAAATTGGAGAAGGGACAAACATCATATGGTACTCTTCCAATATAAGACAAAAGTTCCTTAATTAAGAATAGGCATTCATGTTCATTTGGTAAAAAATTTTGAGAGCTGTAAACTTTCAAGGACAACCATGGGATAAGCAAAGGAACTAGCATCTTATTGGGGATGAAAGTCCCACTTATAAGGATAGATGTCCTGTACCTGAAAAATTAAACATCTAAATTTCGCCCATCTTTTGGTCATAAAAATTTTATGTTATGGACATAATTAGCTCATAAGACATTGATTAACAACTTTAAATTTAATTTTGGCATAATCAAAACACCTAGAGATCTAACAATCTCCCATTTTTTGATTGATGACAAAACTTAAGTTTAAGTATTGAAAAAGCAATTTAAAGAGTTTGAAAAACTTTAGAAAGAATTTAGAGCTCTCCCTTACTTAGGCAATACAATGCAATTTGGTTCGTAATTTTTCATAACCAAAATCAATCTTTTATAACCATTTAAGCATTTAAGGCAATCAATCTCAACCTTTAAAACTCTAAACATCATTTTCAATTCATTTCATTTAACCATAAACTCATTTAACCATATAAGAAAATTTTATAAAACTTAAACTTAACCAATCTCTCATCTTTTTTCTTGTCATAAATTAAAAAAAAAAGCAAAGGTTTCTCTTTTTTCTTAATATTTTATAATTACAAACAAGAGAAAAACTCTCCCAATATCAATCAACATCAATTAACCCAACTCTTCAATAGCATCATCAATAACAAATCAATCTATAATGTCAACAATGTGAATCATAGCAAAGCATCATCAAAAATATTTCCAATATCAATATAAGTAAGCATAACAACAAAGTAAAATAAACCATAGTATCCATTCATACAATGAAACATAAAAAGTACCAAATATCAAAAGATAAATGTTTCTCAAAACTATGTAATATGATGAGATGGAATGAGATGTATGATGCATGAAGGAAAATCGTGGCTCGTCCTCTAAAGGTGGAGGCATATTGTTGGAAATGGGGTGACGGTCACAAATATGCTACTGAAAGAAAGATTCCATGGAACTGAGGTGGTGATCATAACTTGGCATATCAGTATGCAACCAATGTAAATCACTTTGTAATTTATGCACTCATGATGCAACCCAAGCAGTGATTCATTTAAAGAGCTCATAAACCTAAGCATATAGTCTTAAAAGGTAAAGGACTCAATATCTAGAACTGACTTTCAATGATGACACATCTGCTTACTATTAGCGGTAAATCAAAAAGGATCTAGTTGAATAAGTTATACAAGTAGGGTTGGATTGAGGCTAAGCAAGCTATCACCATCTTGAGGAAGGCGATGGATCATGTTCATTTAAGAGGGGGTGTCAAAACCAATGTAATCCCTCTTAGAAAATCCCTTTACATATGGTTAGTTACTTTCTTCTAGGCAAATCCTAAGACTATTAATAATCATAGTAACAATAGTGTCAAACTCAACAACTCCTTTCATTTCATCTTTAATCGAACTGATCTTAGTAATAATCCAATGAATTATATCCACCTGATGGCTATAAAGGACCACATCCAATAAAGCAAGATCCCTTCATGTCATTTGACCATTTGATTGATCACGTGCATTTAAGGTATAAGTGATCGTGCGATGAATAATTCTCATGATTGGATTATGCAATGCACTCAACTTAATGTTCTTTTTGTATGCCTTGACACCGTCTAATCTTTCCTAAGTGACTTAAACATCAAAATCAGCGGGAACATTTAATAAACCCTTATAATCATAATCAAGCCATGATGCTATGTCTTTTAGTTTAACTTTAAAATACCTTTCCTTTAATCGAAATTTAAAAATGTAGTCAACCAATTCACCCTGAGATCTTTTAGTCAATTCTAAACAACTATAAAATTTATATACCCATGATTCAATGTAATAAGTATCAAGTCGAAACAATTTGAACCATCTAACACCATATATAAATCCAAAGAGATCATCCCAAAGCCCAAGATCTTGTAAAATGTGTTTGTTTAGAGCTTTACCTGAAATAGCACTACAAGTAGTGAGTTTAACAATATTGTCCTAATGCACTGGATTTCTTATGGTAATTCCATAAATTTTGGTCTAGTGGCTTTCATAGGATTGGCGTTTAATGTCATTAGGGATGAAAGTGACTTGAAAAAATAACTCAATACTTGAAGAATTCAACAAAATCAGGGCAGAGGATGATGATAAACAACGATTGGATCTTGACCAAATGAATGGAAGGAAAAATATTATGCAAATTGTAAAAGAGATAATGATAATGCTATATGAAATAATGATGCATGTAAGACATTGCCAAAAAAATGGATTTTGACAATGGTTAACACCCAAAATGCTAAAGAAACACAACGGTTGAAGGAAAAAGTGGTCAAAAAATGAACTAGGGTTTATGGTGATGCAAGGGGAATTGATTTGGTGTAACGACAGTGACTGAAAAATGCTTTTCAGGTGACAAAAAATATAAGAGTATAGGGGTCTTTGAGAGAAGGCGGTTGGAAAAGTGTGGTGAAAAAGTTAGAGTTTTCTTTTATATAACCTGAGGGACAACTGTTCCCCTATATGGACAGGCATCCTTCCTTTAAAAAAAAAAACAACAAATAGGATGATAGTTACACAAAGTGGGACGAGTGTCCCAATCTTGAAATCTAGTTTTTGTAGAAAACTTTTGGTGCAAAACATATGCAATTTGAATATTTTGATCATTTTAAAGATATTTTCAATGTGTTCCACTGTTCAAATGACTTTGAACATGTGTTTGAATCACCAAAACTTGGATATTCAGAAAATACATAAAGTAGCATATGTATCATAAAAACATATTGCAAACTAAGCACTTATATCCACATACAAGCATGCCAACACATTTATAATCATCAAAATGATATGTGACATGCAACTAAATGTCATAAATATCCAATGTCATACAAATCCATATCAGTATGCACAAATATGTATTTAATCATGCATGAGTACATATATACATACATAAGTGCAAAGGCATATCAATAACCACCAAAACTATCCAAACACAACATAATCAACATGTTAAACAAATACATGTATCAAAAAAGCAAAAAATCACAAATACTTATTTTTAAGTATATCAAGTTCCATAACATACTTAGTTAACTCATGTAAACAAGCAAGTTCCACAACTTTTGCAAGACATCATCATATCTAATAATCATGATAAAATCAAGCATATACATCATCACAAATATCATTTCAATCATGTTTCAAGATAACTCAAAATTTATGCACTTACTTAACTTGTGTCAATCATTTCAAACTTTCTTCAAATATAGCAATATCTTTCCTTATCAAGAGACTTAGTTAAACTATTAGCAAATTGATGGTTAGTATCAATAAATTTGATTTGAATATCACCCTTACTAACATGTTCATACAAAAAATGATGTCTAATGTCTATATGCTTTGCTCTAGAATATAAGATAAAATTTTTGGAAAGTTAAATAACACTTATATTGTCACAAAATATAGGAATGTTTTATTTTATTTTAGAACCAAAATCTAAAAGTTGTTGTATCATCCATAAAAATTATGCATGATAACTACCTGCGAAAACATATTCGACTTTTGTAGTAGACGTTGCCATCAAATTTTGTTGCTTTGAAAACTGTGAGACAAACATATTTCCTAAAAATTGATAAGTACCAATTGTTCTTTTCTTATCTATTTAACATCCTTCAAAATTGACATCCAAAAATACTGATAATTTGAATGAATATCTCTTAAGGTATGATAAACCAATATTTAGGGTTCCCTTAAGGTATCTCAAAATTTGTTTCATGGCATTTAAATCCGATTCCATAGGATTCACTTGAAAACATGCACATATGCATACACTAAACATGATATTAGACCTAGATGTAGTTAAATACAATAATCCACTTATTGTGCTTCTATATGCTTTGGTTTCAACACTTTTACCTCCTTCAAATTTATTCAATTCGAGTGAACTGCTCATGGAAGTGGGTTGCTCTTTGGTTTCTTACATGTTGAACCTTTTGAGAAGGTCTTTGACATACTTGACTTGGTTAAGTAAAATTTATTTAATTTGTAATCCAAGGAAGTAGTTACGTTCTCCCATCATGTTTATCTCAACCTACATTATTTTAGAAAAATATTTACAAAGAGACTAATTAGTAGCACTGAAGATAGTATCATCAATATAAATTTGAACAACCAAGATGTCTTGCATTTGGCTTTCTATAAATAAGATGGTATCCATTTTTCCTTTCGAAAAACCATTTTTACTTTAAAAAAGACTTAATCTTTCATACTACACTCTAGGAGCTTGTTTTAAACTATATAAAGTTTTTCTTAGTTTGAAAACATGATTTGGAAATTTATGATTTTTGAAATTAGGAGGTTGTTCAACATAAACCTCCTCTTGAATAAAACCATTTAAAAAATCACTTTTAACATCCATTTAAAAAAGTTTGAAATCAAAATAACATGTATATGCAAACAAGATCCTAATTGCTTCTAATCTAACTATAAGTGCATAGGTTTTATCGAAATCGATGTCTTCCCTTGAGAGTACCCTTATGCGACTAGTCTTGTCTTGTTTTGAGCAATAACTCTAGACTCATCCACCTTGTTTTGGTATACCCATTTTGTGCCAATGGTGGGATGATCCATTGGCCTTGGAACTAGTTCTCATACTTGGTTCC
The DNA here is from genome assembly GCF_011075055.1 of Mangifera indica. Taxonomy (NCBI): domain Eukaryota; kingdom Viridiplantae; phylum Streptophyta; class Magnoliopsida; order Sapindales; family Anacardiaceae; genus Mangifera; species Mangifera indica. The sequence continues at coordinate 397,202 of NW_025401096.1, read as the reverse complement.
TTTCAAATTGGTTTAATTCTTCTTACATGGCAAACATCCAACTTTCATTTTGCAATGTCGTATTTAATCTCTTTGGATCTAGTTGTGACAAAAATGCCACAAACTCTTACGTATTTTGTAGAAAAGCCCTTCTCCTTAGACCTTGGGATGGATCTCCAATGATTTTTTCTTCATTAACCTTATCCTTCACCCTTGGGAATGCAGATTCCCTTTGATCTTTTTGAGGTTGCATGAGATTGTCTTCATATGACATTACCTCAAGTTGGTTTTCTTCTTCATTAAGCTTAAGAACTTCTTTGATTTGGAAATCCTCCATGAGCTCCACCACCTCATCTTAATTGTCCCTAGTAGCACACTTAAAAGAAGATTCATAAAAAAATAACATGTATAGATTTTTCCAACAACAAGTGTCCTTTTGTTGAAGACTCTATACGCTTTGAAGGTTGATGAATAGCCTAGAAAAATTATTTCATCCAATTTGGTATCAAATTTTCTTAGGTTATCCTTTCCATTGTTTAACACAAAACACTTACAACCAAATGGATGAAATATGCAATATTAGGATTTTTCCCTTTGAATAACTCATATGGAGTTTTCTTAAGGATTGACTTAATTATTGCCATATTGATGATGTAACATATGATATTGATGGTTTCACCCCAAAAAGATTTTAGCAAATCATACTCATACAACATGGTCTCAGCTATTTCTACTAATGTTATATTTCTCTTCTCAACAACTTCATTTTGTTGAGGAGTCGTAGGAGCTAAAAAGTTATGCTCATCATAGTATGCTTCAAAATCTGAATTTTCAAATTCCTTTTTATGATCACTTTTAATGCATGTAATTGCATAACCTATTTGGTTTTGCAATTTCTTAATGAATGGAGCAAATGTTTTGAAAGCATCATTTTTGTGTATAAGAAGTAATACTCATGTAAATCTTGAAAAATCATCAACTATTATAAAACAATAATGTTTTTCACTTTAACTTTAGTTCTAGATGGTCCACACAAGTCCATATACAATAGTTGTAAAGGCTAAAGGTTAAAATAAATTTTTTTCTTTCAAAACAAGTTTTTGTTTGTTTTCCTAAATTACATGCATTACAAATTTGGTCATTTTTTAAAACTAATTTTGGTAAACCTTTGACCAAATTCTTTTTTGAAATTTTTTTTTATCACATCAATACATGCAGGTCCTAACCTCTTATGTCATAGCCACATGTCTTCTTTCTTAGTTGATATAAGACATAAATCTCTAGATGAAATGTCATACAAGTCTATAATGTACATATTTGAATGTCTATGACTAATGAATGCAATTGCATTAGTGTAAGTGTCAACAATTTCACAACACAAAGAATAAAAACAAACTTTAAAACCATTATCACATAATTTACTTATGTTAATTAAATTATGTTTAAGACTTTCTACAAGTAAAACATCATTAATTAAGAGAGAAGAGTTACCTATGGTGCCTATGTCAATTACTTTCCCTTTGAAGTTGTCGTCGAAGTTAATGTTTCCACCATCCTTAGCTATTAAAGAGGTGAAGAGGTTTTTGTTCCCAGTCATGTTCTTTGAACATCCACTATCAAAGTACCATTTACTTGACCTTTCGCTCTTGGCTTCAAGGCACATCTATACGACAAAAACATTTAAGCTTTCTTTGGTACCTAAATGATTTTGGGTTCAATAAGGTTAACCTTAAAAGTCTTTTTAGGAACCCAAACCTTCTTGATCTTGAAGGGTTTGTCATTCCTAATTGGATATCCCCTAATGGTGTGACCAACAAAAGCACAATATTTGCATTTCATGTGCAATAAATGAGGTTTCTTTAATGGCCTATGATTTTCAATGAAAGGGTTAGCCTATTATAAGTTAGACCTTCTTTATTTATCTCAATCCTTTGTGATGCTAACATTTCATCTAATCTTTTTGTGCCAACTTTGAATTTATCTTATAGTTTATTTGAACTATCAAGTTTCTTCTTTAATTCAATATTTTTATTTTTAATGTTATCCAATTTTTTAATCAAGGATTCCTTTTTGTGCAAAACTAGTTCTAGTTGCTATTTAGCTTTATTATGTTCATTTCTACTACTTTCTAACTTATTTTTCATACTGCAACATTTTTCTTTAAAGATTTATTCTTTGAACTAATGCATGTATATTCCATTACTAATGATTCAAATGCATCATGCAATTCTTCAAATGAATAAGAGTTAGTGTCATCTACCTCTTCTTCTAAGTTGCTCTTAGCCATGAAGCAAATATTGACCTTTTTTACCTCTTTCTTGCTTTCGTTGCTTGAGTCATCACTTCCACTCCAAGTGGTGGTAAACAATTTTCTTTTGAATTTCTTCTCTTTTTTCTCTTTTCTCTTCCTTTTGAGAAAAGGACATACTAGTATAATGTGACCTGATTTCTTGCATTTATAGCATATGATCTCTTTCTCCTCTATTTCTTTTCCTTTTGATTGATTGAAGCTCTTTCCTTTATTCCCTTTGGACTTGGAGAGAAATTTGCTAAATTTATGGGTTAGAAGGTTTACATCGTTTTCATCCACTGAAGATTCTCTATCTTTCTCATTTTTCTCAATTGTTTTCAAGGCAGTGTCCTTTTTTAATTTTACTTCCTCTTACTTTGGTTTTCTTTTCATTTTCTAGGTCAAGAGACTTCTTACAAGCTCATCCATTTGTAACTTAGTGAGGTCTTTGGATTCCTCAATTGTCATTACCTTTATGGTCTGTGACTCCGATAGTGACCTTAACACCTTTTAACTAATTTTACTATTTTGAATCTCTTTACAAGACCCTTCAAGTCATTTACGAAGTTCAAAAATCTCTTATACATGTTTGTTATGCTTTTCCCTGTCTTTTTTTCAAATAACTCATACTCACAAAAGAGAAGCTCAATTTTTTACTATTTGACTTGGCTTGTGCTTTCATGTGTTGTTTGGAGGATGGTCCAAACTTTTTTCAATATTTCACAAGCGAAAACTCTATTAAATTTAGTTGAGTCTAATGTACAAAATAATATGTTTATGACTTTAGCATTCAAACTCAACAATTTTTCATCTTCATCATTATATTTCATTTCAACCTTAGTTTGGAAAATTATTGAACATTGCTCATTATTGTGAGATTTCTAGGTACAAAGTCACCATGTTCAATAAATTTCCATAACTTATAGTTTATTGATCTAATGTGCAACCTCATTCTAATCTTTTATTGGGTGTAGTTTATTCCATAAAATAAGGGTGGTCTAGTAGTGCGCTGTCCTTCACTAAAAACTGCCTTAGAAGTACTTGTCATTATCAAATGATTTTAAACTCTAAAATTATTGAAAAACCTTAATAGCAAATTAATCCTAGGTGAGGGTGAATAAGATTATTAAAAAATAGAGCACCAAATTTACCAAATGAGATTTTTACTCAAAATTCCACAAACAATAATAAAAAAAACAACCAAAGCATAAAGTAAAAGAGTAGAGTTTAGAGAATGCTCAAGATTTTTAGAATGGTTCGGAGCTTTTCGTCCCAAGTCTCTTATGTCCACTTTTTCAAGTAATCGGCTTAAAGTTTTTACTTAAATCACTTCTAGATTACACTTATTGAATCGAGATTACATCCTTTTACAATAGTGATATGGATTTACAAGTAAGATGTGCCTCTAATAGGCTGATTTTACTTATTTGTACAAGTGTTTCTCTTAAATATATGAGTTTTTGGTTTCTAAAGAGAAATTGAGGTGATGATTTTTGAATGCTTTTGATATATTCTTTAACCCTTTTGGCTTCAATCTAACTTGATTATATAGCTTTGAGACTTGAAAGATTTATTGGATTCATTTTAGTAGTCATTGGCTTTTGAAAATGACATTTTAGCCTTGAAAGTGTGATTAGATGAGAGTCTTATATTGAAGAACAGGTGTCCTCTTACACATTCTAACTTTAGCGGCTTTGAAACAAACATTCAATGGTCAAATTCTTACAACATGCCACTCAAGGGATTGGCATCCCTTTTTTCAAGATGGGCACCCTTCCTTACACCTTGAAATTCTAGAAAGTTTTAGGCATGAGAGGATGAGTAAAAGACAAGCAGAGGATGGGCATCTCACCTTGTTAACTTTGTTGATCATCCCAAATTTGCTTTTGATTAAATTGGAGAGGGGACGAGCATCACATAGTCGTCTCCCAATATAGGACGAAAGTCCTTTAATTGAGGACAAGCTTCCTTTTTCATTTGGCAAAAATTCTCGAGAGCTCTAGACTTGTAAGGATGAGTATAAGACTAGCAAAGGAACTAGGATCCCATTAGGGACAAGTATCTTGTACCGAAAAAATTAAATATTTACATTTTACTCATCTTTTAGTTATAAGAATTTTATACTATGAACTTTAGTAGCTTAATAAACATTTATTAACAACTTTAAACTTAATTTTGGCATAATAAAAACACCTAAGGGTCCAACAAAGTCAACATTATGTTAGCCTTTCTGCACATTAAAAATTTTTATATGATTATAATTCTCTTATAAAATGTGGAATGCCACAAGAGCACCTAATCCATTATATAACATTGCTCTAAAGCCAATCTTCTCATGGTATAAATCCATAAGGAAACATGTTTGAACATTCAAGTAGCAATCTCTATCTATAAGTGCATGTGTTTACACATATACTTGGATAAATATCCTTAGGTTGGTAGAATCGTGACGAGGGATCAATAAGGTGTTTGATCATGACGACCCTATATTCACATATGGTGGCCAATCTAAAAATGTCCCAACCAAGGGTACAAATAATACGACAACACTATTATAATGTTAAACGACCTTACTGAAAAAAAGCAATGGATCTCACGTATCAAGGTTGTGGGTGTCAAACTAGTGCAACATATGAGTAAATGTTGGAAGCATGTCCGTTAGACTGACTTATCAAGAGAATCCCATATAGATGGTAACTTTAGTATTTATAGAACATATCCTCTTAATAGAATGTGGTGCATGTGATGCTTAAACTTGAGATCATTTAACATTAGCCCAATGTAGCCTTTTCTGGAAAGTTATTATAACGATAATGGTTGATTATGTAGAGAAGTGTAGAAAGACTATGATGAATTAAGAAAAGATTCATCACTCTCAAGTACGTGGCTAGATATCTCAATGCCCAGTTTGGCTATGACAACAAAATAAATCTATGTGTATAGAGGAAATGCATTGGTGCTTGATCCAATGATTACGTCTTTATTGCTTAATTAATCAAACATTTATGTCGAAGATGAATTGAGGTAAACACTACTTCTATAGATCGATATAAGGGGTAAATAGTCATGATTGAAAAGGTTAAGAATTTATTAAGCATACAATAAATCACATCATTATTTAGACCTATATTAAAGAGTAAATATGAATAAAATCATATTATGATAAATGTCTTACTCATTGTTGGACTTAGTAAATAATTACTATCCCTTATGTGTTGCCATATTGGGAAATTTTTTAGTAATAATCAATGATTAAAATAATTAAAGAAAATTATCATCCTTGTTTAAGTATTAAAAGATTACTAATATAATCTTGATTTTGTTACAATTTTAATATTATTTGTTAATTTTTTAGGATTAAAATACTCTTATTTTCAATTAATATAACAAGTCATGCTTTGCAATGTTAATTTTTTGTTGATTCAAATTAGAAAATTGGGATTATGTGCATTTAAACTCTTTTTGTCAAATAAAGAAAATAAATGATATTGGGGATTTTTTTTTTTTTTTGATATCATCTTATGCAATATTTTGTTCAAAATCTTCGGGTTAATTGAAATTGGTTTTGTGTCAACCCTAATCTGATCCAAATTACTTTTCATATAAAAAATCATAACTTTAACTCGATTTTTTTATATTATATCATGTTATATCGGGTTAATAAGTAGTGTCAAATTTTGCCAAGTCTATCCTTATTTAGGTATTAAAATATTACCAAAGTAATCTTAATTTTGTTATAATTTTATTTTTTATATTAAAAGATTATTTTATTTTTAATTTAAAGTTATTATTGTTTGAGTTTAAAATTTGATAGTTAAAACTAGGTAATATTATAATAATAATAACGGAAAAGTTATTATTATTATTTGTTTTCTGTACTGTTATTTTTTATATGTGATTTTTCTTTTTATTTATCAGAAAATGAAGTTAATTTAACATTATTAAACAGAATTTAACATGATTAGTATTAAAATTGGTGTTTAAACAATTTTTGAAAAGGCTGGAATTGTTTGGAATGATCCTACTTGATGAGTGGGATATTTTCTGGATTCGAGGGGTGGTTTCTATATTATTTTTATGTTTAAATTTTTTTTAATTAAAACTATTAATACTAATTAATCCACAGGTCGAGATCTAAAGGTGGCTCTGATAAAGAGTGGTTTCCAATTGTTTTTGCTGCCCTTTTTTTTTCTGGGCCTCGGCCAGGATGAACCTTGTACATGAAATAGTCCAATTGCAAGATGCACCAAAACATAAATGTGAAAGAACAATACTTTTGGGCCAAAATTCGGAATTATCCTCTCGTCTGGAAATGGCTCCTTGCCTGCTGCAACAGCATTTCTTTGCCTCTGGCTGATGCAATTTCCAGCCTCTGTTCTTCCAAGGGCAACTGATTTGCTCCTTTTTGGAACTGGAATCATTCCAGAACCTGCCTGCAGAATGCTGCTTTCCTCTTGGTTTTTTGCAAAATGCTGGTCTGAGTGATTTTAAGTGATAGTTGTGCAATATGAATTTATGGGGGCTGGTAGTGGCTTGCATTCATACAAGAGGTTGGTTTCTTTGCTGCAATTATAACCCTTGGTTCAAGGCTGCACCCTTGGTAGTTTTGGTTTTTGTTGGGGTTCTTTTTGTTAGCTGTTGTAAATAGTTTGCACATGTTATCTTGTCTTCAGTCTTGCTAACGTGGAAATAGTCAGAAAAGATGAGTTTAATTAGTTTCTCTGTTTCGGTCTTTCGTTTTTATAAATAAATTTTACTTACAAAAGAAAAAACAATGTTATGTATACATATTTTGAGTATACAAAATAGGTACACAGATAAAGTATAATTATATGATTAAGTATTATTTTAATTTTATTTCAAAATTATCCAATCACATGATGACATATCATCTGTATATCTATTTTATGTCTTCAAAGTGTATGAATATAGTTTTATTAAATATAAAACTCAACATGCTAGTATTGAATCAATTTTAGCTATGAGATTGACAAGTTATTCCTATCTGATGTCGATGTTATAATCTCAAATGTAAGGTATGAGATTTGAATCTCACATTGAAAAACATGAACTTTTAGTATGAGATTTATATAACTTTTGGTTTTCTAATCTCAATAGTTAGTTTTTTAGTTATGGTTCTCCCACTGTTCATATCATTTGGTATTACTCCCAGTTGCAATCGCTTTGATCCTACATTGGAAAGAACAAGTTTATAATACAGAATTTATATGACTTTAAGCTCTCTAATTTTAATAACTAATTTTTTAATTGTGATTCTCCCAAAAGTTATATCAATTGAATGTGTTGAAGTGACATATTTTTACTAATTAATTTCATTCTCTTTTCCACAAACACTAAATATGTTGTTTTGCTAAACCTAGTTGAAGGGCTATAGATTTTACTTGTTATAGGGACAATGCTAATAAGTAAAACTTCAACTTCTAGAATCTTTGATATATTATAAAATATTGAATTAAATTAGTTTAAAGTTACATGATGAGCTAATACAACATTTCTGAATATGTGGATTTCTTGAAATTTACTTACATGATGATCAAGAAGGGATTCATTAACTCAAAGTCATTGGATTTGGAGTATTTACTGACTCAATAATTATCTAGTTTCGAGTTCTTATACAAACATCGATAAATATTGAAAACAAAATCTCTTGCTAGGGTCTAATATAAGTCATAAAAAGGATCTTCATGATAACACATTTCAAATATATCGATTGATGATTTGGTTACATATTGAGACCAGGATTTTGATGAACCATGAACTCGTATTCAATTAGGATTTGACAACATAAAGATTTTACTTATATGAAACTTATAATCAAAAATAGGTTCGATGAAATATGTCTTCATCATAGTTTAGAGATTATGACACATTGTCAGATGTTTCCCATAGTTGTTGAGTTTTCAGACATATTTTTCAATTCATCCGAAATCAACTCACGACTACACCATGATAAACCTAAATGGCCGTACCAATAAACCAAGTGTTTCACAGAGGCAAAGAATTGATTATCCAAGGATGGCTAGCACCTTCCAAGGGTAATAAAAGTAACATTATATAAAATGTTACATGAATGCGAAAATGATATTTTAAAGGTTAAGTTATCAATGAGATAAAACATGAGTAGCTATTGTATATTAGATATACAAGCATGACTATTAAATAAACTATGTTATTTAAGAAGTCCCATGCAAAATTATACAATTGCAATTGGGTCCACCATTAGATAAAGCACATATTAGTTCATTTTACTTATGTAAACTCATTTTGCTAGAAAAATTTCTCTCACTTCTTTCTCTATCTCTACATTCAACCAAGGGTCAAAACTTGCTTGGTTTAGTGCAACTTCTAGAGGTCTCACACTTGTATTGCTCCACTCCATCATCTTTATCAATGAATAGCTTGAAGAAGGTAAAAAATGTAACTATTCTTTCATGTTTTTCAAACACCTTTAACTCCTTGTTTCACCATACATTCTTGCTTGCATGTTTATGAACATGCATTGCCATTTCATCACCATCTTCATCCATTTCTTTCAAGTGGTATAAGAGCCATTTTAGGTTCTTTGCATGTTTAAGTTTAAGTTAAAAATTGTGTTTTTATACATAATAGAATGTATGGCTAACATAGTCATTCATGCATGTGCTTGGTTTGCATAAAAATTGTGTTTTATCAAACTTGTTCAAGGTCGTTACATTCAACCAAGCTTATTTGGTTGATCTTTTACATTTATTTATGTGTTCTAATGATACTGAGTTGAAGAACACAACTTTTGAAGCATGTTTTGATTTTTCAAAGTCATGTATAGATAAACAGATCCTTGAATGTCACATGCATGTGTTTGTTTGGCTTGAAAAATTGAATTTTCAACATGGAATGGTCCATGCATGTCAAGGCCATGAAAACTCTTGTGACATATGTTAATCTTGCGATGTTTTGATGTAACGTACATGAAACATGTGATTTTGAGACATGTATGTGAGATTTGTATGAATAACTTCAAGTATGTATGGGCATATTGATTAATATGAATGTAATTTTTATATGTTGTTACTTGTAAGCATGTCAAATTAATGTTTGAATTTGAAAGACTTTGATTTCACATGGATAATACGTTGGTCAATATATGTATTTTGTAACATTATCTTTGTTAATTTAAATTTATATATGTATGGTTTTACTTGAAAAAGATGAGTAATGTGTGGTGACATATAGATTCATGTGTACGTTGAAACTAATTTAAAATTTTCGTTAAACATGTTAAATGTTTATGTTTTAATGTTGATCAAAGTAGATTTGGATGAAGCATAAAGAATTTGCAAATACTGTATTTGCATTTGGATGGAATGTTTGGTTGTATGATGAATGGTATGATCCTTTTGAAGATATAGATTTAAGTGAATAATTTACTTCTATGATGTATTTTCGAAAACTTTATGATCATCTCACCATGTTTTATTTTATGCATATATGTGATGTATGTATGTTGAATATTAAACCAACCTTAATTAACTAAAGTTAAACCTAAATCTCCCAAATAAAATTATTAAATCTATGTCTCTCATTATGAGATAACAAATTTTTTGGCATAAATTTTAATATCCGAAGATTTCTATTATATGAAGAATATAAGCTTTATGTCATGGAATTAGATGTATCTTGTTTTTGGATAGATATTTTCATCTTGACCAAGATCTTGTCATGTGAGGACATGTTGAAAATACCATTTTAAGAAAGCGTAATGGTTTAGATTTAACTAGCTAGGATATCAAGATTTTTATTATGTAAGATATCCAAAACTAAAGGGTAATGAAAATGAATCGAGTCTTATATAGGGATATAAAAGGAAATGGTTTCCTACTTATTAAAGTTAATTGACCAAGATTTCTATTACATTAGATTAATTGAATTTAATAAGAATTTGATTTCCTACTAGAAATTTAATTTAACAAGAATTTTCGGATCTTATTTAGAAGATTGTGGGATTCAAATAAAATAGTGAAAACTAACTAATATGATTATGCATTAAAAGGTTTAATTATCAAGACAACAATGAAATTTTATTTTTCTTTACAATTTTTTCTTAATGTGTGATTTATTGAAAATGACAAACAACATACTCTTAAGAATAATGGACAACAATATACTGACTGGATCAAATTTTAAGGATTGGGTAAAGAATCTCATAATAGTTATGCATTTTTAGGAGATGGTCTATGTCTTGAAAGCACCACTTCCTATCAACATAGCTTTGAAAGCTTTTAAAGAAGAATGAAAAACATTCAAAAAATGGACCGAGGATAGTAGGAGAGCTTGATGCTACATGTTAGCTTTAATGAATAGAGAACTCCAAACTAAGTATTAAAATGTTTCGAATGCATATTATATCTTCATCGTTTTACAAGAGTTATATAGAAAAAATTTTAGAGTGGTCGAAATGGAGCTATCTGATTCGTTCTTTAGCATAAAACTCAAGGAAGGATCTCCACTAGATGATCATGTTATAAAAATGATAGATGGAATAGGGCAATTAGATGTGTATGGGGTAGTTATGTTAAACCACTTTAAAGTGAATTTGATTCCAAAGTCTCTCTCACCAAGTTATAATAAGATAGAGTGGACACTTCTTGAGTTGTTTAATGAACTTCAAGAATTTTATAAGCCAGGAAAGAAAGAAACAAGACATGAGGATGTCTATGCGACATCTACTAGTATGGCAAATAAATAGTCTAAAAAGCAATAGAAAATGTGTCCAAATGTTAGACCCAAGAAAAGAAATTTTAAGAAAAGTGCAACCAAGGTAAAAAAGGCAAAGGCAAAGGCAAAGGGGAAGTGTTTCCATTGCTAAAATGATGGACATTGGAAGAGGAACTGTCTTCAATACTTGGATAGTCTTAGGAAGAACAAAATAGGTATAATTCACTGTTAAGTTATTAAATTTTAATTAAGTTTAAATTCAGATAATCATTCTCGAATACTAAATTTAGTATCTATATCTCATGTGTGTATTTCTTTACAAGCACTTTAGAATAGTTCTATTTTGTCAAAAGAAAATATCATTTTGAAGATGGCAAATGGGTAAGAGTGGCAGTCAAGGCCATAGAGACTTGCCACATACAAATACCATTAGGACATATTTTGGTATCATATAGGATTTTGTATTTTGAAAATGCACTAGAAACATCATTTTTGTTATTGTTTTATGTAAAAATAGTTACAATATACAATTTAATGGAAATGAATATTTCATATATTTTGAAAGTGTTTTAGTGGGTAAGATTGTAAATACAAATGGCTTTTGTGTTTTGAAACTAAATTATTATAATATAATAAATTTCATTACCAATAAAAGGATTTAAAGTAAAACAAATCCCAAAATTCTCTGGCATCATAGATTATTAGGTCACATAGATGAAAAAAGATTTATACAACTTGGAGAAAGTGGACTTTTAAGCTCATTAGGTTCAGAACACTCTCCAGCCTATGAATCATGTCTCTATGGCAAGATGACCAAATCTCCCTTTAAAAGTAAAAGAGAACAAACCAAAGAATTGTTAGAGTTTATACATTCAAATATATATGGGTCATTTAGTAGCATGACTAGGGGAGGATTTCATTACTTCATTACTTTCACCAATGAGTAATCACAATACGAGTATTTATATTTAATGAAATATAAATCTAAATCCTTTAAAAAATTCAGAGCATTTAAGAATAAAGTAGAAAAACAAACTAGAAAAAGTATTAAGATTTTACGATCAAATCACGAAAAAGAGTACTTAAGTACAAAATTTTAGGAATTTTTGAAAGATAATAAAATAATTTCCTAATTAACTCCTCTATATACACCTCAACACAATAGTGTATCCAAAAGGAGGAATCGTATCCTCTTGGATATGGTATGATTAATAGTAAGTTTTAATGACTTGTAAACGCATTGCGGGGATATACCCTCCAAATCACTGTGCACATCCTTAATATGGTACCATCGAAATCTGTTTAGTATTCGAAACGTCCTAATCTTAATTACAAAAGGATTTAGGATTGTCTAACTTATGTTAAAATAGCTAAAATAGATAAGTTAGATGTTAAATCAGAAAATAGTTAGTTTATAAGATATCCTAAACATAGATTAGGATATTACTTTTACTTTTTAATTGATAAAAAAATAATAGTTAGTAGAAATGTACACTTTCTTAAGAAAGAGTGTGCCGAAATAACCTAAATAGCCTCAAATCGACATTGTTAAAGTTGGATCATCCACTTAACAAACCTCAATATTAGATATTATAATTCCAACACAAAGATCTTTTAAAGTATCAAAACCTCCGGATTTCTTTATAAATAGAATTTTGAATTCATCTTAGTTGGAGAAGTTGGTCATGGTAATGATCCTAGCAATTATGATGAAGTTATACTGGATACTGAATCAGACAAATAGCTGTAGGCTATGAATTCTAAAATAGATCCATGCATGTTAACGAAGTTTGGACACTCGTTGATCCATTAGAAGGAATGTAGCACCTGCATGTATGCCCCAAGATATTTTTATCTTTTGGCTTTGTATATGTGTATTTATGATTAAGCTATCATTATGTGTGAATAGACAACACAAGGTCATATGGAAAGGCCACACATCCCTCTGTGTGTGTTGACAATGGCAAAATAGTATTTTCTTATATGACGTTTAAGAATATTAAATATGGAAGCATATCAACCATGCATGATAGGCATGAACATTCGTTTGTCATTTGAGATAGGATAAAGGCCCATTTCACGGTGAAGTCAAGATTTGCTATTAATGGGTAACATATAGAATGATCATTCCTAAAAGAGGAACATCCATTCGTATTGTTATTTTTGGAAAATAAAAAGAAAATGGACATGTTTTGCTCATCATTCTTTAACAATTTCTTCTAGAGAACTGAGAGTTAAGTGAACTTTTAAGAGCTTGAGAGACTTGGACGCAATGAGGGATTCTTTGGAAATCATCAAACAAAAGATAAGTAAGAGACCCTCTTTTTCTGTAATTTGTAATTTTGGTTTACGTGATATGAGATGAATTGTATCGTATGCCTTGAATAATTGGTGGTTGCATTGAAATGTGATTGGGTTGCGGATTGTGGTTTATGCCTTGATTTTATATATTTATATATATATATATATATATATATATATATATATATATATATATATATACGAATATACCCATGTTGTTCAAAATGCTTGAGCGGATGACTTTTTATTTACTTTACATGACACATATTCTAGTATGATATTGGATGGGTTTTTGGTGTGTTTGTTTAGAATTTTTGTTAGGAATTTTTAATGGTCTTATATTGATATACTAATGCTTTTTTTGAGTTGGAAATTGGGTTATGGAGATATGTTGATACTGTCACGAAAATCTATCAAAGTTTGTTGTTTTTATTGAGAAATTCAGGGTTGTTATTAGTGCTTTAAGCAAAGTAAATAATTGTGTTGCATGATTACTAGTGTTATAAGTTTAGTTTGGAATTTTGTGTTAGATGAGGAAGACTGAAAATTACAAGAAACTTAAGACAAGTTTCTGGAGAGTGTGTAGAACGATCATACTGGGTAGTAATACCGATCATTCCACCCCCTAAGATAGTGTAAAGTAAATCCATTCACCATAGGAATATTTGGTAGTTGTGCTTGTGGTGGTTAAGGCAGTGAGCATCTATTCCTATGCATAGAGAAATGACTAACTTACCTTTAATAGGGATGATCATAAGGAAAGCCAACGATCACACCCTAACAAAGGTTATTGGTGATGAGAATCATTATAGGTGTGTTCGACTATCCAGATAATGACAAATTGTCCTACTGGAGCGATTTGAAATTGAAAATTAAAAATGATGTACTTTACTATAATGAACCACTGAATTGTGTAGTATGGTAGTGAAAATAGCAGGCTAATATACATACATACATTCATACATACATACATATATATATTTATGATTTTGATACCTTTGGATAATAATGTATTGACAATAGGCATCAAAGCATCTGAAATGCATATGCAATAACAAGAGAGACTTGGGGTCTCATTACTCTTTGATATGATATCCTTAGTCCAAGTTTGACCTACACATGTGTAAGGTACACCTTATGGATGACATTTGAGATATCACTTGCTTTCACTAGATGTTCGAGATGTCAACATACATCATTTAGCACTAGTCATTCGGGTTGACACCACCATTGAATAATGGCATTGGGCATTGAATAATTCAGCTAAGCATTTGGGATACTTAAAAAAATTTATAGGAACACAAATTTAAAAAATAAAGAACATGTAAACGTTATCATATTTATGATTGAACTATATAGATTACCAACTTACTGAGTGTGAATCGCTCATGTGTTCTGTTTTTTTGGTTTTACAAATATAGTTATGGAGCAATAAGGCAACAACAAGAGAGTTAGTGGGTTAGCATGAGGTAGTGCATAAGGGTGGAGGCAATTTTGATATTTTTATCATAATTGGACATTTCATGTATTTTGTTATTCCTCATTTCTATTAGCGCACATTTAACTTATGATTTTTCATATTTATATACTTAATTTTCATATAATTATTAATACATTTTTGTATTTTCATATAATAATTAATACATTTCTGCGTGTGAAGGTTTAGTTTGACACGTCTCTTCATATACATATTTTGTATATGAGTATGTATTTGGAGAAGGGTATTATAGGGAATAGTTTATATAGGTTGTAAGTGGGTTTTTAATCAAGATTGGCAAGGATGGAAAGGTAAAGACCTATAAAATATGGCTAGTAGTGAAAGGCTACACTTAAAGACAAAAGTTGGATTATGAGAAAACTTTTTCGTCTGTTGCTATTATTAAATCCATCAATATAATGACAATCATTGTAGCATATCATGACTATGAAGTTTAGAATATGGATGTCAAAATAACGTTCTTCAATAGATTCATTGAGAAAAATATCTATATGGAACAACCTATATGTTTTGTATATGCAGTTGAAAGACATAAGATTTGTAAGTCGCATCGATCTATTCATATATTGAAGCAAGTTTTGAAAAGCTAAAATATCCAATTCGATGATATAATCAAATCATTTGGTTTTGTAAAGAATCCAAATGAACCTTGTGTTTGCAAATAAGGAAGGATCATATCATCACATTTCTCATATTGTATGTAGATGACATACTATCAATGTGTAATGATATTGGTATGATAAATGAGGTTAAAATCTAGTTATCCAAAATCTTTTAGATGAAAGACTTAGGAAATGCAACCTATCTCTTTAGAATTCATATCCATAAAGATAGAATGTAGAGTTTAATTGGTTTTTCCCTAAAATAATAAATAGAAAAGTTGTCGAATAGGTTCAACATGGAAAACTTTAAAAGTGGTTATTTGCCTTTCACTACGGTCTTCATTTTTCTAAAGATATGAGTCCAAAGATCAATGTAGACTAGTAATGGATGCATAATGTGCCTTATACTTTAGTTGTAGGCAGACTAATATATACAATGTTATGTGCAAAACCTAATATAACCAATGTTGTAAGTGTTACAAGCAAATATCAAGCTAATCTAAGGGAGAAACATTGGTTGACTGTACAATCAATCCATAAATACTTAAGAAGAATGAAGGATCTAATCTAAGTTATAGATGTTTAGAGTTAAACATTTAGGGATGCTCAAACTCTGATTTTAGTCAAACATTGACGATAGAAAGTTTACTTCATCATTCATTTTCATATGTTATAGAGCTGCAATTAGTTCGAAAAGTTTTAAACAGTCAACCACAATTGACTACTATAGAAATTGAATATAGTACTGTTTCATAAGTGACAAAAGAGATTGTATGGATACACAAGTTCATACTTGAACTTGTTGTGGTTCTAAGCATGACTTATCTTATACCCATATTTTGTGACAATGCTAGTGTTATTGCATAGGTGAAGGAACCAAGGATGCATCAAAAGTCTAAATATATTCAGTAAAAATATCACATTTTGAAAAAATTCGTTGGAAATTAAGAGATATTAATACAAAAGACACCTTCAGTAGAGAATGTTGTTGACCTACTAACTAAAGTAATGACACTAAAAAAGCTAGACCATCATCTTAAGAAGATGAGTATGAGATACAACAGTAAATGACTTTAGTGTAAGTGGGAGTTTTGTTAGTGTATGCCCTAGGATCCATTCATGTTATTGATTTTAGAGTATTTCATCTTGTATATATAATTATGATTTATTAAATAAAAGAAAGTATCATTTGTTTATATACATAAACTGCTTCGTTTATTCATATAAATATAAAGTATGTATATGAATTATCCAAATAATTCATTTAATTGGCAAAACAAGATCATCAAATTATTCCCTACAAATGTGATATTAGCTGGCCAATAATATCATATAGTGGGCATATACTTAATACCTCTATTGAATATCATAAGATGATATTAGTATGAGTGACAATGACAGTCATGTCACTAAGACATTAGTATAGATTTACAGTTAGTAAACTATTTTTCTAACATGACCAATTATGATAAATCACATGGATATTGTAATATAGTCAATGACTTATCATATGATTGTACTAGTGTACAGAGTAATCTTTTGACCTGAGATATCATGATTGAATTTGATATAGATGCATATGGTTTATATGGTATATAAATACGAAACCAGTCATGTCTCATATGATAAAGCCAAGTTAGTCATACATTGTTCGTAGATAGAGACAAATGATGATCAAGAGTGGATCCATTAACTCATAGTTATTGGATTTGGAGTATTGCTAACTCAATAATTATCTCGTTTCAAGTTCCTATACAAACGTCGATAAATATTGGAAACAATTTTCTGGCCAGAGTCTAATATAAGTCATACGAAGGATTTTCATAATGACACAATTTGAATATATCGATCAACAATTTAGTAAAATATCGAGAATAGAGTTTTGAGGAACAATGACCCCGTACTTAATCGGGATTTGATAACGAAAAGATCTTACCTACATGAAATATATAATCCAAAATAGGTTCGAAAGAGTGTGTCTTTATCATGGTTTAGGGACTATGATACATTGTTAAATGTTTATCATAATCGTTAAGTCTCTGGATATGTTTTTGGTTCATCCAAAATCAACTTACAGCTATACCATATTAAACTTAAATGGTCACACCAATAAACCAAATGTTTCAAAAAGACAAAAGAATTAATTATTTAGGGATGGCTAGCACCTTCCAAGGGTAATAAAGGTAATATTATATAAAGTGTTATATAATGTGAAATTGACATTTTAAAGGTTAAGGTATCAATGATATAAAACATGGGTGGTTATCGCATATTAGGTATACATGCATGACTATTAAGTAAACTAAGTTATTTAAGGAATGTCATGCAAAATTGTTGAATTGCAATTTGGTCCATTATTATATAAAGCAAAATTAGTTCATTTTGCTAGAAAAGTTGTTCTCACTTCTTTCTCTCTTTCTCTACATTTGGCCAAGGGCCAAAACTTACTTGGTTTGGTACAACTTCTAGAGGTCTCACACTTGTGTTGCTCAGCTTGGAGAAGGTAAAAAATCTAACTATTTTTTCATGTTTTTTAAGCACCTTTGATTCCTCATTTCACCATACATTCTTGCTTGCATGTTTATGAACATGCATTGCCATTTCATCACCATCTTCATCCATTTCTTTCAGTTCACACTAATATCATTTATTAAGATGATTACTTGTAAAACATATTGGGTTTATTCATATTGATCACATTAAGCACATCTATAAATTATCATTAAACTATTTAATTACTCGATTGAGATTTTTTAACATTCTTCCACTTGTATAATATTAACTATTTTTATTATTTTCTAAAAAGAAAAACAATCTTTTACTTCTGAGTAAGCAATATTTTAACTTTAAAATGACAACTATTTTAGAAAAACAAAAAAGTTTAAAGTTAACACTACAATAATCAGTCAAGTTAATATGATTACTAATAATGAATCAATGCACTTCTAATGTCTTCAATCACATAAGATTATCCACAATCATAATTATTAGTAACCAAATTAACACGTATTAGTAATTTGAAATTGTGACAAGAAAAACACCCAATCAAGTGATCACAAATAGTGTTATCTCATTAACCTTTATGTTTTGAGAGAAATAAGAGAAATTGTGTAACACTCTACCCTAAAAGTCTGAACCTCAAGCTAAAGTGCTATTAAATCTAATGATACATGTATGACATTATCAATATATACTCAAGTGTTCTAAAATAAAATATGCACAAGTCAATATCATATGTCTGAAATGCCTCAATATCTTTATTAATGAAAATAAAAACAATATCTAAATAATCCTCAAGCATTTATATAAAAATCTAATCAATAATTAATCATCTTGATATACTAGAATAATCATAATCATAAAGGCAATCTCTCAAGCATATGAGTTCATCCATCACATGTTGCTCCATCACTGACTCACCATTTCACTATCGTCACTTGTAACTCTATCACCTACAAAATTAAAAGGAAGGGAATGAGTGAAAAATACTCAATAAGTAGAAATAATTTAACCTGCACTCAATCAATAAAATATATTCTTTCTTTTTCTAACCCATGTTAGAATTTCAATCAAGTGTCAAGAATCAATGTACCCACTCTAGTAACTAATCTTTAAGACTTTCTAGTCCTATTTGTCCTATCTCTTTGCTAATCAACAAGCTCACGGTCATGACTTATCAATCTATGGATCCTAATCATTAGATTCCCTATGTCCTAGTAAGTCCTAGCCAATTGATAAACACGTGAGCCTGACAATTATCTCTCTATCTAAGAAAACCAACCAACATATGATACACTATCTATGAGTGCGTCTAGGTCATGGGTACTCT
Source organism: Mangifera indica (assembly GCF_011075055.1). Classification (NCBI taxonomy): domain Eukaryota; kingdom Viridiplantae; phylum Streptophyta; class Magnoliopsida; order Sapindales; family Anacardiaceae; genus Mangifera; species Mangifera indica. The sequence continues at coordinate 377,988 of NW_025401096.1, read as the reverse complement.
CTTAATGAGTCCATAATTTCATCATCTAGGTCCTTTACGTATTATCTTATCTCATATCTCATCAGATTCTTCAGATTCCTATCAATACCTAATCATGCAAAACTTTTTCGGACTTCACTCTTATCCAATCTATCTTTACCTAAGTTTCTCGATCATATCTAAGCGTCCATTCATGTATCTATCTCTCGGACACATCTCACTAGCTCAACGAGCCTTAAAAATCATACCATCTAAATCTATTCGGTGTACGACTTGTCCATAACCAAGTCATGATCGTACTTTTGCTTCTACGTATAGGCATAAACTTAGCCATGTCTGGGCTATTCTATGGACATACAATCACTCCCAGGGCTTGTCTCGGGCATACATCCTCAATTCCATTAGGTACAAGCATGACTCACTTATATGCACAAGGGTACATCAACTTTATTCAACATATACGATCACACCTATTATCACGAGTGTACATGCATGCAAGGGGATATACGGGTACAAGGGGGACTTGTAAGAATATTTTCATTAATGTGGTCTATGTCTAATTAACATAAATATAGGTTTAATAATAAATTATGGGATAAAGTGTTATTTATCAATCTAGAAAGATGTATGTAGTACATTATACTCTAATGAGGGTGTAATTGATGTTTTCCTAATAACTATATAAGATTAGTATTCTCTCTACTCAAATGAAATTAAATTATTCACCATCAGTTTTATGCTAAAAGTTGACAGGAGAAAGGGACAAAAACCAAGTTTGTGTTCGTCAACAATCACACCAACAATAAAGCCAAAATTTTAAATTAAATCACCAATGGAGTTAAATATGTCTAAATTCAATTAATTTGTGATAATTATAAGTTTTAATTTCTTAAGAATAGAATTAGAACAAATTTAAGGTTAGCAAAATTCAAGAACAATGTTTACACATATTTAAAGCTTCACATTGATTTGATGCATATTAAGACTTAAATAATATTTTGCATCTTTATGTGAGTCTCTTTTTATGGGTTTATTGAATTATAGTATTTAATATTACTATGATAAATTGTTTGTCTTAATTTTGGTAAAATCAATTTACATTACTGTCTTTATTAATTATTAATGAGTATTAACCGTTTTAACAATATTCTTTTTTTAAAATTTTTGCAGCTTGTTATGTAAATGGAGCACTTTACTGTTTAATTTGTTCTCTAACTGGTTGTGGATGCTTCTACTCCTGCTGCTACCGCAAAAAAATGAGGCAGCAATTCATGTTGAAGAAGAGCCCTCGTGACAACTGTCTTCTTCATTTTTTTTCCGCGAGTCATGTGCTCTGTGTTAAAAGCATTGAGATCTCAAAAGTCGTGAATTCGATCTGAGTTCTAGTACCATATTCTTAATTTCTCCTAAAATTTCTATCACAATTCACAATGGATTTCCATATGATTATGTTGAGGTAATCTGTTTGGTTTTGTTTGAAGGGTAACAAGAAAATGGGGAGAAGCAAAATCTTGATCATGTGTCAATGGCTTCAAAGGTCCCCATGGTGGTCAAGGTGGCATGATAAAATAAAGCAAATGGATTTCGTGCAATTTTAGTAAGAGCAATATTGTGTAATATCTTTACTTGCAAATAATAATAATAATAATAATGTTATCTATAGTTAATTTTAAGTATTTAACTATATCTTTATGATGTGTTATTATCCAATAAAATTATTACAGGGCGTTCAAATATTCAATTCAATTAAATACTTAAAATTAAATGTACATAAATAGTTTTTATATTAAATTTATGTTTGAATATTATTTTTTTATGACAAGAAAATTTTATTTAAAAGGATTAAACTCATATTTTCATAGATAAGACTTTCCTTCAATCAAGTCACTCCTTCAAAACAATCAAAATATTATTTTATGGAATCATTATCTTCAAGCAGGTACTTTGATTTAGAGAGGTAAAAAAAACTCTTAATTCTTCAAATCTTAATTCTCTTGAATCCTCCCTCTTTGATCTTCAACCTTCTTTCGTTTCTTGAAGCTTTTTATTACTAAAAACCCTTTTAGCTATTGTATTTTTATTATAAGTAAATGGAAAAAACTTTTTTTATATATATATTAGGCCACTCAGTCTTTTAACTCTAGTTTTTTTTCTTTTTTTTTGGCCTAGTAATTATGGACGTAATTATGACCATAACATTATTCATAATTGACCATTGTCTTCTTTTACAAAATCTTAATTTTTCCTTAGGTTCTATCATAATTCATATATGGATTTCTATATGATTATGTTGATGTAATCTATTTGTTTTTATTTAAAGGGTGGCAGGAAAATATGGAGAAGCAAAATCTTGATCATGTGTCAATTGCTTCAAAGGCCCTATTAGGGATGGGTATGATCAAAGTCAGTTATGTTAGCTTGATGAACTTGAATCAAATTTAAATTAAACTAATTTTAATTTAAGTCAAAAAGTGTTTGAACTTGACCTAATTCGTATCTACCCCTAGTGCTTGTGGTGGGGGAAGGTGGCATGATAAAACAAAGGAGATGGGTCAATCTATGTTCATTTGAGTATTGAATCTCCAATTATATAATAATTCTGATAATAAAGTTATTTTCGTGTAATGTTATGTGTATTTAGTTTTGAGTATTTCACTAGATTTTTTTAATGTATTATCATGTAATTAAGTATTATTAAATCTTTAATTTAAAATCATCTAATAAAATAATTATATGTTATTTAAATATTTAATTCAAATTATTCAATTAGATACTCAAAAAATTGAGTACACAAATAATGATTTTTTTTTTTTAAATTTATGTTTGAATATTATTATTTTACAACGAGAAAATCCCACTTAAAAGGATTGGACCCATATTTTCTAAGTAAACTCTCCTTTAATCAAGTTACTCCTTGAAAACAATTTGAACATTATTTCATTAAAATCACTAACATCAACCACCAAAAACGTGGTGGGTTCATAGCCCACGTTTCATAAACTCTCCTTTAATCAAGTTACTCCTTGATAACAATTTGAACATTATTTCATTAAAATGATTATCATCAACCACCGAAACGTGGTGGGTTCATAACCCACGTTTCCTGGCTCTGATAAAAGGTGTCTTCAGATATTTTTTTCTGCCTTGTTTTATTTCTCGGCTTAGGGGGCAACACGATGAAAGCATAAGCTGATTTTTTTCCTGCCTCGTTTTGTTTCTTGGCTTGGAGTGCAACATGATAAAAGCATGAGCTGTTTTTCTGCCTTCTTTTGTTTGTTGTTTTGGAGTCCTTTTCAAATCATTTTCGAATTAAAAGATGTTTAGTTTCAATTTCATTTCTATCCACTCATTTAGATGTAATTTTATTGAAATTTGGAAATTACGGGAAAGATAAAACATTTTGGAGTCTTGTGTCATGTGTGAATGGGTCACTTCTGTCCACTCCTCCATTATTTTGGAGGTCATTGTCTCAAGGGAAATTAAAATTTTCATTTTTTTTAACCTTGTATATATATATATATAATACCTATTTTAAAACCAAAATAAAAATATTACAACAGTATTTTATTTTCTTAAAATACCTCTGTTGATGTAACTCTTACATGCATAAAAAAGAATTTTTTTCTTCAACCTTTCTCATGTGCTACAGTATAAGAAAAACACTTTTTCAACAAAGAACACATGTGATTGAACAATAAAATCTATGAAAAAGTCATTATAAAGGATTCAAATTGGGCACAAGAGAAGAGAGATAAAAATTGATAGATATATATAAAATTTAATTTTGTTGTGATTTTATATTGTTAGATTGTTTAATGTTGTTTTCATTGTTTAAAGTTGTTATAATGTTGCATTGATAGTAAAAAAATACAAAAACTATTATCTGAAATATTTTTAGGCGAAGAACGAGTTGGCCCTTAATTTATTTAAATAAAAAATAAAGGGGTTGGCATCAACCCCTTCAATTTTTGCCAACCCCTTTAACCAAATTTCAGGCCAACCCCCATTTGAAAATAATTTTTCTTGCCAAAATCAATTTTCTGACATTTTTTTCATTTTTAAAATTGCAACAATTGGGATATATATATTGATGTATTTTTTCCATATTCAACACCAAGTATTTCAGTGCATGCTCTTCATGGGTGGTTTCTTGGATTATCTTTTCATGTGCTGCTTTAATATAAGATTGACATCAACCAAAATTTCAGTAGATAAGATCAACTGAATTTACAATTTTTATATATTTAATCTAAAAAATGTAAACTCAATAATTTTAAATTTACTTGCTCTTATCCAACACACATATATAAATCTTGTTTCAAATACTGATACTAAATATTTATACATGTTCTCCTCTCTATAATGCATTAAAAGCAAGTAATACTGTAAACTTTGTTTTGACTTTTCAAGGTTAAAGATAAAGACAATTTATATATTCTATCATATAAAGTAGTAAAAATATTTAGAAAGTAAAAAATGTGATATAAATATACACATGAGCCCAAATGAGAGTAAAAATTTCAATTTTCCTTGTCTTAAAAGACTTTGTCTTTGGGTGTTCATGCGTGCCAGTCTTTGCAGTAAATTGTTACCCTAGCAATGGAATTTCATTATATAAACCACCAAGGACGCTTGGCCAGCATATCAACTCTCTTCCTGGTACCATTTCCAATAGAATCCTAATCCTCCAACGCCATGGATTCAGCGAACCCCAAATTGGAAGCTTGGTCTTCTGGACTTTGCGACCGCTTCTCTAACTGCTCCACCTGTAAGTTCATTAATTGTTCCACTTCAAGATAAAATGAGCATCATTTTCAATGAATTCGAAATAAGATTGAATTTGAGTCTAGGATTTGAATATTTTTAAATTCAAATTTAGGGAATGTTCGACTCATCAAACATGTGAGTCTAGAAAATTTTAATTCGAATTAACTAAAATATTATTATTTTAATCAATATATATTAAAACAATGTTATTTTAATTTTTTTTGTTTACCTATTTATAATATCAAATCAAGTTTTTAAGTTTAGCTCTCCTCAAATAAGTCAAACTCGAACAATTTTAAAAATGAGTTCAACTCTCTAACAAACCATGTTGAACTTGATTTATTCTAAACTTGAATTTGATTCAGCTCGAATTAATACCGCCCTCCGGACAGCCACCTCAAGGCTTCAAAATGATTAATCTGATTATTGTTTGACAGGTTGGTTGACGATTTGGTGTCCATGCATCACTTTTGGCCGAGTTGCTGAGATTGCAGACCGAGGATATACTTGTAAGTTACGAACTTACAATGGATTAAAATATGTATGTATTATTATGTAATTAAAAGATTTTAAATTTAAAAATATAATAATATGTAATCACAAATATGATAATACGTAATAGTTTCTAATAATACTTCTTTATAGTTCACATAATATTACTCTAATATTTTTTACCGCCCATTCTTGGTTTTTGTTGCAGCTTGTGCTACAGCGGGAGTACTTTATCTTCTACTTGGTGCGGTAACTGGTTTAACATTTTGCTACACTTGCTGCTATCGCAAAAAGATGCGGCAACAGTTCAAGCTAGAAGAGACCCCTTGTTGCGACTGCTTGGTTCATTTTTTCTGCCAAGCCTGTGGCCTTTGTCAAGAATATCGCGAGCTCAAAAGACGTGGATTTGACATGTCTATTGGTACGTATTTATTTTATAATATACAAATAAATATATATTATATGTTATTATATGGTTGGGTATTATTTTATCTTTAATTTAAAGTGATCTTATCATTTAAGGCCAAAAGACTTGTTCCCACCCAAGGTTAGGTATACTCTCAAACTCTAACTTTCAAAAACCCAAAGTCCTACCTATAAATTCTATTAAAATTTTCAGTTAAAATTAAGAACAAAACTGTTATTTAACAAAAAATAAATTAAAAAATAAAGTTTTATTATATTTTGCCTTTTTAATTTGAAAATCTAATAATTTTTCCCACCAAAAGTTTGAAAAGTAATAATTTCACCCCTAGAGTTTTGAAACTATCGTCGAAGGTGACAAATTCACCATATTCGGCTACGTTCATCCTCCCACCCAGATTATCTCTCCCTGTCGACTTGTTTCCACCCACTGATTAAAGCGATTACCTCTGACGAAAACAATGTTTTCATCGGAGACCATCCTCTTTTCAGACGAAAACACTCCGACAAAGACGATTTCATCTTCGTCGGAGGAAATCACTGTCATCGGTAGGTGGGAACAAATAGGCAAGAGGAGATAAGCAAGAGGGAGAGCCAACGCAGTCAGAGACAACAAAGATGGAAAGTTTCGCCTCCTCCAGCTATGGTTTCAAAACCTTAGAGGTGAAATTGCCACATTTCAAACTTTGGGTAAAGGGAAATTATTAGATTTTCAAACAAATGGAGGAAAATGTAATAAAATTTTAATTTTTAAAATTCTTTTTGTTCAATATCAAATTTACCCTTAACATTAATTAAGCTTTTTAATGTAATTTTGTTAATGGGTGGGAGTTTAAGTTTTTGAAAGTTAGAGGGTATAAGTTGAGGATTACATTTAACCTTAAGTGGGAACAAATCTCTTGGTCATCATTTAATAATACATATCAAATTTATATCATTTATGTATTTAAAATAGATATATATAATTTTTATTATTATATGAAATGGATCATTGAATTTTAAATTATGAATTGGATTATCATTTTCTGATAGGATGGCAAGGTAATATGGAAAGGCAAAATCGGGGAGTGGCCATGGAAGTTGTTCCTCCTTTTGTGGAAGGTGGCATGAAAAGATAGAAAATCTTCTGTGGGAGAACTTTATTATATTTCTAAAGTTTATTGCGTGATTACCGTACGAAATAAAATTATGTACATCTAATTTTGAATAGTTAATTAACTATTTAAATTATATATAAAATAATACTTAATGATATAATGTATATAATTTAGATATTTAAAACTAAATGCATATATCATTACTCTTACATATTAAAAATTTCTTACATATTAAAAATTTCTAAGTGTGGGTGGATTTAAAAGGTTAAATAATTTAAGATCAAATTTTTATTTGATCTTTGATGAAATTTGTTTTGCACATTTGATGTAACAAATTTGAACCAATTTAGAGTCGTGTGCTTATCTTTTATGGTTATTATTAATTAGTCGCTGAGTTGGTCTACAATTTCGAAGGTGATTATGTTTATATTGACTTAATTATGTACTTAATATGAAGAGAGAACATTAAGAGATAAATAATTTGAGATGGACCCTATGGACTATGGTACTCTCTTGACCAATGTTTCCAGAAATAAATATTTCTATTAATGTATTGAATATTTGAACATTTTATTGCTTTTCTTAAAACAAATCATATAGTAAAATATTTCACATAATTATTATATTATTATTAATTTAGAGGTTTATTAATTGTTTATTTAAGCCCAACCGTGAGTTCATTAGCCCACCGAGAGGGCCAAACTCAAGCAACATGAGCTTGATTTTGGCTCAATTTAGACCATAGGTTCATATATAAACGATATGCTATTTTAGCTTGTACTCTTGATCATGTATCAGTGGCTTCGTATGCCTACTAGCAGTGGAAGGTGGCATGAAAAAATATAAGAGATGGATCCATCCATGTTTATTTGAGCTTTGAATATTCAATTATATAATAATTTTTATAATGAAATTACTGTTTTCTCGTAATATCAATATAAGTAATATTACGTGTATTTAATTTTAAATATTTAATTAGGTAATTAGAAATAAAATACTATATGATTGAATATTACTTTATTTTTTACTTAAAATCATCAAATTATATAATTATACAATATCCGAATATCTAATTAAATACAAATACACGTCACTTTTATAGTGAATGATAAACTACATTAGGTTTTTTCTTTTCTTACTATAATAATTATAAAGTAATTATAATTATTTGTTTTTTTTACTGTTATTTTTATTTGTGATTTTTCTTTCATTTATCAGAAATGAAGTTAATTTAACATTATTAAACAGAGTTTGACATAATTAGTATTAAAATGGGTGTTTAAACAGGTTTTGAAAAAGCCTGGAGTTGTTTGGAATAATTCATTCTCGGTGAATGGGATAGTTTGGGCGGTTACCTGAAAATGAGGGGTGGTTTTAAGAATTTATGCTTCACTATAATTTTTAGTAAATTGGTAATCAGAGTGGCACAGCGGAAGCGTGGTGGGCCCAAAACCCACAGGTCCCAGAATCGAAACCTGGCTCTGATAGAGAGTGGCTTCCGGTTGTTTTCTTGTTATCTTTTGTTTCTGGGCATGATTACGCCTAAATTGAACTGATTTTATGAATGCAATCGGACCAAAACTTATTTATTCAACGAATTTCAGGTAACCCTATACTTCTCTCTTTATGAGAATCGTAGCCATCAAAGTTGAAGCTGTAATTGGCTATAATTGACTAAGCCATTCAAATCTGATGGTCATCCACTTTCAGTCTTTTACTTCTGATCCGAATTTTAATAAGTTGGAAGTGGTGGGAAGAAGTTATAGAAATGACTAATGGCTCTAGTTTATTGTAAATGGAAACGTTGTCGTTTAGTGGTTGGCTGTTAAGTAGTTTTAATAAATGTATACGGTGTCGTTTAATAACAATTCAATGCGTTTTCATTTTTGGCTGTACAAGCATTATGTAAATAGTGGAATACTGATTTAATGAAATAGAATTTTTGGTGCCTAAAACAATTCTCTTTTCTATTCTGGATTTCTCTATAAAAAATTTCTCGTTCAATTCTTCTTCCAAAACAACTCGTGCATGCATGGTATCAAAGCTAAGACCTAGCCATAGTGGATGGAACACATTTTCAAGATTTTTTTTGAGAGATGATGTAGATGATTGTGCAACTAGTAACAGAAATTGAACGGCGGCAACAAGATCATCTACAAGAATCACATACACGTCTTCAACAAACAGGGGAGGAATTGCAGAAGTTGATAAGTGGATTAACTCTTCAACAAACTGAATTAGTTTCTCAAATGGCGACATGATTGGATGAAGGGACTTCTAAGGCGGCTCATGATTTGCAACATCCTTAGAGCAGAGCACCAAGGTTAGATATTTCACACTTTGATGGAGAAGATTTCGGTGGTTGGATTTTAAAGGCTCAGTAATACTTTGAGGTCGATGATACTCCTACTCACGATAGAATTGAAATCGCTACTCTACATTTGGATGGCAAAGCCATGCAATGGCACCAAATGAAAACAGCCAAACGACTATTTCCCACCTAAGGTATGCTGTAATGATAAGTTTCCATCCTTTAACTATGGAAACACCAAACACCCATCCATGGCCGGTTAGATTTAACAAAACCCTAACGGTGATAAGGGTAAAATCGTCATTTTCTCTAGAATATTAAAAATAAACTAAAATATAATATATTTTGCCCCCCTAAACTTTAAAAACTAAAATTCCCCCTCAGCCTAAGTTTTAAAAAATCGCAGTTTCACCCTCCCGAAGCATTACCGACGGTCTCCGGCTCCATTGTCGACGGTCTCTCCCTCCCGAAGCATCCTTCGGAGATCTCTTTCCTCCTATTTGGACTTCCAATTGGAGTCGGAGAAGCTGTGGAAGATGAAGAACTTCGTCGGGGAAGACGAAGTTCTTCGTCTTCCCAGTCGTCGTCGTTGTCTTGGAAGACGATGTCTTCCCAGACGAAGACAAGACGACGAGACGACTCGTTGTCCTCTGGGAAGACGAGTCATCTTCATCTGGGAAGACGATTTCTCTTCCCAGACGGCTTCTCTCTGCATCGGATGCGTTGAGGTCGAGTTGAGAGGGGTCGTCGGTGGAAGAGAAACCGTTGGGGGGGGGGGGGGAAGACGGTCGGTGATGGCGCCAGAGAAAGCGACGGAGAAGGGTTTGGAAATAAACCCTAAGGGGGAAAATGCAATCTTTTCAAACTTAGCTTAGGGAAAAAATGTTAGTTTTTAAACTTTTATGGGGGAAAATGAGATTAAATTTACCACCGTTAGGGTTTTGTTAAATCTAACCAGCCATGGGTGGGTGTTTGGTGTTTCCATAGTTAAAGGGGGGAAACTTATCATTACAGCATACCTTGGGTGGGAAATAGTCGTTTGGCCAATGAAAACCCAAAAAGATGTGGTTTTGTTGTGGGAAGAATATACAACGGCTATGTGAGCTCGATTTGGAAACTATGCCTATGATGATCCCCTAACAGACTTGAAAAATCTAAGAAAGGTAGATTCTTTGCAAAATTACCTTAATCGATTTGATGAGCTATACCCTAGGACTGGAATCCGAGATTATCAAGCTTTAAGTTTCTTTTTTACTGGATTGATAGATGAATTGCAAATACCTATACGCATGTTTAAACCTAGAACTTTATTAAAATCTTACTTATTAGCTAAATTGCAAGAAATTATAGTAGCCACTTTTGAGGAGCAACCTAAACCTCTAGCCAAGACTCTACAAGTTCTTGCCATGAGTAAATTGGGGACCAAGGCTCAACTCTTAATGTTGTGTAGCCTCAGTAAACCTCTGTTAGCCTTTTGCATATATCAACATTCCCAAACAATTGTAACCATTTTCCTTAAGGACAACTACCAGTAAAATTTTTGATGAGAAGTGGGCTAAGGTAGTGTGATAAGAGGTTTGTACCTAGCCATAAATGCAAGAAGAGGCAAGCTTTTGTCATTCAATTACCCTATAGATGAGAAAGTGAGAGAGATGATAGTACCAGAAGGATATGCGGAAGAATCAGGATTGACGCAACTATCTCTACATGTTTTACATGGCTTAGTTGGCTTTTATACAATGAGAATTATTGGTATGCATGGTCGAAGGTAGCTTTTTATCTTTGTGAACTCTAGAAGTACTCACAATTTTTTAAGTGAATGCATAGTGCAGAAGTTAGGATCCCTAGTGAAAGTGGTAAAAGAAGTGCAAGTCACAATAGCCAACGGCTAAAAGTTACAATGCAAAAGGGTATGTAAGGGACTATAAATCAAAGTGAAAGGGCAAACTATCCTTGTGGATGCTTACACCTTTCTGATAGAGAGTTATGACTTAATTCTAGGAGCACAATGGTTGGTAGGACTTGGAGACATCATGTGGAACTTTAAAACAACTACAAGGTTCTTGGTAGGACGACAATAGTACTTTTTACGGGGTTATAAGGACAAAGAGGTAAGTCTTATTGAGGAAGAACAATTGAAAAGACTTTTGAACAAGCCTCAGCAATTAGCCTCTATCCAACTTTTACTGGTTACTAACTCAAATGTAACAAGACAACTCTACATCCTCTAAATTGGTAAAAGTGATGAAGCAAAATCTTGGCAAGAATTAGAGGAGCTTTTAGTTAAATATAGGAGTCTTTTCAAAAAGCCTACAAGTCTACCATCTACAAGGTTATAGGATCATCAAATTCTTCTATAGGAGGGGGTTTAACCAGTGAATTTAAGGTCATACAGGTATGGAGGAGTGCAAAAGGACGTAATAGAAAAATTGGTGAAAGAAATGTTGGATTCAGGAGTGATTCAGAATAGTAATAGCCCATACTCCAGTCTTATAGTGTTAGTGAAGAAAAAATATGGTACTTGGAAGAGGTGTATTGACTATCAAACCTTCAACCAAGTAACCATCAATGATAGGTATCACATACCCTTGATGGAAAAGTTATTGGAAGAGTTGGGAAAGGCTATGATTTTCTACAAGATCGACCTCCCTTCGGGGTATTGGCAAATCCGAATGCATCTAGCTTTTATCGTCAAGACAAAACCTTCAAGACCTATAAGGGCCATTATGAGTTTTTGGTGAGGCTTTTGCTTCTATGTATAGGCATAAACTTAGCCATGTCTGGGCTATTCTATGGACATACAATCACTCCCAAGGCTTGTCTCGGGCATACATCCTCAATTCCATTAGGTACGAGCATAACTCACTTATATGCATAAGGGTACATCAACTTTATTCAAAATATACGATCACACTTGTTATCACGAGTACACATACATGCAAGGGGATGTACGGGTGCTAGGGGGACTTGTAAGAATATTTTCATTAATGTGGTCTATGTCTAATTAACATAAATATAGGTTTAATAATAAATTATTGGAAAAAGTGTTATTTATCAATCTAGAAAGATGTATGTAGTACAATACACTCTAATGAGAGTGTAATTGATGTTTTCCTAATAACTATATAAGATTTGTATTCTCTCTACTCAAATGCAATTAAACTATTCACCGTCAATTTTATGCTAAAAGTTGACAGGAGAAAGGGAGAAAAACCAAGTTTGTGTTCGTCAACAATCACACCAATAATAAAGCCAAAATTTTATATTAAATCACCAATGGAGTTAAATATGTCTAAATTCAATTAATCTATAATAATTGTAAGTTTTAATTTCTTAGGAATAGAATTAGAACAAATTTAAGGTTAGCAAAATTCAAGAACAATGTTTACACATGTTTAAACTTTCACATTGATTTGATGCATATTAAAACTTAAATAATATTTTGCATCTTTATGTGAGTCTCTTTTTATGGGTTTATTGAATTATAGTATTTAATATTACTATGATAAATTGTTTGTCTTAATTTTGGTAATATCAATTTACATGACTGTCTTTAGTAATTATTTGGTGCATATCCATCAAGGCAATGCAACAAGTCACAAACTGAAAATCTGGAATTTATTGTTCATATGGCACAGTAGCACTTTGTCTTCCAATTTGACCAATCAAATGACTTCCAAAACATACAAATTATGGTTCATTGGAAAGGGCATTCAAAGAGCTTTCTAATGATATATGATAGCAATCACAACTCAATCAACAAGGCATTCAAAACTAGTTTCAAAGTTGGATGGCAAAATCTAAAAATGGCAAAATTACATACTGTGAACAGTATCCGGGCATATAACACACATTCACACTTTGGATTCCAAGGGGTAACAAGAAAGTTAACCAAGGCATAAAGGAAATTTCCACCAACCTTAGGGTCTTCCACCACCAATTCTTCCTCCAAGATGAATTGGATAAAGGAAAAAAGCAACTAAAGAAAAGCTACAAAGCTTTTACTTGAATATTCATTAGCAAAGAAGTCTAGCTTACAAATGAAAATCCACTTTCATATATACAAGAGCAAGTGGCGGCAAAATGGAGCATTAATTTTGACATGGAAGCTTTTCCCTTCATTTAAGCTTAACCATTCATTCAATACTAAGGTCATACTATATTAATTCAAGAAAACAACAAAAAGGGACAACTTTTCCCTAAAAGGTGGAACTATGTCCACCAACTAAAGTTACTTGCTTCCCATTTAGTTGCAATCCAACTAAATGGGCTTCATGGCCTCTTGGGCTCCATTTAAGTGATGAAGGGCTGCCTCATCTACTTGGGCTTCAAGTGGGCTTGGAGTTGGCTTCTTGGACTCATTTAAGTTTCCATTTCATTAAGGCCTTGGATGCAAGTAATGAAATTGCACCCAAAAGTAAAGTTGGGCCAATGTGGAAAAAGCAATGAATCTTTGGGCTTGCATGGAGCTAATTCTTCATTCTCAATGGTGGCTTGAGCCAAATGGAGACTTGATAGAGAATTGGAAGCTAGGGTTAGAGAGGTAGCCGAAAATACATCATCCCCCCCAGGTTGGGAAGGACTTGCCCTCAAGTCCTCAAGGTGGCTATCCTCCATGTATGGTAAATGACAATGCATACAAGGTGAATCTTCTGAATGAAATGGGAGGAGTCTCGGCCACCTTCAACATTGGAGATCCTTGTATGCATTGTCATTTACCCTCTCAAGCACTTCAAATGGTCCATCAGCCCTTGGAGCTAGCTTACACCTCCTTTTGCTTGGAAATCTCTCTTTTCTCAAATGCACCCAAACCAAGTCACCCGGTTTGAAAATGGATGGCTTCCTATGCTTGTTGATCTTCAGGTGGAAGAGGGGGTATTTGGCTTTGTGTTAAAGTTTGGGGCTGTGATAAGGGTGCCCTACTTTGAGTAAGGGTCAAGTCTCTCATCATTTGCATCATTTGATTCATTTGGTCCTTAATGGCCTTAAGTTCTCCTTTAACTTCTTCTTTTAATGCCATGTGGGCAAATTCCCAAGGATGAGGAGGTGAGGAGGATGAGGATGAAGTTCTTTTGTGGGACATTTGTGGTAATGGCTAATGGTTATAAGTGTGTAAGGGTTGGGGGTGAGTATTGGTAAGTGTTTAGGTTAAGGAAGGTTTGTGTTTAAGGCAAATTAAGGTTGTGTGAACAGTAATTTTGTAGTGAACAGTAGCTCCGAGAGATGAAAATCAGTCAACAAATCACACAAACAAGCTATGCTCTGATACCAAATGGTGCATATCCATCAAGGCAATGCAACAAGTCACAAACTGAAAATCTGGAATTTATTGTTCATATGGCACAGCAGCACTTTGTCTTCCAATTTGACCAATCAAATGACTTCCAAAACATACAAATTATGGTTCATTGGAAAGGGCATTCAAAGAGCTTTCTAATGATATATGATAGCAATCACAACTCAATCAACAAGGCATTCAAAACCAGTTTCAAAGTTGGATGGAAAAATCTAAAAATGGCAAAATTACATACTGTGAACAGTATCCGGGCATATAACACACATTCACACTTTGGATTCCAAGGGGTAACAAGAAAGTTAACCAAGGCATAAAGGAAATTTCCACCAACCTTAGGGTCTTCCACCACCAATTCTTCCTCCAAGATGAATTGGATAAAGGAAAAAAGCAACTAAAGAAAAGCTACAAAGCTTTTACTTGAATATTCATTAGCAAAGAAGTCTAGCTTACAAATGAAAATCCACTTTCATATATACAAGAGCAAGTGGCGGCAAAATGGAGCATTAATTTTGACATGGAAGTTTTTCCCTTCATTTAAGCTTAACCATTCATTCAATACTAAGGCCATACTATATTAATTCAAGAAAACAACAAAAAGGGACAACTTTTCCCTAAAAGGTGGAACTATGTCCACCAACTAAAGTTACTTGCTTCCCATTTAGTTGCAATCCAACTAAATGGGCTTCATGGCCTCTTGGGCTCCATTTAAGTGATGGAGGGTTGTCTGATCTACTTGGGCTTCAAGTGGGCTTGGAGTTGGCTTTTTGGACTCATTTAAGTTTCCATTTCATTAAGGCCTTGGATGCAAGTAATGAAATTGCACCCAAAAGTAAAGTTGGGCCAATGTGGAAAAAGCAATGAATCTTTGGGCTTGCATGGAGCTAATTCTTCATTCTCAATGGTGGCTTGAGCCAAATGGAGACTTGATAGAGAATTGGAAGCTAGGGTTAGAGAGGTAGCTGAAAATACATCATTATTAATGAGTATTAAGCTTTTTAACAATATTCTTTTTTTTTTCTTTTTGCAGCTTGTTATGTAAATGGAGCACTTTACTGTTTAATTTGTTCTCTAACTGGTTGTGGATGCTTCTACTCCTGCTGCTACCGCAAAAAAATGAGGCAGCAATTCATGTTGAAGAAGAGCCCTCGTGACAACTGTCTTCTTCATTTTTTTTCTGCGAGTCATGTGCTCTATGTTAAAAGCATTGAGATCTCAAAAGTCGTGGATTCGATCTGAGTTCTAGTACCATATTCTTAATTTCTCCTAAAATTTCTATCACAATTCACAATGGATTTTCATATGATTATGTTGATGTAATCTGTTTGGTTTTGTTTGAAGGGTAACAAGAAAATGGGGAGAAGCAAAATCTTGATCATGTGTCAATGGCTTCAAAGGTCCCCATGGCGGTCAAGATGGCATGATAAAATAAAGCAAATGGATCGATCCGTGATCATTTGAGCTTTGAATTTCCAGTTATATAATAATTCTAATAATAAAGTTATTTTCGTGCAATTTTAGTAAGAGCAATATTGTGTAATATCTTTACTTGCAAATAATAATAATAATAATAATAATGTTATGTGTAGTTAGATTTAAGTATTTACCTATATATTTATGATGTGTTATTATCCAATAACATAATTACAGGGCATTCAAATATTCAATTCAATTAAATACTCATAATTAAATGTATGTATATAGTTTTTATATTAAATTTATGATTGAATATTATATTTTTATGACAAAAAAATTTTATTTAAAAGGATTGAACCCATATTTTCATAGATAAGACTTTCCTTTAATCAAGTCACTCCTTCAAAACAATCGAAATATTATTTTATTAGAATCATTATCATCAAGCACGTATTTTGATTTAGAGAGATAAGAAAAACTCTTAATTCTTCAAATCTTGACTCTCTTGGATCCTCTCTCTTTGATCTTCAACCTTCTTTTTGTTTCTTAAAGCTTTCTATTACTAAAATCTCTTTTAGCTATTGTATTTTTATTATAAGTAAATGGAAAAAACTTTATATATATATATATATATATATATATATATATATATATATATATAATGCCTATCAATCTTTTAACTCTATTTTTTTTTCTTTTATGGACACAATTATGACTATAACATTGCTTATAATCGACCATTGTCTTCTTTTACGAAATCTTAATTTTTCCTTAGATTCTATCATAATTCACATATAGATTTCTATATGATTATGTTGATGTAATCTCTTTATTTTTGCTTAAAAGGTGGCAGGAAAATATGGAGAAGCAAAATCTTGATCATGTGTCAATGGCTTCAAAGGCCCTGTCAGGAATGGCTATGATCAAAGTCAGTTATGTTAACTTGATGAACTTGAATCAAATTTGAATTAAATTAATTTTTATTTAAGTCAAAAAGTGTTTGGACTTGACCTAATTCGTCCCTACCCCTAGTGCTTGCGGTGGGGGAAGGTGGCATGGATAAAATAAAAGAGATGGGTCAATCTATGTTCGTTTGAGCATTGAATCTCCAATTATATAATAATTCTGATAATAAAGTTATTTTCGTGTAATTTTATGTGTATTTAATTTTGAGTATTTAATTAGATTTTTTTAATGTATTATTATGTGATTAAATATTATTAAATCTTTAATTTAAAAATATCTAATAAAATAATTATATATTATTTAAATATTTAATTCAAATTATTTAATTAGATACTCAAAATTAAGTACACAACTAATTATTTTTTTAAATTTATGTTTGAATATTATTTTATGACGAGAAAATCCCACTTAAAAGGATTGGACCCATATTTTCGTTAAGTGTACTCTCCTTTAATCAAGTTACTCCTTGAAAACAATTTGAGCATTATTTCATTAAAATCATTATCATCAACCACCGGAAACGTGGTGGGTTCATAACCCACGATTCATAAACTCTCCTTTAATCAAGTTACTCCTTGAAAACAATTTGAACATTATTTCATTAAAATCATTATCATCAACCACTGGTGGGTTCATAACCCACGTTTCCTGGCTCTGATAAAATGTCTTCAGATATTTTTTTCTGCCTTGTTTTATTTCTCGGCTTAGGGGGCAACATGATAGAAGCATAAGCTGATTTTTTTCCTGCCTTGTTTTGTTTCTTGGCTTGGAGTGCAACTTGATAAAAGCATAAGCTGTTTTTCTGCCTTCTTTTGTTTATTGTTTTGGGAGTCCTTCAATCAACACCGAATTAAAAGAAATTTAGTTTCAATTTCATTTCTATCCACTCATTTAGATATAAGTTTATTGGAATTTGGAAATTACGTGAAGATAAAACATTTTGGAGCCCTGTGTCATGTCTGAATCCGTCGCTTCTGTCAACTCCACGATTATTTTGGAGGTCATTGTCTTAAAAGACGTTATCTTTGGGTGTTCATGCGTTCCAGTCTATGATGTAAATTGTTACCCTTGCAATGGAATTTCATTATATAAACCCACCAAGGACGCTTGGCCGGCATATCAACTCTCTTCCTGGTACCATTTCCAATAGAATCCTAATCCTCCAACGCCATGGATTCAGCGAACCCCAAATTGGAACCTTGGTCTTCCGGACTTTGCGACTGCTTCTCTGACTGCTCCACCTGTAAGTTCATTAACTGTTCCACTTCAAGACAAAAAATGAGCATCATTTCCAATGAATTCAAAATAAGTTTGAATTTGAGTTTCAGAATTAAATATTTTTAGGTCCAAGCTTTAAGGTTGTTCGACTCATCAAACATATAAGTTTAAAAAATTTTGATCCAAATCAACTAAAATAATATTATTTTAATTAATACATATTAAAACATTATTATTTTAGTTTTTTTTTTTTTATCTATTTATAGTATCAAATCAAGCTTTTAAGCTTAGTTCTCCTCAAACGAGTCAAGCTCAAACAATTTTAAAAGTGAGCTCAACTCTCTCACAAACCAAGCCGAACTTGATTTATCCTAAACTTAAATTTGATTCAGCTCGAATTAATACAGCCCTATGGACGGCCACCTCAAAGCTTCAAAATGATTAATCTGATTATTGTTTGACAGGCTGCTTGACGTTTTGGTGTCCATGCATCACTTTTGGACGAGTTGCTGAGATTGCAGACCGAGGATCTACTTGTAAGTTACGAACTTACAATGGATTAAAATATATATGTTTTATTATATAATTGAAATTTTTTAAATTTCAAAATATAATAATATGTAATCACATGTATAATAATACGTAATAGTTTATAATAATACTTGTACTTAGTTCACATAATATTACTCTAATATCTTTTACCGCCCATTGTTGGTTTTTGTTGCAGCTTGTCCTACAGCGGGAGCACTTTATCTTCTGCTTCATGCGTTCACTGGTTTAACACTTTGCTTCACTTTTTCATTTTGCTACACTTGCTTTTATCGCAAAAGGATGCGGCAGCAGTTCAAGCTAGAAGAGACCCCTTGTTGCGACTGCTTGGTTCATTGTTTCTGCGCGCCCTGTGCCTTTTGTCAAGAATATCGCGAGCTCAAAAGTCGTGGATTTGACATGCCTATTGGTACATATTTATATTAAACGTAATATTATATGTATTTATTTTATAATATACAAATAAATATATATAATATGTTATTATATGTTTAGGTATTATTTTATCCTTAATTTATAGTCATCTGATCATTTAAGGCCAAAAGACTTGTTCTCACCCAAAGTTAGGTGTACTCTCGAACTCCTACTTTTTAACTTTTAAAAACCCAAAATCTTATTCATAAATAAAATTATGTTAAAATTTTCAGTTAAAGTTATGGATAAAATTGTTATTTAACAAAA